>NC_089279.1:31555447-31876377 GCF_963678975.1 Dysidea avara
ACGCAGTGTTGGGACAGTTACATTTTATAAATAACTAGCTAGTTACATGTTACTTGCAACAAAACTATTTAGTTACAGTTACATATTACCCAAAAAATAAAGTAACTATAATAATATTACATATTAAACTACCACTCTATCACGTGACATGATTTCGTTGTTGAGCAATGTGTAAATCTTTCTCATTCAGTAGGCTTCATTACTTCGTTGTGGCTAGGCGTTACACAGTGGATTACTAGTAACTTCGTTACTTGTAATAATATTACGTAATATTAGACTCGTTACAGTAACTATATTACTTAGGTAACGAGTTACATTAGTAAGTAAAGTAACTTGAGTTATATTACCTGTTTTTATAGCGTATTTCGTTATATTACATAGTTACCACAAAAATAATATTACGTAACGCGTTACTCCCAACACTGATAGCTATACGTAATTATATCTGTGCGTTATAATCTTGTGTGATTTCTGCACAGTAAAACAAACAAACAAATTAATTAATAATATTCCATCGAATGATGTGACCAGATTTACTGAACTCCTATCACTGTTTGTAGGCCAGGTAGCTGTAGGATAGACCTGGAAATGGCTGGGTGGTGGATAAGCTGACCATGTATGGAGTGTGACAGTGAGGTTCTTTTCTTGGAGACAGTATAAAGGATATGTCAAGCATTGCATTTGTTTCATGGCGCATGTACAGTAGCAAATTATTCCGGAACATGCTCAGTCTCACGTGACACTATCCTCACCGTCGGCACACACCCCTCTAAGGCAGCAAAGAAGACTGAAGAACACTGCGACTGCGACAATGGACAGAGATGACAAACAGTCCACCATAATAACTTTATTAGACCTTCCAACAGAATTATTATTATTATTATTATTATTATTATTTATTATTATTAATGCTTTACAATGCAACATACAATTACAATTATACATGTGTAGGTGGGTATAGATGAAGAAAAAGTTGCATTGATGGTCTGCCAGCAACCTGTGCTGGCAGCCGGGAGTTAATTAAACTTATGTAGTAAAGTTAATTGTCAGTCCAGAATCATAGCACTTGCTGCAGTGGATATAGTATCCTTTTTGATAGTAGGGCGTGACAAGCTGAGATTACGATTTGTTTCACGGAGACTACGAAGCGTGATCGAGATACCATCGTTGTGGAATGAGTTTGCGTGGCCTTATTACCACATTAGTGATGAAGGTCGTGTAAAGTACGTGTTGAAGGCGTACGGACAACACGTGAAACGACTATCATTTCCACATCACGTGACACCTCCAATACTTACTGGGATGTTGAGTTATTGCAATAATGTGGTACAAGTTAGTCTGCCATCAACCAAGCTAGACCCTGAGGAACTTGGAAAGATTTTGCTACAAATGGGACATCTACAAAGGCTGGATGTAGAGTGGGATATTGATATCAAACAGTTACTGATGCAAATCAGTGTAAATTTGAAAGAACTTACTATCAGATTGAAAAAGACAGTATCATGTGAAGAAATTATAAGGTCAACTGATTCATGGGTACGCAATTGGTTGCTGAAAAGGCTTATCCCACAACAAGTAAACATTGTTAGTAATGTTGACTTTCTTCGGCATAACTATAAACGTGCAATAAGGGATTGCTGGGTTACCTTAAACTCTGAGTCACCAGCTGGTTACACAGGTCGTGTTAAACTTTATAACAACCTAAAAGTTCCACTAAATTTGTCTCCAGTCCTGCCAGTGTTTCAGATAGACTTTGGTCAAGCAGTTGTTTCTCCGTATGTCAGTGCAAGTAGTGTTGGATTACAGGGAATACAAAGTGACTTGTTACTGTTGTCTAGCTGTACTCACTGTGGCAGGGTGGTACATAAAGCAACAATTGAGAAAGACAGTTTCATTTGTGCTAGACAGAAAGTGAATTGTAACATTACCAATCTTCATTTTGTGACAGAGTTTTTTGCTTTCTTTGGAGGATCATTTAGTTATGAGCATTTAGAGCAACTTGCAATTGCATGCCCCAATCTTCAGCGACTGGGCTTGCAGCAAAACAAAAGCTGTTTGAAAAGTTTACAAGGTCTACGTAACATTGCTGACTTTTGTTGTAACCTACGAGGACTAAATATTTCAGGAATACCAATTGAAGAGGTGGAAGATCAGATACAATTATGGATAATATTGAGTGATATGAAGTTAACGCATCTAGCAGTAGATTATTGTCTCATGTTATCATCAGTCAAAGACAAGCAAACTTTGATCAGTTTATTTCAGAAATGCACCAGTTTACTTGCCGTGGAGTCTAACTCTGTAGCAGCTTGCTCTACATGTTCTAAATTTATTGGAAAGAATATATCAGTACTATCCCAGTTCACATCACTCATACACTGCAAAGTTTTCATTAGTATTTACTACACAACTGCACTACCAGAGATACTCACCAGCTGCAAAGAACTCAAGTGTTTGGATTACACTGATGCTTATGACAACATTCAGAGATTGGACCTAGTAATACCCTGTCCAAACTTACAACAGATACATATCTGGTCAGTTTACACCAACATTCCTACCACTTTTATGAGCACAGTTTCAGCTCATGGTGGACTGGTACATGTAGCATTGACTGTGAAATCAGTGACGAGTGAAGGTATAACTGCATTAATAAGGAACTCTTCTAAGCTAATAACATTTCATTCTTTGGTGAGCAAGGTAATTGATACTAAATCTAGGTCTGTTGATCTTAAACCAGAGGCATTGGAAACAATATTGAGGCAAGAATATTTCCACAAACAGCTGTTTGTGATGGGTAGCTTCCAACTTAAAATAACCGGTAAAGATTATTCAAAATTTCGGAGCTATCTAGATGGAGAACGCCTCAATAATACAAATCTCTTTTCATTGTGGAATGTACTTTAGGTTGTAGAATTTGCTGTTCATAGATACATGCACACACAACATCGACAAAAGATATAATCATTTATCATGCCACAGAGCTTTGTGTTCATGATCTCCTGTACTATGTCATTGTTTTAACTATATGTACAGCAATTGACTGTATATAGCTGTAATTGTACAATTATGTATTGTCTGGAATGGTGCTTTAAACAATTGTGTTTCCAGCTTGTTCACTCTAATAGTTCTCGTGCATCAACAAATTTATAAAGTAGAAATCACGCTAGTGAGGTATTTTTTTAATAGTTTGAAGTTCAAAAAAGGTGAATCAACTGGTCAAAATCATGTACACATGACTACTTTGTTTTCATTGTTGATCCCATGTTGCTATTTATTTGCATGACTACAATGCGGTACACAGAAGTATTTGCATCACTTAATATCTGGTACTGATTTTGTAATTTATATTTTCCTTTAGTCTGTACCATATTCATTGGTCGTGACTCCAAATACAGATCTGTCCATGACAGTTTTAAGTAACTGGCTTTCAAGACACCAGAACAGTTTGAACATGCTGACTTCTTTGACTCTTGTTTCTTTTCAGTGATCTCTACCAGTATTTCCATTTTCAAAATAATATTATTTATACACTAGTTGGTATAAATCTATTACATGGATGAGAATTTGAAATTGTGTTTAGCACAAAAATGATAAAGCAAAGGTGCTGCTTTTGATATTACACATGCATAACTTGAAAGATCATCTATTATCAGCTGACAGCTAATCATCAACAGTATTCAGTTACCAAATACTGGAGTGGTGTCTTACAATTGAATTGCTTTCTTTACATGCAGCCTTGATCTTACGATGTAATTGGGGTAAGCCTTAGCAAGGAGAAACTAGAGAATAGCTGTGGTGGATTTACATTGCTTGCTTGAATGTGCCATATGTTCAGATAAGCTGTATGTTCACAAAAGATATTAATTTAAGTCTCCCTTATAAGGACTAAATGCGACCAACATGTTGTATTATAGACTAAACATTACAACCAATAATCCAACTAAGTGTGCAATAGTTGTTTGGCTTCATTATTTATATATCATAACCATTAGTGCTAACGTTATTGTTGTCACCTTGTCTGTATTTTCTACTTATATTATTACACAGAAGACAAGTGTAAAGTGTCATATATGGCTTCCTTTATATAACAGTACAAGTTTCTTCTGCAAGAATTATCATCGATCATTTCTGAATATCAGTGAATGTAAGAACTTCATTGCACATAACATTGTTGAAGCTAGGGTTTCCAAGCATTTAGCTATAGCTCACAGATTGAGATGCATTTTAAGTCTCAGCTAGCTTGGTAACATCCATACACATGCTGAGATCCATACACATACACATATAGCTTGGTAACATCCATACACATGCTGAGATCCATACACATACACATCCATCCGCTGAGAGACTTTCAATATTTTAATAAATCAAAACTCAGCAAATTGCTATATATTATGCAAAAAGTTCACTAATTATGTGATGCATTAAGTGCCCCTGGGATGAAGGTAGTACTAGATAAAGTCACCTAGTGGAAACAGACAGCATAACACATAGAGACACATTTAGTAATCTGTAAGTGATGGTTATATCTCACTGTGGTATAGGAGCCATGAATCCACTGATACAAATGACAATCAAAACAATATAACTATACAAATATGCATAGCATGAATTCATTTTGCATAACACAAGTGATAAATTACTTGAGCTCTATATCTTTAAACACTGCACACCAAAGCTATAGCAGTATAAGGTCATGCTAAGTTTTGCATTTAATGTTGGAATGTCTGAAAAACTTCATATGGACATGGATATTTACAGGCATGTTCTATTAGAGTATACCTGACTGCTCTATTAGAGTATATACGTGACTGCTCTATTATAGTATATCGATCTTTTTAACAAGTTTTGAAGAGGGCTCATGTTATCTCTGTAAATCCTTCCCTGAGAGATGAATGTAAGTTTTATCAATTGTGGTGCTGTGCCATTACACTATATTGCTCACTCATTTTGTCCTGCCATACTAAATGGTGTGTTAGGATCCTGCTTGTGAGTCTAAACTTTACAGGGGGGGTCCTGAACCCCCCGGAACCCCCCTCCCTACGCCCCTGTGGACAGAGCAAATTTGACATACAGCAGACATGGATGTTGTTCTGGGGGTCTTGGAAGATTTTAACACTGTTTTGAAATATTTTTACTGTGTTGGCACACGTAAATAAAGTAGCTAGCTAGCTACTTACCGGCAGTTCTTAAGAAAAATACAAAATGTGGCTGTTCTATCAGAGTGGTTGACTGCTCTATCAGAGTATTTCGATCTGAACTTTTGTACCATTGCAAATCACCGTAAAATAGAGTTTTGATTGCCTGAATATACTTGACCAGTTTCTGGAAACCTCAGAAACCCCCCTAGATCCGCCCCTGACTTATAGTACTGTTATATAAATTCTCTGTAAAGGTTCATGGGAACTGAAATAATAATGGAGCACTACGGTATAAGTCATATGACATCATTATGAGAGATTTTGTGAATATTCTGTCAGTATGTAGTTTTCCTATGTATGTTTGTAGTTATATGGCACATTAATTATTGTTGTGTTATTATTGATTTTAGATTCTTCCATGGCTAATTATCATAATTATCATTATCATGATCATTCAACTGGTAGCAGTTTGCCTAATGTGCTACCTATTGTTGCATGGTATTATCATTTCTGGATTTGTTTTTATTGGCACCTCAGTAATTGTTGCTATTATCTGTTGGAGGCATCACCATTTTAGTACTCCAAAACCAGACCAACAAATGTTAATATCATCACTTTCTCCCAATCCTCTACTGTACAGTCAAACTCAACTACCTGCTGTTTGCTGTGTTAATTTGCAGTATGCAGGAACACAACCTGAATATATTTCAGAACCACCACCTAATTATACTGCTAACTGACATGCTCTACGTACCTAGTATAACCCATGTTTTGTGCAAGTCGGACATTTACTTATAATAGAAATACACCACAATATTTTAGCCAATCAAATTAGTAGTACAGGTTTTTGTCAAGGGATCTAGACAAACAAGTGTAATACTATAATCGGTTGACGTATTTCAAAATAATACATCAAGGTGCTATTGAGAGTATTATATTGTAACACATTCACTTGTTGGACTATGTGATTACATTTATTGACTTGCAAACATTGAAGTTTACCGGCTGTGATTTACTTTGAAATAGATATTAAAGTTGTAGTAATAACTGTTACAAATTTAGTATATCCAAATAGTAATTTGGAATGTTTCTAAACTTGCGACTAAGCAGTTTCATATTGAACTTCTACAATAATCATTAATAATTATGAACATTATTATTGATGCATGTTGGTTCCTAATCTACAGGGGTGTGTGTATCTCTGAACATGTTCTAAAACATACTGCTATTGAAATTACTCCTATGCTGACCCATCTCTTTCAACAATAAATCGTTATCAACTGGTATATACCAAGACAATGGAAATTACTAGTAGCTTATGTCACTAAAATCTTTAAATCTGGCAAAATATCTATAGCCCTGGACACATGAGTTTCAGTAACATATATTGTTTGCAAAGTAATGGAACTATTGCATATTACTTGTAAGCCAGACTATGAAACACTTGGAAGCACATAACATATATGTTGTCAGTTAGGCTTTAGGCCAAAGCATTCCTGTGAATCACAACTGTTTACTGTTACTGATGACTTTGCCAAGGCATTCAATAACAAACTCCAAGTAGGTGTTGGTTATATTGGCTCTGTCAAAGGCATAATTTTGATTAAGTTCCACATAGCTAGTAAAAATTGAATCCTATGGCATTAAAGATGAGATTTTGTGATAGTTGGAGTCTTCTTGAGCAATTGCTACCAACAAGTTGGTGGTGATGTTTCCTTTTCTTCTCTTTATGAAGTATACTGATGTTGAGTAGTATGTTCTACAGTAACTTTATTTCTCCATGCACCTTGATTTTACAAGACTATGCTAAAATGTAGTTACCTTGCTACATTGCTTATCATAACAAGTTAATACTCTAATAGAGTACAGAGGCTTACTGCACACAAAGCCCTATGTTCTGGCTACACTATTTCTATTGTCTTATATATACAACATTTATTATGATATTACATACTGTATCCAGTGTTTTGTACTGTATATAGCCTTCCCTACACTGGTGTGGACAGTTGATGCAGAAGTTCAATTGTTTGGACTGAAATTCAGTTCTGTTCATTGTGTGTCTTTTTCTATACCTCACACTATTACCATAGTATTCAATACAGCATATAGTACTGTATTTACAAGGACACTATCTCAATTCAAATGTATCAGTCAATGATTGACATTATACCTTGTCTTGTCATTAATCTTGTATTTTGTCTTAGCAATTTTATCAGCAAATCCTTGTAAATACACCAACAGTCACTACTGAATGTTTACTAAGGTCCAAATTAGGACAGATTCTATTGGTTTACAACTACCGTTAAGAGTAGCATTTTATGCTGTTGATGGGAACATGATTATAGGTATCATACAGTATGTTAGTAGGGATCCCCTAAATGACACACATCCTCCAAAATACTGCCTCTAAAAACTACCCCAGAAATACCTTAAACAGTGGAAAGCACCTTAATGGAATAGGTTAGTGCGTTGAATGTCAAATATAGCATTAAATCTACAGAAAATCATACACACTCCAATACTGAATTTTTTATTTTACAAACTTCCAAAACCCAAATTTTAGTCTGCCTGCCTGACCATGGTTGCAAGGCTAGAGGCTAAATGACACATCATATGACCACCATTTTTGTCACAATAGCAAACTCACCACTTTTGGGGTTCTGATGGGTGCTTGCCCTCTGTGCCTTGTATTTCCTTTTATTTTCAATCCAGCTAGTCATCTTCTTCATGCTACAAAACCATATCAAGGTGTTATTGACACTTTGCTTATGTAGATGCCATATTTAAAGCATTCATACTGTTTCGTTGAGAGACATCACTGGCAGAAGACAGTTAGTAGACACTACATGTACCGAATCTCTGACCTGCAGGACCAATTACAATTCATTGACATGCCCCTTTATGATCTTGCTGGACTAATAACGATTGAGGAACATGCCCTTTGATGGTCTAGCTGTATTACAGCAATTGATCATAAAATACAAGCATTATTATTATTAATATTTGGGGGAAAAAGGCAGACAGCAAAGCTGATTAAGCCCAAACAATTACAAATTATAAGTGCTGTTCAATCAAGTTTAAAATGTAGCTAAACTGTTCAGTTCATTTAGATGCGGTGGCAGCGAATTCCACTCCCGGATGTTTCTTGGCATCTTATTGGTAGTACTGTGAAAAGCAAGGCATGAAAGACCATGCCTCTTAAACATCGCTTATAGTCCAGTTGACTGAGACCACATTAGTGCCATTACCATTGATTTCTAAAGCAGTTAGTGTTATTGCTCCTGGGGGTACATAATATTGAATTTAAACAAGGAAAATGTAATTTTGTCATGATAGCTTGGCTGCCTAGAGCAACAGTCCAAACAGTTGTGGATCAGTGGCAGTTGATCAGGCTATGAAAAGTGGTGACCCAAGAGAAGAAAGGTTTGGTTGAACTTTCGCTGCTATTGCTGCCCTGGACATTGTGGTCTTTGGGTCCCATTGGAATTCTGAGTGTATTGGTCTTTTGGTCCTTACTGGTTAAAACAAAAGGGACACTATCATGCACACTTGAACATAATGTTGAAGGCGAAGCCAACATTACTGGGAAATTGAGTTTGAATGAAAAAGCTCCAAGGATGAATATGAAACAGATGATGACCCTCTATATGAGGGCCTTTCACATGAGAGATGTGTTGCAGTTGACATTACATGCTGTAGTAGACTTCCATTGTTCTATTGATTGTGATCACTTACAAGACAGATTGGAGTTTGACTAGTGGATATTAGTCACCATCATTGCTCAAGATGTAGCTCTGAGTCTCAAAATTGTAAGAGTGTTTATTCGGTGCTGCATGTCACCCCCAATCAACCTACAGTATAATTTAATGTAATGTAGCTATTTCAATCATCACCATAAAGTCATTAATTAATTTCCCTCTAAGTGTAACTACTTGGTGGTGTTATGCTGGGGTTATAGTTGCAGTGGATTTATTTAATGCATAATCACATTCCAATAAAATATTGACCACATTTTATCAGAGGTGATGGTAATAAAGATACAAATTAATAATGATGGTTTATGCCATTGTGTGATTGTCGCTATAATTGTATTGCAAGGTACGATATATAATTTTGGGATAATCCTGCATTGGGCATAGTTATTATCTCTTATAAATATTGAGTTTTTCTTAAGAATTTATAGCGAATTTTGGTCTGTTAATATTAGTAAAAGTCCTTAGCCTTCCCTGGACGATGTAGTTGAGTATAAGTCCTGCAGTGTGCATGTGTATTTAGAGTTCCATTATCAGTTTTATATCACGATAATGTTCTGTAAGTGCAAAGGTGCTTGGTTACATAACCGTCTACTTCTTCTTTCTATTACAATTCATACAAAAACTCTCTTAAGAACATAAAAGGTGTTTTGAAATCTATAATAGTGTTATTATTTTTGATTTGATGTTTGTTATAGTGATGATGAAACTGTAAAGTTGTCAAGACTGTATGCACTAAACACGGAGTGAGTGTCAACAGATTTTGTTTAGTGTTTGATTTTATTTAGTTTACAATAGCTGCATGTAGTTATACATTTGTACACATTAGGTTACAAAATCCCTGCATGCATGGTGGAGATTTCAGTTTTTGTGTTTTGTTTTTCAACTTGTGACAAGTACACAATAACTACATATGCTAATGGTGAATTTGAAATTACAATAAAAGCATGAAAGTGACTATGCAGAGTTCAATTTGAACTTGTGTATAGTAGTGGTCACTCTAATTTGCTTTAGAGATGTATGATGTATATTTGCTACCGCTATTGATTACATGTTTAACACACACCACTACAAATTGTGTCGTATATTATGTGGTACCTGATGATCACTACGTGGATACCAATGATGTAAACAATACCCTGCAGCACTACCTTAATAACACTGAGAAATATTTCACTTCTAATACTCAACTAATATTCCTACCAGGTAAACATCACCTTCTTACTGACCTGGTTATTCAGGATGTACATAACTTAACGCTACAAGGAACTGACCTAGAAGAAAAGAATAATACTATCATTTACTGTACTAAATCAGCCCATATATTCATAAACAGTTCAGAGAACATTATGTTTAGATCTTTAAGTGTAAATGAATGCGGTGTTTCTCAAGAACAGGTTGTAATTGCATCTCTGGTTCTGAAGTTTTATAATTGTTCAAATATTAAGTTGATGGATTCACTGTTTGTGTGCCAGTATCAGCAGTGTGGATTGGTAGTGGCTAATGTTGTAGGAGAAAGTTATTTAGTCAATATCACATCTAGCCATTTACTGATAACTCATAACATGACAAGAAGTAACAGTTTTATGGTGATAAGAAACTACCATCACATTGGACACTCCTTGTGCAAACGCAGAGCCATAGAACTTCTCTTTTACCAACACCATTATTTAATTCAACTCTTTATAATACAAATACAACTGAGCTGGGATAAAGCTATGAATATTACATCTTCAACCAGCAAAGGTGCCAATATGGTATTCATCAAAGAAATGGAGTTAACTGCTACAAAGGTTACTGAAAATATTATTTCAATTACAATAATTAATAGCAATACAGCACAGAACATCCCATATGCTAATGCAATTCGTTTTGAAAACTGTTTGTTTACCAAGATCATTGGTAAACATGGTCCAGGAATAATATTGGCAATTACAGACATTTATGGGCTTGCATTTTCACTAATTTCTATAATGCACTGTAGATTTACTAACATAAACTCATCTGTAATTATTAGAACATACGTGAGCATAGCATTACCATATCCTGCATTAGTAGTAAATATTTTCAACACATCATTTTCAATGCTCAAAGATGCCCATTCTGTCTTATGGGTAGAAAGCACTAAACTAATGCTTATAGGACCAGTGATATTCACTAAAATAGTAAACCATGTAGCTATCATACACTCAGTTAACAATAAAATTTTTCTTAGTAATCACATAACATTTTCACTGAACCAAGCAAACTACTGCGTTGTTTTGGAATACATTACACTAGCACAACAAACCAAACTTGACATAATAGCAAACAATTTTTCAATAGTGTTCTATGCAGCTAATGATCATGATAAATTTAGTTTTTTGTGCTTATTCCAATATGAGCAGTGGTTGGTACCTGGATTTGGAATCAGTCCACCACAAGACCAACAACACAACTATTCAATTGTACTACAAGATAACATTGGTCATGTAGTGTCCAACAAACGGTTTTCAACTTCACATTGCAGTTGGAAGGAAGACTCAATTTTTGTGCAATCAGATGCATTTGAAGTAAATAAAAAAATCATACATTATGGTAACAACTCAATGGCAGTAAAACTAAGTGCCCCTAATACCATTTGCTATTGTACAGATGACCAACATTATAACTGCTCCATTGATGAATTGGGACCAGTTTACCCAGGACAAACATTTAGATTAAATGTATTAGTCAATGTTGATAGTAAGCACATAGTTAAAATACGTGTTGATAATATCAAAAGCTTAAGAGCATGTAAAAGTCACAATATCCGCAAGGATTACTTGTTGCTGATTGCAGGGACTTGCACTAAGATAGAGTACAAAAGTATGTTGTATATGAATGAAAATAGTTGTAATGTGTTTATAAGTGGGGAATTTGAAGCGTATGTGTCTGCATCAACTGATGCATCAGCTTCAGTATTGACCTCCTATGCTTTTGAGGATGTATATCGTATTAAATTTTCATCATGTCCAATAGGATTTGCATTGAACAAAGTATTACAAATTTGCCAGTGTGATCCAATTTTGAAACCAGTAATACTTTCAGCAGAAAGTTGCATTGTAGATACTCAAACAGTGCTGTGTCCAGCTAGTAGTTGGATTATAGGCAGAATAATTGCAAACAACAGCCACACTTATGAAGTGTCCACACACTGTCCATTTGACTATTGTCTACCTCACTCCTCACAACTCAACCTTTCCAATCCTAATGCTCAGTGTCAATTTAACAGGACTGGTGTATTATGTGGAAGATGTAAAGAAGGTCTCAGTACTGTGTTTGGTACTTCTCGGTGTAAACAATGTTCCAATTACTATCTGTTTCTACTGTTACCATTTATCTTTGTAGGTATCACTGTTATAGTGTTTCTTTTTATTTCTAATCTTACTGTCGTTGATGGGAGCATAAATGGATTGATTTTTTATGCCAATATTGTGAGTATTAATAGCCCACTGTTCTTCCCCAGCTACAAACCAACAAAGTATGTATACATGCTAACTTCATTTCTTAATCTTGATTTGGGCATTGAGGTGTGTTTTTACAATGGTATGGATGGATATGCTGAAATGTGGCTACAACTGATATTTCCCATTTACCTCATCTTCATTGCTACATTACTCATCATAACAAGTCGATACTCTACTAGAATACAGAGGCTCACTGCACACAGAGCACTACCAGTTCTTGCTACACTATTCCTATTGTCCTATACTAAGATTTTGCATACTGTATCCAGCGTCCTGTTCTCTTATTCCACAATAACTAATCTTCCCACCAAGAACACTACACTGGTGTGGTCAGTTAATACAGAAGTTCAATTGTTTGGACTAAAGTTCATTGTATTGTTCACTGTGTGTCTTGTTCTATTGCTGATACTGTTACCATTCAATACAGTCATAATATTTACAAGGACACTATCACAATTCAAATGTATTAATCGTTTCAAGCCACTACTAGATGTTTATCAAGGTCCATATAAGGACAGATTCTATTATTGGACTGGTTTACAACTACTGTTAAGAGCAGTATTTTATGGAATATCAGCTCTTGATAGGAACACTAACATAATGGTAGGTATCCTTATACTTGGAGTAATGGAGTGTATTTTTGGCTTACACCGTCCATTTAAAAGCAAATATAACAATTACCATGAACTCATGTTACTTTTTAATCTTCAGACACTCTTTACAGCTTCATGGTACACCATTTCAAACTCCATTGCAGTCAACATGCTGGTTGGTATAGCCATAGTACAGTTTTTAATCGTGAGTATATATCAAATAAAATTATGTAGGAAGGTTAAACATGTTTCTTACTTCACCAAACTGTTTGCAAAGTTGAAGCCAGAAAATTGTTGCTGTTTTCTCCATCCACAACCACCCAAATCTGAACATACCACAGAATTACAAAACATTGCACCAGAAGTTGTATTTAACTACAAAGAATTTCGAGAGCCACTAATAGGTCAAGACAAATGATGAAAACTCAGCATAAACTTGTAAACTGCAGCCTATAGTTTTCTGATTACCATTATTTACATGATAGTTTTGTTTGTGTATATAGTACTATACCTATTGGTGATAAGAGATGTACTTTTACTCAGCCACATTCATCATTGTATGTTATAGTTGCACACACCTGTAATTTAAACCCTATACAAAAGTATTAATCAAATTTTACACAAGAAGCATTGTATGCATTGCTACAAAATGAACAGATTGATGATTTGAGTCAATAGTTGTATGTAGTTAGTGATGATATACATGCCATGCAATGTAGTATAGGCCAAACAATATCATTCAGTCCATAGCATTTCTAAAAACCACAACAAATATTGTGTGCATAAATATGTTGTAGATACACTGAATGACCTTTAGAGTACTTGAATCACACACACACACACACACACACACACACACACACACACACACACACACACACACACACACACACACACACACACACACACACACACACACACACACACACACACACACACACACACACACACACACACACACACACACACGCGCGCGCGCGCGCGCACGCACGCACACACACAAATTTTCAGATGATTAGCCAGCCACTATTGTAGTTACTGGAAAATCTGCTTGAATGCTATAGATGATTATTTGTTATGTGCCATGTAGTTGTTGTGGTTACTCTGGCTATAAAAACCACTTTCTATCAGCAGAAGAATCTGTCATTATAACCATAACACGCAATGTGCCAGAAGGGCACCAGTGTTACAAGACACATATAGTTTCAGAACAGACTTTCTGAACATAAAGCTATGAAACCAAGCTTCCATAATTGTGATGAGACAGTTGGTTTGTTCAAATTTGGTTGAGTCAGTATAGCTAGCAAGGTGGACAAATGGTTTAGTCCCTGCATGTGTATGCTGATATGTAAAGATTGACTTAATCTCTTGTGTATATCATTTAGTGCCAGTCTAGGAGCAAAATATAAGATAACTCTTAGTATTTCTCCCTTAGCTGTCCACTGATTTCTTAACCTGTGAGTGTAGTGCTTCTCCCTATCATTTTGTTATCTGATTAAGTTAGTTGTTCACTAGCTGATCACTATCCCATGCACTAGCTAGAGACCCACAAGACGGCTAAAAAATCTGAGCCAGAATCTGAAATTTAACCGTCTTGAATGCAGACAACTTGCAATTTAGGAAAGTGTTAAAGGAGCCCACAAAGGATTCAGAATTTCTTTGCATTTGATCTATACTTCTGAATCAATATAGTTGTATATATCAACCAAATTATTTCTTAGGATATGAGTAAAATACTGTGGCCTTTGGTGGTAGCCTATGCCACCATGCAGTGCCCACCTGGTCACTGGAATGCACTATGAAAGGGTGAATGTTTTACACAGAAATGTATATCAATGATTCTATACTAATTTTTTTGCCCGTGTAGTATCACCTGCAATTATCTCATTTACTAGAACATGTTCTTGTGCAGTTATCAAGTTTCAAAAGTGGCTATATGTAGATGTAATTAACTGTGTGAGATGCTACATGTAGGTTACTGGGGTGCTAGCTTGTGAAGGTGTTGCAGCTAAGGAGTACAGCAACTATTTGTGGATTACTAACAACTTACATCTTCAAAATTGGGTCATTTGTGATGACACCCTCTGACAATTGTGTAGGGTATGCATTAAAATAAATTTGAAGTTGGATAAGTTGATTGAGAGCATTTTAACACCATCACGAAACTAGGGTTGGGAAATATTTCATTATCATCACCTGTTCGCAATGATATTATGATGTGCAATACTGCATGAGTCCTGAAATTATTTTGAAAATACTGCAGTATTGTTATTGCATTTTCTGCATAATTGTTCAGTGAGAAACTGTGCTAAAAAGCCTTTATTATTGTTAGTGCTTTACTTACAATTGCAGGGAGTGATAGAGCACTAGAACTACCTATCACTGAAGATCTGACAGCTACAATAATTTCCACCCCCACTGAATACTGAACTCTTTTGAATGTAAAGTTCTGGTAGTAGTACATAAATGGCAATAATCATAATTATCACATGGCCACCTCACTGCAATAATCACTACCAGAGAAGTATGCCATGAAACGTCTATGTTTTTTCCATGAAATTTTAAATCGACCCTATGAAATGTACCATGAAATTCAATTCATGGTATACGTAGCGTGGGTTGTTTCATGGGCCATGAAATGCGTCTCCAGATCAGATTATCATGGTAATTCATGGCATTGCAGAGATTTCATGAGTGCAGTACCCATGAAACGTTAAAATTCATGGGATAAACCATAGGTATTTTCATGGGTATTTCGTGGTTATTTTCATGGCAATTTCATGCACTGTATCTGGTAGTGAATCGCAAGTAGTAAATGCCAGTACTGCCCAACCTTACAGTGAACATGCATGTAACTGCAAGACATTCACAAAGTTTAATGCACAAAAATTGTATAGTGGCACATGTTACATTTAAGCAGCTTTGCAATACACATGTTAAAGCTCCAAGACTATATCTGTACTTGGCAATCAAGTGCTGGCCATGAAGTATACTTAGAGGTGAATCACATGCTGTGCATCTACCTGTGTCTTACTTATACAAGGAGCTACAGCATACATGTGGAATTTTTAAGTCTCACTTTTCCCTCTCATTTCACCTTAATCCTTAATGACATTTACCTAAAGTTAAGGAGCACATGCAGAGAGACAAATTAAAGAGAATGAATACACCTGACCTGTACTATAAGTGCATAATGTTTGTTGTATGGCATGATTTTGTAATTGTACTACTACAGTACCAGTACATCTATGAAGAAGATCACGGCAAGTTCTAAGTTCCTAGCTAATGCACTCAGCCTCTTAATCTAGTTAGAAATAATATTTACTATACACAAATAAGCTAAGAAAAAAATTGCTCTTCTGTGGATCTTAGTGGCTTGTTTGACTTTTTGTGCAGCATTATTCAGTTGTTGTTGCAGTTGTTAATTGTAGTGTACCATAGCTATTAGCTAATGGGCAATACACAAATTCACCATGTGGCATACATGGTGCTGCGGACATGGCAGTGTGGATATAGTACAAACAAATATTTCCTAGCAATGCTGCATATATGGAGGCATCAAAGCTTGCAGTACTCAGATGTAACAGTCACATGCTCTATTGGAATATTGATTTTGTTTCTTCACATACTGTCTTCTTTGTTGATATAAAGTTTCATAATAAATGAGATATGCATCTATTTTAACTTCTCCAAGAATTTCAAAGTAACATACTAGTTGATGCTACATTATCTTTTAATAAGTTTATTCACAAGTAAACAAGTTTATAACAACATGTACAACTCATTGTTTACATTAATCATATATGTAGTAGCTAAGTACAACTGATTAAAACTTTATTGTAAAATTTAATACTACAACAGAGAGATGTAATAAAAAGTTAAAAATTCATTGTCTCTTCAAAGCGATTTGTTGATATTAGACGTTATACACAACCACATGAAGTAGCTTTGACAGGAACAGTTTTAAAGATGCTCTCCTGGTTCAGCTCATTGTAGAACACCATTGGTATTTCCTCAAAATTAGTTGGAACACAACACCTCTTTGGTGCTCCTTCATGGCCTCTGGTCTGGTAGTAGTGGAGGGAAAGAATGCTTGCATAATCAGTTAATGATTCTACTGGTAGTCTTGGACAGTGACCCACACACACTCCAACATCAAACAACTTGGGGATCATCAGATGGATATTATCTGCACTTATGGCAGTGTTGCTAACCTCCATCTTTTGAAGATGACATGACACATGTGATGTCTGAATAGAACTAGTACTGTTACTTTCACGTCTTGCTTTCTTGTGTTTTATATCTGATATTTTTTTGTCTTTTAATACTTCACTCAAGAATTTGTTGGTGTTATCATGAGTGAACACGACTAACAAAGGTTCAGTGTTTAGAATGTCTTCTTGTTCCCCAGAAGAGTAAACACCTTCACATGATAATTGTTGTTCTCCTTTAGTCAGTGTAACTTTCAAGCCATAGTTAATCCATCCTTGTTTCCAGCTCTCAACTATTGGAGTGACATCAAATGTTTTCCATCCGGGACTAGAGTCAGTGTGTTTGAAGGTGAGCTTTAGAGGTGAGTCAGTGTTGTCATTGAACAGGTAATAAATATTGACCTCATGGTAGTCTCCTGGCATTGAGATCTTCTGTAGTAGACGTAGTTCAGCATAGTTTATTTCCTCTTCATCAATGCTGGCCTTGTCAATATTAAATTTATAATGTCCACAGCTAGCATCTGTAGAAAAACATACTTATATTAAGTAATATTCCAAATATTATATAATTATATTATTATGATTAGTTCTTCATACATTTAAGTTTGAGCTTTAATACAGTCAACTTACCAGTTGCTTGATTTTCAAAGGATCTTATTGTGTTTGCTGCATTCATCTTTTGATCTTTCAGTGTATGGGCTGATCCACTAGGAAAGCTAAAGTTGACATACAAATCCTTCAGGTAGCTGGGTAGAGATGCATTAGCTAGCTCATGAGCAAATTTGTTCTCTTTATTACTGTCAGCAATGTTCTCTGAGTCTATATTCACTTCTCGTCTAGTCACCTGCACTGGTTGCTGCTCCTCTACCATATGTCTGATGGGAACTGAATGAACTGTAAAATTACTGATAGTGAGTAGTAGTACAATCAGGCACACTGAGAATGTCATTTTCTTTGTTAACAACTATTTTAATCCTTCTTTTTCTTCCTTGTAAAACCAAATGATTGATAAAACTTATCAAGCTCAGCTCTTTTTATACTACTTTGACTGTAACATGACCTGGTAACTCATGTAATTTTATCCTTACTATTGTGGGTAGATGCACACAGTGCATTAAATTTCCATGAAAATAACCATGAAAACATCTATGGTTTACCCCATGAATTTTAACGTTTCATGGGTACTGCACCCATGAAATCTCTGCAATGCCAATGATAATCTGATCAATAGACGTATTTCATGGCCCATGCATGAAACAACCCATGGTATAACATGAATCAACTTTCATGGTACATTTCACAGGGGAGATTTAACATTTCATGGAAAAATCATAGACATTTCATGGCATACTTCTCTGGTAGTGTTCATGGCATAGCAGAGATTTCATGGGTGCAGTACCCATGAAACGTTAAAATTCATGGGGTAAACCATAGATATTTTCATGGTTATTTTCATGGAAATTTCATGCACTGTATGGATCTACCCACAATAGTAAGGATAAAGTTGTACGTATCTGGTAGTGATGGTTACCCCCCCCCCCCAGCTGAATATGGGATAATAATGTGGGTACCTGCAATATATGTATTCAAGAATCACTGGAATTTTCTTTGAGTATAGTTATAGATTTTTCTTTCTGTAACTAGGCATGTTTGCTACAGTTCTCTTGAATTAATAATACAACAACGCAAGTACTTTTTCTCAATTGTGATGACACTTCACTGAATCAGTTAGCCTCTATAAATATACATACATGTTATACTTTGTGTGTGTGTACCTTTTATTGCCAATCCCTCTGATAGTATTAACCAATGAGTGTATCACTTGGTTTGAATCCAGGGCCTGTGGATCAAATTATGCTTGAAGCTTTTCTCCATTCCATATTAATATACGTAGTCCATTAGTTATTATGTATATCCCATACTGAATATCTATTAATAATTACTATATCACTATAGGGATGCTGGGTGCCAGGAAAAATAAAAGGCTCGTTGTGGACAAGAAGGCTGAAAGCAGGAATTTTAAAACAGTGTTGAATGCAGCAAAAAAATCCCAGATCAGGCAGTGACTTAATCCCCAGGAAATTTGTGATGTTGGCAAGTGCTTATAATGGGATACCTACACACACAGCTTAGTTCCAGGAATCTCTCTCCATTCAATTTGTGTTTGAATGTTATAACCAACCAATTCGCTTCTTGTACAGGTATAACCATCGTATATAACACCACCAATGCCCAATTGGAATAATAATAAAATTATTATCATATGCTTGACATGATGAGAGACTGTACCTGTACACATAACTGTTATGCTAAACCACTCTAAAGGTAGACAGTTTAAGCATATATATAATAATATAATGGTAGTGCACAATGAATAGTATAACAACTGAATTTTCCACTGAATATCTGCAATTAACTCATTTTACTAGGACATGATCTTGTAAAGTTATCAAGTTACACAAATGGCTATATAGAGGTGTAGCTATGTAAGAACCACTCATACTGGGTTACTGGGGGTACTAAGATATGTACACATTAGGTATGTACACATATGATCAGCTAAGGAGGATCAACTCCATGAACAACCTACATATCCAAATTGGGTCCATAATTGCCAATTGTGATGACACCCTCTGATAAGTGTGGAGGGTACATGTTGAAGCCAGAGGTGTTAAGTGAAGCAGATTTTGAATCATTTGTTATTCATGTGAGACACTGTAGCTGCAAGTATGTAAACATATTGCAAGTATGTAAACATATAACAACAAATATATGTAAGTACTACATTAACTATATGCTTTCAGCACAACTACTTCACATTCCTGTAATAGTGAACTCTATACATTTATTTATTTAATTTCATTTCAGTATTTATTAATGCTTTACAGCACAAGTGCTGAAGGTCTGTAGGACACCTGGTCCTACAGCCTGCTCAAAGACTTTAGCTACATAAGGTGCATTTGAAAAGTTAGAAAATCCATGACTGGCCAGACCTAGGTAGCCTTGAACCTGCAGCCATCCGATTTACGCTCGAATGCTTACGGGAGTCTACCAGGTGGTCAGGATGTTTTCTCCTTGTTATTTTCACGTAATTATATCTATAGGAATTCTAGAGAATAACTCATTATCTCTAAGTACCCCAATACATGCACTGAAGCATGATAGTTTCCTTGCCAAAATATTACTGTATGTTATATGCAACATGTTGTTCTGTGCAAGACATCAGATGCAGCCGCACAAGGTAGCTTTAACTGGAATTCTTTTGTAGATGGTTTCATTAGTCGATTCATCATGAAACACCATTGTGATTACTGTGATTACCGGCTTTAAAATTAGTTGGTGCACAACACCTCTTTGGTGCCCCTTCATGGCCTCTGGTCTGGTAGTAGTGAAGGGAAAGAATACTTGCATAATCAGTTAATGATTCTATTGGTAGTCTTGGGCAGTGACCCACACACACTCCAACATCAAAAAAGTTGGGGAAATCATATAGACATCTCCTGAAGCTATGGCACTTTTACTCACCTCCATCTTTTGAAGCCGGATGACATGCCACATTTGAAGTCTGAACTGGAGTAGTGGTTTGACATTTCTCTTTCTTGTGCTTTATATCTGATATCCTTTTGTGTTTCATTACTTCACTCAAGAATTTGTTGGTGTTATCACAAGTGAACACAACTAACAAAGGCTTAGTGTTCATGATATCTTCTTGTTCCCCAGAAGAGTAAACACCTTCACATGATATTTGTTGTTCTCCTTTAGTCAGTGTAACTTTCAAGTGATAGTTAACCCATCCTTGTTTCCAGCTCTCAACTATTGGAGTGACATAAAAGTTTTCCACCCTAGACTAGAGTCAGTGTGTTTGAAAGCGAGCTTTAGAGGTGACTCAGGTGAGTCAATGTTGTTGTCATCGAGCAGGTAATTAATATTGACCTCATTGTAGTCTCCTGGCATTGACATCTTTTGTAGTAGACGCAGTTCAACATGAATTGTTTCCTCTTTAGTAATAATGGCCTTGTCAATGTTTAATTTATAATACACCTGTAGAAAAAATGAATTTAGATTATTCACTTATGTATACAGTACTTCATTCTATTTAAAGACTAGTACTAGCAAGAGTTAATAATAGTGGTAGGAAGAGTATCCAACACTGAATATGGTCTGTGTAAAATGAGCACGTAGATTGTAATTGCATTCATTTCACAGAAACCATTTTAGTTGTGACAGAATCCTACCCAATTCCTTTCTCTCAAAAGTCCATAGAAACCCTTTGACTTCCTATGAATGCAATTACACTCTACACACTCATTTTTGACAGACCATACAGGGTTGGACACTCTTCCTACCACTATTATTAATTCTTGGTACTAGTGTATTCTGTATAGTTGGGAAGTATGGTGAATTTGGCAAGTGAGCGATGTTTCACCAAACCAACATATAGGCAACATATACCCTGTAGCATGTTGTGGGTAGCAGTAGTATGGCTTCCGTTAGATGATCACAATAAGTCAAGTACCCAGTGGTACACAACAACATTGTTGCTCTGGTATGAACTTAATATACTGAGGTTAATTAAATGCAGGTAATGATAAGGTTTCCAAATGAATATGTTAATGTAAATGAATTGGATACTTATCAACCATTAGTTACCCTTGCAGAAAACAAGTCAGAAGATAGAACCTAAAAGAAACAAATTTGCTTGAAAGTGGATGTTAACATTGCAATATGTATTTAAAAATAGGTTGTGGACGTGAAAAAAGACATAGGAAGGAAAGTTATGTAGTTTTTAATACCCCCAAAAAGTATTCACATTTTGCTCCTAGCCCTGTGGAAAAAAAACTCAAAATGGCAAATTTCAGTTCTTACTTTTATCAAGTCCTTTTGACTTCATCTTTCTAGTAGGCCTAAACGTATTCCAAATTAACTTCTAAGGCTTCTCTTGAGGTTAGAAAGTTTTCTAAGGTAATGTTTAGTAGAGTGTCCTATTAGGATTTTGGAAAACAACATAGGTGATCTCTATTATGAACCATGCATGGTAGTGGTAATGTTAGATACTGACAAATTTGTTTTTGCATCAAAATCCAATTGCAGGAATTTTGTCAAAGTTTCCTCCCACCAAACTTTCTGGCTATACGGTATTAAATTTCATCATGCAGCCATGACTGACCCCTGTGCATTTTGGTATACTCCCTGTACTTAACTCACTCTTTGCTTGCTTCCCATATGATCTTATTGTGTTTGCTGCACAAATGTGATGATTTTCTAAAAGAAGAGTATTTCCACCAGGAAAGGTAAAGTTGATGTACAGATCCTTTATTAACAAGACACACGGTAGTGTGTCGTGCGGCCCAAGAAGCCGGCGCGCCACACCTTGAGTATATTAACAGGAAGAAACAAAACGCGATTTTCACTCCTTTGTAGCTCTGTGATCCCTTATCCGATTGAAACCAAATTTGCTACATTTCAAATTTGAAGAAAATCGCTCCAGCCATTTCCGAGATACGAGCGGCCAAAGTTTGGGGTATTTTTCTTCGTTTTTTTCTTCTACTTCTTTTCGCACACTTTGCAAAATCCGCAATAAAACACGAATGCGTTCTCCAATCGGGCTGAAATTTCGCACAACTAAAGGGCTCATTAAGGCGAATCTCAATACCACGTTTGGTAGGAATCCGATGAACATTCACGGAGTTATTACCGATTATTAGCGTAAAATAAAGTCGAAGGTCTGTCACGCCCACAGGGTAAACCACTTAAAGGAATGAGCTGAAAATTGCTATGTAGATGGAGTAACTATCGTAGGAGTGCCTTGGTTTGAAAAGAATCAAGCTAAAGGCCATCGAGATATGACACAAAACCCAACCTGTGTCACAATTACGCGATCGATTTTTATGAATAAAAAACTATTAGTTTTTACGCCTACCAGGCAAACCGCTTAGAGCAATGAGCTATAAATCGGTGTGCAGCTGGAATAAATATCGTAGAAAGTCCTTGCATTAGTACAGAAGAATCAGATTACAAACCACTGAGTTATGACTCAAAAGCCAACTACGTGTAGCAAATGCGAGATCGAGATACTCTAATAGAACAGTCACCCTAATAGAGCATTCAGCTATACATTTTAAATTTACTCTATTGTAAAATTATATCTAATCAAAAACAGCCAAGCTGTAAAAAAAGGAGTGCGGCCCTTTAAAAGGCTATGGTGAAAAAAGATGTGAAATCCAAGGTGGCGGCCAAGAAATGGCTGTGATGGTAGGTTAATGATAAAATTTTTAATAACAACAATTCAGGTGAATTTGGTGCCGCTTGGTCAATTGGCACAAAATTCACCTGAATTGTCGTTATTAAAATTTTTACCATTAACCTACCATCAAAGCCATTTCTTGGCCGCCACCTTGGATTTCACATCTTTTTTCACCATAGCCTTTTAAAGGGCCGCACTCCTTTTTTTACAGCTTGGCTGTTTTTGATTAGATTTCACTTCTTTTTGTATTTGTATACCCCAAAGCTGGCCTGTGGCCAGCTTTGGGGCTTTTTAACCTATATATTTTTCTTTACCACAGGAAAAAGAAAAAGATGAAGCAGATTTTATAAACACTTTAACTCATTCTGATTTTATCAGTAAATGTACAAATTATATGTATAATGCATATATCAAGAGTTCATAATATAAAAAGAGAGCATATATTTATTACATGTCAATTAATCCCCACAGGATAATTTGCAGCTGATCTCTCTACTGGGTGACTTGAAATGTAGCTGAAATCTCTACAGGATGATCTGCTTGTACGTAGATGAACTCTTTACAGGATTCTCTCTACAGGGTGACTTGACTCTAGCTGAACTCTCTGCAGGGTTATCTGTTTGTAGTTGAATTCTCTACAGGGTGATTTGTTTGCAGCTGAACTCTCTACATGGTGGTTTCTTTGTAGCTGAACTCTCTACAAGGTGACTTCTTCTAGCTGAACTCTCTACAGAGTGGTTGCTTTGTAGCTGAACTCTCTAATAGGTGACTTCTTCTAGCTGAACTCTCTACAGGGTGATATTTTCATAGCTGAACTCTCTACAGGATGATTTGTTTGCAGCTGAACTTTCTACATGATGATTTCTTTGTATATAGCTGAACTATCTACAGGGTGGTTTGTTTGTAGCTGAACTCCCTACAAGGTAACTTCTTCTAGCTGATCTACTGTATCTATACAGGGCGATTTGTTTGTAGCTGAGTTCTCTACAGGGTGTTTGTTTGCAGCTGAACTCTCTACATGGTAGTTTCTTTGTAGCTGAACTCTCTACAATGTGACTTCTTCTAGCTGAACTCTCTACAGGGTGACTTGTTTCTAGCTGATCTCTCTACAAGGTGACTTGTTTCTAGCTGAACTCTCTACAGGTGATTTGTTTGCAGCTGAACACTCTACATGGTGGTTTCTTTGTAGCTGAACTCTCTACAAGGTAACTTCTTCTAGCTGATCTTTCTACAGGGTGATTTGTTTGTAGCTGAATTCTCTACAGGGTGATTTATTTGCAGCTGAACTCTCTACAAGGTGACTTCTTCTAGCTGAACTCTCTACAGAGTGATTGATTTTTTTGCAGCTGAACTCTCTACATGGTGGTTTCTTTGTAACTGAACTCTCTACAGGGTGATTTGTTTGTACTGTAACTGAACTCTCTACAGGGTGATCTGTTCGTAGCTGAACTCCCTACATAGTAACTTCTTCTAGCTGATCTTTCTACAGGGCGATTTGTTCGTAGCTGAGTTCTCTACAGGTAATTTGTTTGCAGCTGAACTCTCTACATGGTAGTTTCTTTGTAGCTGAACTCTCTACAATATGACTTCTTCTAGCTGAACTCTCTACAGGATGACTTGTTTCTAGCTGATCTCTCTACAGGGTGACTTGTTTCTAGCTGAACTCTCTACAGGAGATTTGTTTGCAGCTGAACTTTCTACATGGTGGTTTCTTTATAGCTGAATTCTCTACAAGGTGACTTCTTCTAGCTGATCTCTCTGCAGGGTGATTTGTTTGTAGCTGAACTCTCTACAGATGATTTGTTTGTAGCTGAACTTTCTACATGGTGGTTTCTTTATAGCTGAACTCTCTACAAGGTGACTTCTTCTAGCTGATCTCTCTGCAGGGTGATTTGTTTGTAGCTGAACTCTCTACAGATGATTTGTTTGTAGCTGAACTTTCTACATGGTGGTTTCTTTATAGCTGAACTCTCTACAAGGTGACTTCTTCTAGCTGATCTCTCTGCAGGGTGATTTGTTTGTAGCTGAACTATCTACAGATGATTTGTTTGTAGCTGAACTTTCTACAAGGTGATACTTCTAGCTTATCTCTCTACAGGATGACTTGTTCCTAACTGAACTCTCAACAGGGTGATCTGTTCATAGCTTTTGATAAGGTTCCCCACAGACATTTGCTGACTAAGTTAGAAGCATTATTATTATTATTATTATTATTTATTACAGGTAATTTATAAGGCTAAACAGCCTGTTACACCTGATCAACAGGTAAAAAAAGTACAAGTAGACTAATTACATACATTTATACATAGTGTTAGATGAATATTGGTCAATCAATTTCTTAAAATCATCAACTGATGCTGCACATGCTACTTCTTGGGGTAAATTATTCCATGGTTCAACAACTCTTCTTGTAAAAAAATATTTCCTGGCATCTGTTCTTGAAAAATATTTAAATAGCTTAAATGTATGACCTCTGGTATGGGTAATGGGTGAAAAAGTAAAAAAATCAGAATGGTCTATATCATACTTATCATGTAGCATATTGTAGACAGCAATCATGTCACCTCTATAACGTCTATAATGTAATGATGGCAAGTTAAGTACTTTCAATCGTTCCTCGTAGTCAAGATTTCTTATAGATTTGATCATTCTAGTTGCTTTCCGTTGGATTTTTTCTAATTTTTGGATGTCTATTTTATAGTAAGGTCCCCAAACCAAGTTACCATATTCTAAAATAGGACGTACTATTGATTTGTATAAACATGTAAATGAATCTACAGAAACATCCGAAAAGGTCTGTTTAATAAGGCCAAGAAGTCTATTAGCCTTATTAACCACTGCCGAACACTGACTATGAAACTTGAGATTGCAATCAATCAACACCCCCAAATCCTTTTCCTCATTTACCTTAATAATGTCCATCCCATCCATCTTATAACAATATCTTGGATTAAACTGACCTATATGTAGTATTTTACATTTAGAAATGTTGAAAGGCAACTGCCACATTACTGACCATTCAATGCAAGCATTAATATCATCTTGCAGGGAGGATATTGGGTTAGCACGACTAATGCTGGAATATATTTTTGTGTCATCTGCAAATAAAAGAACTTTATTCCTTAATAATGATGGCAGATCATTGATGAAAATTGCAAAGAAGAGAGGACCCAAGACTGATCCTTGAGGTATTCCACTTATTACATCACTCCAACCAGACATTGAACCATTCACAGAAACTCTTTGTCTGCGTCCTTTCAAAAAGTCTTGTATCCAATTAAACAGATCACCTCTAAAACCATATGCATAAATCTTTTTGAGTAACCTTTCATGAGGAACAGAGTCAAAAGCCTTCTTAAAGTCAAGGTACAAAACATCTACTGAATTACCACTGTCCAAAGTCTCTGTCCAATCATCAAGTGCACACAGTAACTGTGTCATACAAGACTTGCGAGGGAGGAATCCGTGTTGACATGGTGACATCAAATTGTTGTTAAACAAATGCTCTAACATTCCCTCACGAATAATAGATTCGAAAACTTTGGAAACAACAGATGTTAAACTTACAGGACGGTAATTACAGGGTGAAGATTTGTTTCCTTTCTTGAAAATTGGGATAAATAGTTGCTACTTTCCAGTCTGGGGGTAGTCTACCCTCGCTTAATGACGTCTTAAAAATTATAGACAGAGGTATGCTTATTTCAGCAGCAGCTTCCTTCAACACTCTGGGGGGGAGCTCATCAGGTCCAGTAGCTTTGCTAGAATTTAAATCACACAACTTTTCTTTTACAATGCCTACATCAATTGATATGCCATCGAGACTAGTTACAAAGTCATGGTCTTGAAACTCAGGGATGTTATCCATGGATTCTCTGGTAAAAAACTTGTTCAACATTTCCGCTTTACCTTCATCAGTTGTTGCTTCAGTATCATTAAGTGACTCATTAACCAGGGTAGGAATGGAGGGTTTAACTCTGACCTTAGAATTTACATATCGCCAAAAAGCTTTAGGGTTGGTCTTCACTTCCTTAGCAATTCTCATCTCGAACTTAGATCTCAAGTCACGTGTAAGGCGTCTAAGCGAATTTCTTACTTCAGTAAACCTAAGATGATCCAAATGATTGCCAGTTCTACGGAACCTTTTCCATAATGTTTCCTTCTTATGTTTAAGATCAATTACTTTATGATTAGTATATGGTAATTTTCTACATTGGGGCTTATGGTACCTTGGGATAGAGCATTCCATAGCAGACTTAAAACGTTGCATAAAAAAATTCCAAGACTGGCATACATTTAGATCCTGTAATTCCGTCAACCAGGCAGTTTCGTTAAGGAAGCTTTTAAGCTTCATATAATCCCCTTTGTTAAAATTGTAAGATAGTACATCACTGGACTGGTTGATAGTTATTGGAAAACATGAAAGAGAAATATTCAAACACAAATGATCACTCAACCCCAGCCCAGAAGAATATTTGATGGATTTCACTATGTTCTCTTCATTGGTAAGTACTAGGTCTAGTACATGGGGGGATGAACCTGGTCTGAAACGTGTTGGCTCATTAACATGCTGAAATAAAACACATTCTTGTACTGTATTATAGAATTCCTGCTCATACGAATTGCCAGAAAAATTATCATCACTCCAATCAATGCCAGGCAAATTAAAGTCACCAGCTATCAATAAATATGGTGGTCTTGACTCTAAAACCTCCTTAAATACACAACACAATTTGGATATGCTAACATTGGGATCAGTAGATGGTGAACGATAAATAGTACCAATTAGTAAATAGCTGTAGTTTAATAACTCTATTTTAACCCACAACTGCTCTTGAAATTCAGTAGTAAATGATACCTCCTTAGAATTGAGTGAATCAGTAATATAAATGATTATTCCTCTAGTGCTATTTTGTAAAGGTGCATCAGGATCAAAATTAGTATAGGAAGTGTAGTTGGGAATTTGAAGTCTAGGAGATAGGATTGGGGCCTTTAATGCTTTAGGTATGACTTCAACTAACAGTATGATATCAGGTTTATCTAAATCAATAGTTGAATTTAGCTCATCAAATTTATTTAATAATTGATCACAATTAGTATAGAGTACTTTTAGGTTTCTTGACGCATTGAAGGAACTATCATGAAGTCATTTTTGAGTGCCACCCACTAAACGTGGTGGACGTGGCACTATCCTTCCAAACTTAATGTACAAGTCTTTTTCTCCTGATGCTTTCCTGGCTCTCAACTCTTCACGCAGTTGTTTGCTTTGCTCATGTTCTTTTAGTGTTAAGTCAGGTGAAACATACACATTACTCCACTTAGAGCTAGCACGAAGCTTGGTAGCATTTCTAAGTATTTCTCTTTTAGCAGCTAGGTCCCCAATTTCTACTCTCAATAGGCGGGGCTTGTTGGCTTTAGGTGCCCCCAGCCTAGTTGGCTTTGATGCAACATTCTCAGGCACTCCAAATTCAGAAGTTAACAAGCTGGAAACTTGTTGAAGATCATTAGTTAAGCGTTGAGTATCAGGACAATCTGAAGGCTCAGGGGGGAGATTATGGATAATGAGATCCTTTTTGCGCCTTTCCCTGTCCACATACTCATCAACTGCTGCAACAACACTTCGGTGAGCTGGAATCGGAGCCGGAGCTGAGCCGGATAGAACATCAGAAGCACCCATAGCTTCCACAGTAGGTATAGACGTCTGAATAGCTTGTTGAAATTGTTTTGTTTTCTCTGTTAGGACTTCGATAAACTGGCCCATGGCTTTGTCCAGTGATTTATGAATGGCAGAATCAATAACCTCGCCAATGGAGCCACTGCCAGTGGGCTTACTAATAATACCCATTACAGAGCCATCACAACCAGTACAAAACCAGTGGAGGCTCTTGATACCAGAGATACCATTAAAGAGATCCTCAGGGATATCACAACATACATTGCAGAACCACGAACAACAACATCCACACTGTAGAACATACTCACTAGAACCCTTGCACTTATCACATGTATATAACTCATCCTGATCAGCGTCCTTCTGAGAGACGGAAGGCCTTGGTGTAGGAACCTCGTAGGGCTTACCCGGGGCCTTCTTGTTCTTCTCTCTGGCCTTCGCGCCGTTGCCCTTCGTCTTGGGCATTCCAAATAGTGCTTCCCGTTGGTGATATCCTTAAATCCAACTGTCTTCAACGAGTAGATTCTACTGTGTGATGTTAGATAATTCAGAAAATCACTAGTAACGCAAATCCCGGGTCTCAGACTCTTTTTTTACGGAGAGAGAAAGACCCTAGCCAAGCGTGGCGTCACGTGATTTTTATTTAGCATATGGTGTTAATGGCTCGATACTTCATTGGATTAAAGCTTTTTTATCAAACAGGAAGCAACGAGTAGTTGTTCGTGGAGCACTCTCTGAGTGGTCTACTGTCACTAGTGGTGTCCCGCAGGGTAGTGTGCTTGGTCCCATCTTATTTATTATATATGTCAACGACCTACCTGACTGTATTAGTATTAGTATTAGTATTAGTATTACAGGTAAAGAAGGCTCAAGGAGCCTGTAAAGCCTGATCTGTACAAAAAGAATTTAACAAATTTGCAACTACATAGCAAAATTATATACAATAATAGTTAACTAATTAATAATCATACAATAAAGTAGACCAGCCACTGTCAAGAAAATTTTTAAAATCATTAAGTGTGGGAGCATTAACTATGTGATTGGGTAAACTGTTCCAGTCATTAATGGCTCGTACAGTGAAAAAAGTAGATCTCACTCTTGATGTTGCTTGAGGTTTAAATAACTTGTAATTGTGACCCCTAGTTGTTGATGAAGTTGCAGTAGTAAACAAATCTGATGTATCTAGACTGAAATGGCTGTGTAATAGCTGATAGAACATTATCATATCTCCACGCAGTCTGCGGTATTTAAGTGATGGCAAGTTTAGAGCAGTGAGGCGATCATTATATGTGCAGTTTTGAAGATCCTGGACCAATTTAGTGGCTCTTCTCTGTATCTTCTCTATTTGTTCTTGATCTAGAATGTATTGTGGTCCCCAGATGACGTTACCATACTCTAACACTGGGCGGATATATGATTTATACAAGTTGATGAATGTAGCATGGTCAAAATTCTGAAATGTCTTGTGAATAACTGCTAGTAGTCTGTTAGCTTTCTTGGCAACTGTGGTGGTATGATCGTGAAACTTTAACTGATTGTCAATCATTATTCCCAAGTCCCTTACAACATCACAAGATGTAATAGTAGTGCCATCAATTACATATTCACCAAATCCGTGAGGTATACCTAAGTGTAACCAATTACACTTACTAATGTTGAACTTCAGTCGCCATTTCTTAGACCATGCAAAAAGCAAATTTATATCTTGTTGAAGTTGGCAAAAGTCGTCCACAGTCCTGATAGTTCTGAACATCTTCACGTCATCTGCAAATTGAAAAATGGGACTATTAACTATTAAGAGCATGTCGCTGACATATATATTAAACAAAATAGGGCCCAAAACAGAGCCTTGAGGCACTCCACTACTGACACTTGACCAATCTGATGCATGACTGTTCAGTACAACTTTCTGCTTCCTTCCCACAAGAAAATTCTTCACCCACGCTAGCAGCTTGCCAGATATGCCACACTCTTGCAACTTGGAAATTAAACGGTTGTGTGGGACGGAATCAAATGCCTTAGCAAAATCAAAATACAAGATGTCAACAGAATGGCCATCGTCAAGCGCTTTGGTCCAATCGTTCATGGCCAATAACAGTTGAGTTGAACAGGATCTTCCAGGAGTAAAGCCATGCTGATGAGGAAGTATCACATTATTAGTCATCAAATGATCTTGTATGTTGTCTTTAATGATGGATTCCAAGATTCTACAAATAGGCGAGGTCAAACTAATAGGACGGTAATTGCTAACATTAGAGCGATCTCCCTTCTTATGTACTGGAGTTATTAGAGCTTCCTTCCAGTGCTTGGGTAGTACTGAACACTCCAAGGACTTGTTATACAGGAAAGACTGTATACAGAGCTATTTGGGTATCTTTGCTGACGACACAAAACTTTATCGCCCCATCTGCTCATCTGAAGATTCCTCCATTCTGCAAGAAGACATTGATGCCACTTTGCAATGGTGTGACACATGGCTATCCTTCCTTAACCTTCCTAAATGTCACTACAGCACAATTGGACATTCATCAAACACAGAGTATTATTTCTCATCCGAAAATGAAGCAAATATGATCTCCATGGTTGTGGAGGAAAAAGATCTGGGTGTAGTATTTGATAAAGATTTGAAGTTTACATCTCATGTTAATCAAATTGTAATGAAAGCTAACAGGGTATTGGGAATTATTAAACGTACCTTTGCCTCCAGGGATGCCAACACAATAAGATTATTATACGTTACTCTTGTTCGCCCAATTTTGGACTATGCGTCAACTGTCTGGAACCCTCATCTTATGAAAAACATTCGTAAATTAGAAGCAGTTCAAAGAAGAGCCACAAAACTTATACCCTCCTTCTATAATTTGACATACTCTGAAGGACTCCAAGAACTTAATCTACCCAGCTTACTTTACCGTCGAACCAGAATGGATCTGATTATGACTTACAAAATCCTGAACAATTTAGTATCTGTGGACAAAGACTATTTTTTTACTGTTAATACCAACCCCACCCGATCAAATGGACTCAAACTTTACAAAAATCGCTTTAACACTGCTATTAGAGGTCATAGTTTTTCACAGAGAATCGTCAATGATTGGAACACCTTACCCCACGAAATTGTATCTGCACCTAATGTACTGATCTTTAAGACTAAAGTAGATGTATTTTTATATGACCGCCGGTTTGATTTTATTTAGATGTATTGAGATTGGTTTTTATAAGACTTTGTCTTCCTTGTACCAATTAATAAATAATAATAATAATAATAGCTGAACTCTCTACATGGTGATTTCTTTGTAGCTGAACTCTCTACAAGGTAACTTCTTCTAGCTGATCTTTTTACAGGGCATATTTGTTTGTAGCTGAGTTGTGATTGGTTTGCAGCTGAACTCTCTACATGATGGTTTCTTTGTAGCTGAACTCTCTACAAGGTGACTTCTTCTAGGGTGACTTGTTTCTAGATGAACTCTCTACAGGGTGACTTGCATGTAGCTGAATTGTCTATCAGATTAACTGTTTGTAGCTGAATTCCGTACAGAATGTCCTGCAATGTAATATAATTCTGTAATGGAGTAAATTATAAACGTAGCTGAATGCTCTATTAGGGTGACTGTTCTATTAGAGTATCTCGATCTCGCATTTGCTACACGTAGTTGCCTTTCGAATCATAACTCAGTGGTTTGTAATCCGATTCTTCTGTACTACTGCAAGAACTTTCTATGATGATTATTCCAGCTACACACTGATTTTTAGCTCATTGCTCTAAGCGGTTTGCCTGGTAGATGTGAAAACTAATAGTCTTTTAATTCATAAAAATCGATCGCGTAATTTTGACACAGGTTGGGTTTTGTGTCATATCTCCATGGTCTTTATGTCAATTCCTTTCAAACCACAAAAAGGCACTCCTACGATGGTTACTCCATCTACATATAAATTTTCAACTCATTCCTCCAAGGGGTTTACCCTGTAGGCGTGACAGACCTTTGACCTTATTTTACGCACATAACCGGTCATAACTCCGTGTATGTTCATCAGATTCCTACCAACGTTGGTACTGAGATCCGCCTTAATGAGCCCTTCAAGTGTGCCAAATTTCAGCCCTATTCGAGTACGCATTCGTGTTTTATGTAAATATTTTAATAACGACAATTCAGGTGAATTTGGTGCCGCTTGGTCTTGGCACAAAATTCACCTGAATTGTCATTATTAAAATTTTTACCATTAACCTACCATCACAGCCATTTCCTGGCCGCCACCTTGGATTTCACATCTTTTTTCACCATAGCCTGTCTGAGGCCGCACTGTTTTTACAACTTGGCTGTTTTGGATTAGATTTCACTTCTTTTTGTATTTGTATACCCCAAAGCCGGCCTATGGACGACTTTAGGGCTTTTTTTAACCTATCATTTTTTCTTTACCACAGGAAGAAGAAAAGATGAAGCAGGGTGATTTCTTTGTAGCTGACCTCTCTACAAGGTTATCCTTCTAGCTGATCTCTCTACCGGATGACTTGTTTCTAGCTGATCTCTCTACAGGGTGACTTGTTTGTAGCTGAACTCTCTACAGGGTGGTTTGTTTGTAGCTGAATTTTCTACAGGGCGATTTGTTTGCAGCTGAACTCTCTACATGGTAGTTTCTTTGTAGCTGAACTATATTAATAATAATAATAATGATACTATCTACAATGTAACTTCTAGCTGAACTCTCTACAGGGTGACTTGTTTCTAGCTGATCTCTCTACATGGTGACTTGTTTTTAGCTGAACTCTCTACAGGGTGATTTGTTTGTAGCTGAACTCTCTACAAGGTAACTTCTTCTAGCTGATCTTTCTATAGGGTGATTTGTTTGTAGCTGATCTCTGTACAGGGTGACTTGTTTCTAGCTGATCTCTGAACAGGGTGACTTGTTCCTAGCTGAACTCTCTACAGGTTATTCTTTGTAACTGAACTCTCTACAAGGTAACTTCTTCTAGCTGATCTCTCTACAGGGCAATTTGTTTGAGCTGAACTCTCTACATAATGGTTTCTTTGTAGCTGAACTCTCTATTAGGTACCTTCTTCTGGCTGATCTGACTACAGGGTGACTTGTTTGTAGCTGAATTCCCTATGCAATGTAATATAATTGAGTAAATTATAAATGCAGCTGAATGCTTTATTAGGGTGACTGTTCTATTAGAGTATCTCGATCTCGCATTTGCTACACGTAGTTGCGTTTCGAATCATAACTCAGTGGTTTGTAATCCGATTCTTCTGTACTACTGCAAGGACTTTCTATGATGATTATTCCAGTTACACACTGATTTTCAGCTCATTTGTCTAAGCGGTTTGCCTGATAGACACGAAAACTAATAGTATGTTTATTCATAAAAATCGATCGCGTAATTTTGACACAGGTCGGGTTTTGTGTCATATCTCCGTGGTCTTTATCCCGATCCCTTTCAAACCACAAAAAGGCACTCCTACGACGGTTGCTCCATCTACATAGCAATTTTCAACTGATTCCTCAAAGGAGTTTACCCTGTAGGCGTGACAGACCTTCGACCTTATTTTACGCAAATAATCGGTTATAACTCCGTGAATGTTCACCGGATTCCTACCAAAGTTGGTACAGAGATCCGCCTTAATGCGCCCTTTAAGTGTGCCAAATTTCAGCCCTATCCGAGCACGCATTCGTGTTTTATGGCGGATTTTGCGAAATGAAGAAGAAGTAGAAGAAGAAAAAAACGAAGAAATTAAAACGAAATTTTGTTTGCTCGTATCTCGGAAATGGCTGGAGCGATTTTCTTCAAATTTGGTGTGTAGACTCCCCTTGCTGGCCGGCACCTCTCTAGCAAATTTGGTTCCAATTGGATAAGGGATCACAGAGCTACATAGGTGTGAAAATTGCGTTTTCTTTCTTCCTGTTAAAATACTCACGGGTGGCACGCCGGCTTCTTGGGCCGCACGACACACTACCGTGTGTCTTGATACACTGCAAGTTATTTTGTAGGGAGTTCAGCTACAACAAGTCACTCTGTAGGGAATTCAGCTACAAACAAGTCACTGAGTAGAGAGTTCAGCTACAAAGAATCTACCCAGTAGAGAGTTCATCTGTATACACAAGTTAGCTAACCTATTGAGATCAGCTACAAACAAGTTACTTTATACAATGTTCAGCTACAAGTAAGTCACTCCGTAGAGAGTTCAGCTACAAAAAAAAGCCACCATGTAGAGAGTTCAGCTGCAAACAAATCACCTGTAGAGAGTTGCTAGAAACAGGTCACCATGTAGACAGATCAGCTAGAAACAAGTCACCCTGTAGAGAGATCAGCTAGAAGAAGTTACCTACATGTAGAGAGTTCAGTTACAAAGAAACCATCATGTAGAGAGTCCAGCTGCAAACAAATCAGCCTGTACAGAGTTCAGCTACAAACAAATCACAGAAACAAGTCACCCTGTAGAGAGTTCAGCTCTGAACAGTTCACCCTGTAGAGAGATCAGTTAGAAGAAATCACCCTGTAGAGAGTTCAGCTACAAAGAAACCATCATGTAGAGATTTCAGCTGCAAACAAACTACCCTGTAGAGAGTTCATCTGTAAACAAATCACTCTGTAGAGAGTTCAGCCATGAACAAGATCACCCTGTAGAGAGTTCAGCTAGAAAAAAGTCACCCTGTAGAGACATCAGCTAAATACAAGTGATCAGCTTCACCCAGTATAAGTGCTGGAAACAAATCACCATGTATAGAGATCAGATAGGAGGAGCAAGTCACCCAGTAGAGAATTCAGCTAGAAACAAGTCACCCTGTAGAGAGATCAGCTACAAACAAATCACCCTGTAGAAATATCAGCTGGAAACAAGTCACCCTGTAGAGATACCAGCTAGAAACAAGTCACCCTGTAGTGATATCAGCTAGAAACAAGTTAGTAACCCTATAGAGAATCAGCTACAAACAAATCACCCTGTAGAAGTCTGCTCTAGAAACAAATCACCATGTAGAGAGTGCAGCTTGAAACAAGTCACCCTGAAAAGAGTTCAGTTACAAACAATGATAATTTCAGCTACAGTTCAATTATGTAAAAAGTCACCTTATTCAGTGTTAAATATACAAATATTAAATCAGACAAAAAGCTATACATAGAATTACTTCTTTTGTTCCACAATTCCTGCAGTAAAGAAAAAAGAACAAGTTAATAGGAAGCACCAAAGCCAGTTTATGGCTTGGCTTTGTGGCTTGCAATACAAAAAGAAGTGATATCTAAAGCAAAACAGCCAAGCTGTAAAAAAAGAGTGCGGCCCCAAAAAGGCCAGGGTGAAAAAAGATGTGAAATCCAAGGTGGCGGCCAAGAAATGGCTGTGATGGTAGGTTAATGGCAAAAATTTTAATTACGACAATTCAGGTGAATTTGGTGCCGAATCCTAGTGGAGGATGCAATGCAAATTCACCTGAATTGTCGTAATTAAAAATTTTGCCATTAACCTACCATCACAGCCATTTCTTGGCCGCCACCTTGAATTTCACATCTTTTTTCACCCTGGCCTTTCTGGGGTCTGCACTCTTTTTTTTACAGCTTGGCTGTTTTGGTTTAGATTATAAGTAGCTGGGAAGAGAAGCATTAGCTATTTCATAAGCAAATTCATCCATTTTAAGACTGTCATCAATGTGTTCTAAGCCTGAATTGACTTTCCTTCTAGTCACCTTCACTGGTTGTTGCTCCTCTATAGCTACTATATGTCTATTGGGAACTGAGTGAACTGTAAAATGACTGATAGTGAGTAGTAGTACAATCAGGTACACTGAGCACTCCATCATCTTTCTAGCTATTTTCTTCTTTGCAAATCAAATCAAAATTGCTTAATGATGAAACTGCTACTCAGCTGATGTTTTACCATTTTCCCTGTATAGCAAAATTAGACTGATAGAAGGCATACTTTAATTCATACTTAGCATTCCCAGTAATACACTGCAAAAAATGTATAATTGTTAGTCTTTATCGTAAGCATGCAATAGCTTAAAAGTTTATAGTAACCTGAGGTTTACAAATGCTAACTTTTATGTAGCAAAAGTATTTCTGCACATGAAGAAATGGTCCTTACCATTTTGAAATAGCAATTAAATTTTTGTAGATTTAGCATAACCACAAGAACAACAAAATAATATCTTAATGTTTTACATAATTATGTATGTATATACATATAAAATTACAAAGTATTACTTTCACTGTGTGCAGATATCACTTTTCAGTGATATAGGGATTAGTTACAGGTGTAAGGAGTACATATTCAGCTACTAAATAGCAAAGTGATCCCACAAAAGAATATTAAATGGAGGTGTTAATTTTTTTGTGGGTCACTATACCAGCCTACACTCCAATGGTTCTATATGATTTATAGTAGTGACACATGTACATCAGATATGAGTACAAGTGGCCATGGAGCATGTAGGTTGTCTAGTCAGATACATTGATTTAATAAATCTTGGATCATTCATTATTCTTTGTAATGGGCACATATAAGCTGAGAAGCAATGGTGACTAAGGCATGCCAAAAGTTGGAAAACTTGTATGTCAAATGAATCACAGTTTAGTTTTATAATACTATGTCTATGCACTACAAGAATGTAACAAAAAAAATCACAGAGTTTATAATTGTGTACAAGACTGTGTACTATTGAATATTGCATGATCCTACAGCATAATACAATGCAAAAAAAAGTGAAATTCATGCAAGCTGTATAAAAGTGTACAGCCTTCTGGGTGAAAGAAGTTGCAAAATCAAAGGTGGAAACCATGAAATGTCTGCAATGATTTAATGATAACAAATTTTAATAATGGTTTTTTCACCCAAGCTTTTGAAGGGCACACTATTATTAAAATTCATTATCATTAACTTCATTTCATGACCACCACCTTTAATTTCACATTTTTTTCATGCAGGCTTTTGAATGCAGCACTCTTTCTATACAGCTTGGCTGTTTTAATAATACACTGTATGATCAAGAATTGGATTCTTTGTCCTTTATTGAATGGATAGATAATATCTTCACAGAAAGGAGGCATGCTACAGTTAACAGTTGCACACCATGCAGAGGACAAACAAATGAGGTGTAAATAGATTACATTATGGAAATTTACATGTAATCTTATGTTCCGTATTATTTATGTAGGTACATAGTTACATCAGCTAGGTCATGATCATTTTATAATGTATTGGCAAATAATTGCAAAAGAACATAACTGCACTAATTGAGATACACCAAGTTAGTTTATTGAGAAGCTTCATTTTATCTTATAATGTTTCACAACGCAGAATCTGAAACCCATGAATTGGTTTAGTATTGCATATAATAGTGCATTGGCCCATATGCATCATTGTAACACATGTTGGTTTATTGTTGTCGATTGTGAATGAGACATTCACTAAACTGGCACGAATCAATATTTAACAATTCTATGAATGACCTGACATCTCGTAATATATACTTTTGTATAATAAATCACAATACAATTACAGAGGCTTACAACTTCTTATATGAACCAGAAACCAACCTCACAATAATTTTGTTCATGGTACCTTGGCAGCATTGGTTAGGTATAAACAAGCCCAAAAATACCTTCAGTGTGACCTGAAACGTTCCAATAGTTGCTAATTTTATTTGAAAAGTTTCTATTCAGTGGAGCTGCTGACTGACTATAACTGTTTGATGCCTTCAGGTAGTTAGTGTAATTCAATAATGGCTAAGCCTATGGGATTAATTATTTTACTGTTAAGACATTGCTTCAGCCCTTTCGGCATACACACGCAGAGTTTTACTATCGAACAATCATCAATCCTTTTCTTCTCGAGAAGAGGAGGATTTGATAGTGAAACTCCCTATGCAGTTGTAGGAATTGCTCATGAGGATGTTGCATCCTTGTGTTCCATTTATCTTTACTGACTGTACAGGGTTTCAATTCATGGTAGATAGCACATGATGGCTTCCCTATGTTTGTGCCATATTTCCATATTAACTGGATTGATTACAGAGGTGCTTATCATAATGTTTTTTGTTAGTAAAGTTGTGTAGCGGGCTGAACATATGTAGGTGAAAACACAGTGTACCAGTTACTTCAGTTTTTTTGTTAAATAATAGTCGGTGCAGTCAGATGAAAACATTCAATGTGGTACCATTTGTGCTTTTGATGTGGTATGCACTGTCATCATTATATTACAAAAAAATAAATAAACAAGTGGAAGGAATATCAGGAATTTTAAGTTTGATTAGGGATCATAGACATAAAAATTAGGGAAACAAGGGAGATTGATACAAGTGCAGATAAACTAGTGGACATTTCAGTCTATACCCATGACTGAATTAGAAATTAAATGTCCACTAGCATATCCGCAGGTGTAGACAACCTCCCTTGTTTCCCTACTTTTTATGACTATGATCCCTTTCATTATATGTATATGTGTGTTTTCACCAACACATTTAAATTTAAGCTAGGCGTATAGGGAGGGGGTTTCCGAGGGTTTCAACAAGCCCCCCCTTGAAATTTAGATTTCTAAAGTTTCAACAGAAATCTAACACACTGACTTGAGTAACAACATGCACTACAGCACAAAATTTTATAGTACGTAACTAATCTCTCAGGGAATGATCTACGTGGGACATTAGCCCTCTTCTATTAAAATATCAAGATACTCTAATAGAGCAGTCACCTATATACTCTAATAGAGCAGTCAATTATACTCATATAAATATCAATATTGCTATTAACAGATCAAGACACACGACATGTCGTGCGGCCCAAGAAGCCGGCGTGCCACATCGTGAGTATAATTTATTAACAGGAAGAAAACGCAATTTTCACACCTAGCTATGTAGCTCTGTGATCCCTAATCTGATTGGAACCAAATTTGCTAGAGAAATGCCGGCCATTTAGGGGAGTCTACATACCAAATTTGAAGAAAATCGCTCCAGCCATTTCTGAGATACGAGCAAACAAAATTTCGTTTTAATTTCTTCTATAAAGACTATACATATTCATTTCACACGCTTCGCAAAATCTGCCATAAAACACGAACGCGTGCTCCAATTGGGATGAAATTTGGCACACTTAAAGAGCTCATTAAGGCGCGGATCTCAGTACCAATGTTGGTAGGAATCTGACATTCCCGGAGTTATGACAGATTATTCGCGTAAAATAAAGTCGAAGGTCTGTCACGCCCACAGGGTAAACCCCTTGAAGGAATTATGAGCTGAAAATTGCTATGTAAATGGAGTAACCATCGTAGGAGTGCCTTTTTGTGGTTTGAAAAGAATCGAGATAAGGCCACTCCAAATAAATTCTCTGTTTCCCATCCACCGCCCGCATCTAGTTACTGTCAGCTCTAAATATTCCATTATTCCGTATTCTTTCATTATTTTCCGGTTATTGTTGCACACTGACAGGCTCACTTGAAACCATGCCAGCTCATGTGTCAGCAGTGCTATCAAGTCGGCACAAACTTCACGTTGCTATTTTTGCCTCGATTTTTGCAACTTGAAAAGGAAAGAACAAGCTTAAGCATGCTTTTATGCAGTTTTTTTTTACGGTTGTGCCAGGCAAATAATGACTTGAAAAGCTGCCAATCTTATAATGAAATAATGGAAATGGACCGCCCGCCCGCATGCAAATATGCTTAAGTCCAGGACGCGTAGCAGGGGCGGATCCAGGAGCTGGCAAGGGGAGGGGCACAAACAGGCTAAGTTGTAGGTGGTTGGAGAAAGCCAGATTCTCTTGTTAGTTGTTGCATTATTGAAGCAACAAATAATCATCATTTAGTAGTGTCTCACTGTTGATTTTTGACATTTTTGGCTTTTTTAGATGGTTGTGGAGTCTTAAATACTGTGTAAAAAGCTATGAATCTCTTAAACTACAGCAATACGATAATTATTTTCATAGGCGCTTAGTGTGCACGGAGGTGCTGTGGGAAATTTCACAGCTAGTTTTCCTTAATTTCAGGTGAATTTGTAATAAATGCTGCTAAAATATGAATATTGTTTTCATGAGTTAATGGATCTGGCCCTGACAAACTTTAGTATTTTAATCAGAAGAATGGTTCCTCCAAAAGGTTAGGAGAGGGGAGGGGGGGGGGGCATTTGTCCCAAAAAATGCCCCATCCTGGATCCGCCATTGCGTAGGGAAACAGAGAATTTATTTGGAGTGGCCTAAAAACCATGGAGATATGACACAAAACTTAAGTTAAAAAAAATTATGGTGATTGTTTTGTTTTTCTAAGTCACAGTTTTTAAAGCATCTTCTGTCTTTTTGGTGCAGTTTGTGACTTACATAGATTGTTTTTATGAAAGTAGTCAATACCCTATGGTTTAATAATAATAATAATAATAATGCTTTACAGAATAATAATTCTGAGGGTCTACCAGTGACCTACACTGATAGCCTAACATACATAAAAAATAACTACACACTAACATTTACATACTTAGTTACAAGTGGTTAAAATTGTTAGATGCAGGATTCTTGGAACAACGGGAACAGGGTCAAAGGTAATGGAAACAACAGAGTGAATTGTCAAAGTTAGCTAGGAAATGATTCCATAAAAATTTCTTCAATTTTTGTTTTATTACAGTTAGTGATTGCGTATGATCAATTATTGGCAAAGAGTTCCATAGTCTAGGTAGGCAAAAAAAATAGGAGTTCATAGCTGCATTGGTATGGGCTGTCTTGTGGTATAGTTTGATTCCAGAAGATCTAGTAGAACCAGTATTGAAGCTGATACAGTTCAGGATATTGAACTTATCTGTAGGAGTTTTAAGTGATTAAGTGAAAAAGAGGATGTCAGATATTTCATAAATATACATCAATGGAAACATACCAAGTTGGGTCAATCTAGTCCTGTAGTCTGAAGTGTAATCAGAGAGTATGAATTTAGTAGCACTCTCTGGTTTATAGCAGGTTTTCCCCGTTGGTGAGCATAATTGGAATACCGTTGATAATGCCAAAGCATAGAAAGAAAAAGACCACAACTGTTACAGGCCCTTACAGTGCTGTCAAGAAATCTCAGGAGCAGTCCTCAATACAGGTTTCCTCACAGGAATCAGACATTTTGTATTGTGAGAATGTTCAGAGTTAGTGGAACAGATTCTTGAGTGTGAAGGTTGTAAAGTATGGCTCTGCAGCACATGTAGTCAGTTGCCCACCCATGTCATGGACATCATTGCAGATTATAAGCAGATTCACTGGTTATGTCAAACTTGTGACAGTAAAACAATTAAGTGGGAAAATTCAGAACTTGTCAATGGACGATCAGGCTGCAGTTAGCAATAAAGCTTTATCTGAGATAGTTGCCAAGTCTCTAGACAAAGTGGTTAGTCAGTTTACTGCTGCCCTTAAAGATACCCAAGATTATATCAAACGATCATTTGAACAAATCATTGATGCTCCTCCTAATGACATGGAGACATCACATGCTGCCACCCAACCAAGTGCACCTCCTCACTTTCATGGTCGCAATGCAATTGGAGCTGTTGATGAGTAAGTAGAAAGAGAACGGCGTAAACTCAATGTGGTCATCCATAACCTTCCCGAGCCAACAGAAGCGTATTCAAGTGAACAGATGAAGCAGAAAGATACAGAAAAAGTCAGTTCTTTGATATCTTCTGAATTCAAAATAGACAACTTCAAGATTTAGCGTGCTGTTCACCTGGGTTCTTCTAACTCAGACTCATCTAAACCACGTTTGTTATTGGTTGAACTTGGGGATATCTCAACCAAGAGACAACTTCTTGGGCAGGCTACAAATATGCGTAAAAGCTCATCATGGTCAAACATTTACATTTCACCTGACCTTACCTCCAAAGAGCGAGCTCATAACAAAAAGTTAAGGGAAGAACTTAAAGCACGCAAGGATGCTGGTGAAAAGAACATCTAATCAAAAACAGCCAAGCTGTAAAAAAAGGAGTGCGGCCCTTGAAAAGGCTATGGTGAAAAAAGATGTGAAATCCAAGGTGGCGGCCAAGAAATGGCTGTGATGGTAGGTTAATGGTAAAAATTTTAATAACGACAATTCAGGTGAATTTGGTGCCGCTTGGTCAATTGGCACAAAATTCACCTGAATTGTTGTTATTAAAATTTTTACCATTAACCTACCATCACAGCCATTTCTTGGCCGCCACCTTGGATTTCACATCTTTTTTCACCATAGCCTTTTCAAGGGCCGCACTCCTTTTTTTACAGCTTGGCTGTTTTTGATTAGATTTCACTTCTTTTTGTATTTGTATACCCCAAAGCCGGCCTATGGCCAGCTTTGGGGCTTTTTAACCTATATATTTTTCTTTACCACAGGAAAAAGAAAAAGATGAATCAGATTTTATAAATACTTTAACTCATTCTGATTTTATCAGTAAATGTACAAATTATATATATAATGCATATATCAAGAGTTCATAATATAAAAAGAGAGAATATATTTATTACATGTCAATTAATCCCCACAGGATAATTTGCAGCTGATTTCTCTACTGGGTGACTTGAAATGTAGCTGAACTCTCTACAGGGTGATCTGCTTGTATGTAGATGAACTCTTTACAGGATTCTCTCTACAGGGTGACTTGACTCTAGCTGAACCCTCTGCAGGGTTATCTGTTTGTAGTTGAATTCTCTACAGGGTGATTTGTTTGCAGCTGATGAACTCTCTACAAGGTAACTTCTTCTAGCTGATCTGTCTACAGGGTGACTTGTTTCTAGCTGGTCTCTCTACAGGGCGATTTGTTTGTAGCAGAATTCTCTACAGGGTGATGTGTTTGCAGCTGAACTCTCTACATGGTGGTTGCTTTGTAGCTAAACTCTCTAATAAGTGACTTCTTCTAGCTGAACTCTCTACAGGGTGATCTTTTCATAGCTGAACTCTCTACAGGATGATTTGTTTGCAGCTGAACTCTCTACTTGATGATTTCTTTGTAGCTGAACTCTCTACAGGGTGATTTGTTTGTAGCTGAAATCCCTACAAGGTAACTTCTTCTAGCTGATCTTTCTACAGGGCGATTTGTTTGTAGCTGAGTTCTCTACAGGGTGTTCGTTTGCAGCTGAATTCGCTACATGGTGGTTTCTTTATAGCTGAACTCTCTACAAGGGGACTTCTTCTAGCTGATCTCTCTACAGGGTGATTTGTTTGTAGCTGAACTTTCTACAGGTGATTTGTTTGTAGCTGAACTCTCTACAAGGTGATACTTCTAGGTGATCTCTCTACAGGATGACTTGTTTCTAACTGAACTCTCAACAGGGTGATCTGTTCATAGCTGAACTTTCTACTGGGTGATTTGTTTGCAGCTGAACTCTCTACATGGTGGTTTCTTTGTAGCTGAACTCTCTACAAGGTAATTTCTTCTAGCTGAACTCTCTATAGGGTGACTTGTTTCTAGCTGATCTCTCTGCAGGGTGATCTGTTCATAGCTGAACTTTCTACGGGGTGATTTGTTTGCAGCTGAACTCTCTATACATGGTAGTTTCTTTGTAGCTGAATTCTCTACAATGTGACTTCTTCTAGCTGAACTCTCTACAAGGTGACTTGTTTTCTAGCTGATCTCTCTACAGGGTGACTTGTTTCTAGCTGAACTCTCTACAGGTGATTTCTTTGTAGCTGAACTCTCTACATGATGGTTTTGTTGTAGCTGAACTCTCTACAAGGTAACTTCTTCTAGCTGATCTTTTTACAGGGCATATTTGTTTGTAGCTGAGTTCTCTACAGGGTGATTTGTTTGCAGCTGAACTCTCTACATGGGAGTTTCATTGTAACTGAACTCTCTACAATGTGACTTCTTCTAGCTGAACTCTCTGCAGGTGATTTCTTTGCAGCTGAACTCTGGTTTCTTTGTAGCTGAACTCTCTACAAGGTAACTTCTTATAGCTGATCTTTCTACAGGGTGACTTGTTTCTAGCTGATCTCTCTGCAGGGTGATCTGTTCATAGCTGAACTTTCTACGGGGTGATTTGTTTGCAGCTGAACTCTCTATACATGGTAGTTTCTTTGTAGCTGAATTCTCTACAATGTGACTTCTTCTAGCTGAACTCTCTACAAGGTGACTTGTTTTCTAGCTGATCTCTCTACAGGTGATTTCTTTGTAGCTGAATTCTCTACAATGTGACTTCTTCTAGCTGAACTCTCTACAAGGTGACTTGTTTTCTAGCTGATCTTTTTACAGGGCATATTTGTTTGTAGCTGAGTTCTCTACAGGGTGATTTGTTTGCAGCTGAACTCTCTACATGGGAGTTTCATTGTAACTGAACTCTCTACAATGTGACTTCTTCTAGCTGAACTCTCTACAGGTGATTTCTTTGCAGCTGAACTCTGGTTTCTTTGTAGCTGAACTCTCTGCAAGGTAACTTCTTCTAGCTGATCTTTCTACAGGGTGATTTGTTTGTAGCTGAATTCTCTACAGGGTGATTTATTTGCAGCTGAACTCTCTACAAGGTGACTTCTTCTAGCTGAACTCTCTACAGAGTGATTGATTTTTTTGCAGCTGAACTCTCTACATGGTGGTAGCTTTGTAGCTGAACTCTCTAAAAGGTGACTTATTCTAGCTGAACTCTCTAAAGGGTGATCTTTTCATAGCTGAACTCTCTACAGGATGATTTGTTTGCAGCTGAACTCTCTACATGGTAGTTTCTTTGTAGCTGAACTCTCTACAAGGTAACTTCTTCTAGCTGACCTTTCTACAGGGTGATTTGTTTGTAGCTGAATTCTCTACAGGGTGATTTATTTGCAGCTGAACTCTCTACAGAGTGATTGATATTTTTGCAGCTGAACTCTCTACATTGTGGTTTCTTTGTAACTGAACTCTCTACAGTGTGATTTGTTTGTAGCTGAACTCTCTACAGGGTGATCTGTTCGTAGCTGAACTCCCTACAAGGTAACTTCTTCTAGCTGATCTTTCTACAGGGCTATTTGTTTGTAGCTGAGTTCTCTACAGGGTGATTTGTTTGCAGCTGAACTCTCTACATGGTAGTTTCTTTGTAGCTGAACTCTCTATAATGCGACTTCTTCTAGCTGAACTCTCTACAGGGTGACTTGTTTCTAGCTGATCTCTCTACAGGGTGACTTGTTTCTAGCTGAACTCTCTACAGTGGATTTGTTTGCAGCTGAACTCTCTACAAGGTAACTTCTTCTACCTGATCTTTCTACTGGGTGATTTGTTTGTAGCTGAATTCTCTACAGGGTGACTTTTTTCTAGCTGATCTCTGTACAGGGTGACTTGTTCCTGCTGAACTCTCTACAGTAGTGTTCCACCGATAATCGGATCGGTATCGTATCGGAGCCGATATTGGGCTTTTCGTATTGATCGGTATCGGTTATTCAGGTATTCCGATACCGATTAATAGCCACTCGCGCCAATCGTCATAACCATAACTATCATCATAAATCCTATGCTAGCAAAACGTGAGGTATAACAAGTTGGAAATAGTGTTGAGTATTATTCTAGCATAAAAGGTGCAGGAATTGCTTTGCTAAACATCAAGCAACTGCTACTTACTATGTTTGCATGAAAAAGATCGAAATACTCTAATAGAACAGTCACTGCACAATAATATATTCTACTAGAACAGTCACACATAGCCAGCTTGAGATGATTGTAAATTGTATAGCAATTATCGGTATCGGTATCTGTATCGGTGAAAATTTGCTTCTAGGTATCGGTATCGGATCGGTAGTTATTTTTCTGTATCGGTGGAACCCTACTCTACAGGTGATTTGTTTGCAGCTGAACTCTCTTACATGGTGGTTTCTTTGTAGCTGAACTCTCTACAAGGTTACTTCTTCTAGCTGATCTCTCTACAACATGACTTGCTTCTAACTGAACTCTCTACAGTGTGATCTGTTCATAGTGGAACTTTCTACTGGGTGATTTGTTTGTAGCTGAACACTTTGCATGATTGTTTCTTTGTAACTGAACTCTCTACAAGGTAACTTCTTCTAGCTGATCTCTCTACAGGGCAATTTGTTTGAGCTGAACTCTCTACATGATGGTTTCTTTGTAGCTGAACTCTCTATTAGGTACCTTCTTCTGGCTGATCTGACTACAGGGTGACTTGTTTGTAACTGAATTCCCTACAGAATAATTTGCAATGTAATAAATTATAATTGAGTAAATTATAAATGCAGCTGAATGCTTTATTAGGGTGACTGTTCTATTAGAGTATCTCGATCTCGCATTTGCTACACGTCGTTGCCTTTCGAATCATAACTCAGTGGTTTGTAATCCGATTCTTCTGTACTACTGCAAGGACTTTCTATGATGATTATTCCAGCTACATACTGATTTTCAGCTCATTGCTCTAAGCGGTTTGCCTGGTAGATACAAAAACTAATAGTTTTTTTATTCATAAAAATCGATTGCGTAATTTTGACACAGGTCGGGTTATGTGTCATATCTCCGTGGTCTTTATCCCGATTCCTTTCAAACCACAAAAAGGCACTCCTCCGATGGTCGCTCCATCTACATATCAATTTTCAACTGATTCCTCAAAGGAGTTTACCCTGTAGGCGTGACAGACCTTCGACCTTATTTTACGCAAATAATCGGTCATAACTCCGTGAATGCTCAACGGATTCCTACCAAAGTTGGTACACAGATCCGCCTTAATGAGCCCTTTACGTGTGCCAAATTTCAGCCCGATCCGAGCACGCATTCGTGTTTTATGGCGGATTTTGCGAATGTGAGAAATGAAGAAGTAGAAGAAAAAAACGAAGAAATTAAAACGAAATTTTGTTCGCTCGTATCTCGGAAATGGCTGGAGCGATTTTCTTCAAAGTTGGTGTGTAGACTCCCCTTACTGGCCGGTACCTCTCTAGCAAATTTGGTTCCAATCGGATAAGGGATCACAGAGCTACATAGGTGTGAAAATTGCGTTTTCTTTCTTCCTGTTAATATACTCACGGGTGGCACGCCGGCTTCTTGGGCCGCACGACACACTACCGTGTGTCTTGATTTTCATCAAACATGGGAAAATAATGTCAACAATGTCACTCCATCACAGGCTTCTAAGTGACTCTGTAAAGGTCCTATCAGAGCGTCAAGATCTTTAAAGGCTATGTATACAAACTATGACCAGTCAACTAATAAATTTGATGAACTCCTTACAGTTTTTTACTTTGACTGCCCTGACTTCATTTTATTAGTTGAAACTATCCCTAAAGTACAAAAGACCCCTATTGGATTGCCAAGTTTATCAATACCTAATTATTCTTTATTTACCAACTTCAACCCTGATATGTCTGATTTGAGATGTTGTGGGAAAAGAGGTATCTGTGTTTATGTTGCTAACTATCTATGTCCTTCTGAAATTTACTTTAATTCAAACACAAATGAGTACCTTTGGATAAAACTAAAATTGTCTACAGAATATCTGATTACTGGAACAGTCTATCATAGTCCATCAGTTAACATCAGCAATAGTACAAGTGAGTTATGTGATCTTATTTCTAAGGTGAATGATACCAAACCTGCTTACTTACTGATAATAGGTGATTTTAACTACCCTGAAATTCAATGGGCTGACAGCCCTATACTCAGTGTTGGGAGTAACGCGCTACATATGTAACGCGTTACGTAATATTATTACTTTTGTGGTAACAAAGTAATATAACGAAATACGCTATAAAAACAGGTAATATAACTCAAGTTACTTTACTTGCAAATGTAACGCATTACCTAAGTAATATAGTTACTGTAACGAGTCTAATATTATGTAATATTATTACTACAAGTAACGAAGTTACTAATCTCGTTAGTAACCCACTGAGTAACGTCTAGCCACAACGAAGTAATGAAGCCTACTAAATGAGGCTTATTCACCAGCTACTTACTTATATCAAGACTTGCACATTGTCCAACAACGCAATCGTGTCATGTGATAAGGTGGTAGTTTCACACTTGACAGCTTAAGGCTATGGACACAAAGTAATATAATATGTAATATTATTACAGTTACTTTACTTTATGGGTAATATGTAACTGTAACTAAATAGTTTAGCTGCAAGTAATATGTAATATGTAACTAGTTACTTTTAAAAATAAAGTAACTTGCCCAACACTGCCTATACTTGCTAATAACTCTTAAGCAATTATTGATACTATTCATCAATTAGCTTTAAGTCAATTAATTTACCAACCTACCCGATTTCGTGTCGGGACTGAACTACATCTCTTAGATCTTTTACTAACAAATGAAACCAATATGGTTAATAATATTGAGTAATGTTCAGGTCTGGGGAAAAGTGATCATGTTTGTATAAAATTTATGTTAAATTGTTTTCCAACTAGTCAAAATAGAAGCCAGCCATTTACCTATAACTTTTTCAAAGGTGATTATACCAAAGCAAGGCATGATTTGATAAGCGAATTAAATTGGGAAGATCTGTTTACTGACCTTAATGCTGAGGATGCATGGAACATCTTAAAGGATCACTTGTACAGAATTATTGAAGACTGCATTCCAAAGTTCACTGCAACAATGAAAAGGAACATCCATATTATCACTCCTAAAGTCATAAAACTGAAGACCCAAAAAGATAATCTGTGGATAAAGTATTCAGCTACACAAAATTATGAGGACTATTTTAGATATGCTTTAAAGAGGAATTCTATAAGGAAACTCACTCGCCAACTAAGAATAAACTATGAAGCCGGTATAGCCAAAAGTATAAGGAACAATCCGAAACATTTCTGGAACTACGCTAAATCTAAGACTATAGAGTGAGACCTACTATTCCCAATTTAAAATCCTGTGATGGAACAGAGCTATACACTGATACACACAAAGCCACCGCTTTAAATTCCTTTTTTATTAGCGTATTCACCTGAACAAAGACTTCATACTCCTGACTTACCATCTCTCAAGTATAGACGTCTACGTAGAGATATGATAAATGTTTACAGGCTCTTACACAACATCTTCAACTTGGATCAATCTCAGTTTTTCATAATAGATGTTTTATCAAGAACTATAGGAGTCATCCCGTCAAACTTTATAAACAACAAATACTTAATGATCCAGGGCAAATGTTTTTAGTCAGAGTGATAAACTGTTGGAACCACCTACCAAAGGAAGTTGTTATGCTACAGCACCAACTTTATCATTATTTAAGACAAGATGTGACACTTTTTACCAAAACATTAAATATGATACCTAAGTTTTATTTTCTGTTGTCTATAGAGTCTTAGGATCAGGACTATTGCAGGCCTAGTGTAGGGATGAGTCTATTTTGCTTTTTTTCTCACCTATTTTTCTTTCCAGCAATTCTTTTTTTACCTACCTATTTTGCTCAATATTTTGCTTGTCAACAATCTATTTTGCTCCATAGTTGGTGTACAATGTAATAATAATAATTACATGTAATAATCAATAAGCACTGTTTACATACACTATGGTGTTTAGATATTAGTGATTGTATCTTAGCATGATTGATGCCTCCATATAATCCTTTAGTGAATTTCCTTGTAGGTCACCAAATCCTGAATTCAATAGTGAGAACACCCTTTCTGCAGCAGCCGAGGAGGGCTGTATGGTCAAGACCTTCTTTACAGCATTTGACCATAAAGGCAAATCAGTTGCATTGAGCTTCCACCATTCCAGAGCAGCAAGTTCATCACTAATACCATCCGCCTTAGCTACATAAGAAGGAAGTTCAGCCTTCAAATTTTCAAGCTCGTCATCCTTAAAGAAGGGAACAACCTGCAATGCATTTCAATAATGCTCTTCAATAATGCTCTCTTCCTGCCAGCTGGTGGATTTTTGGCAATTTTTCTCTTACGAGAGAAGTCAGATGCACTTGGTGCCTTTAGCACACTAAGCAAGGACACTCCACTAGACGTTGGCGTCGTTGAGTTGCTGGCACTTCCGGTAGAACGAGTCCTCGAAGTTGTACTAGTCGAAGTTGTTGTAACATCTGACTCGCGAGACGATTCACGGTCATCATCATTACTAACAATGCTAAGACTGTCATCTACTTCACTAACATCGCTTTCAGCACTTGAACTGTAGTCAATGCGTTCTATCACATCCATTGTAGACACTATTTCACACGTGATTATTCGCTAACATGTATTGTGGGTTCGCCTTCGGGTCAAAGTTCAGCTAGAGCCATACTCATTTAACGTACGAGTGTTAAACGTAGCTATGGTAAGTTGTTACTTGTGTTAGTTATGCAGTTACATTCACACTGTCTGAAACAGATCTGAGATTAACAAATTTTGCTTATTTTGCGCCTATTTTGCTCGATTTTGCTCCTATTTTGCTCGATTTTGCTCCTATTTTGCCAGCATTTTGCTTGTTGCTCTTGTATTCCTATTATTCCAATAATTTTGCTGGCGAAATCGACGCATCCCTAGCCTAGTGCCTTTGAGCCTTATCCGCAATTACGTCACAATGCAAAAACGGCGAAAAGTGTGGGGGCCTTTTGTACAGAGAGCCATTGGGAAGAAACCAAAAGCAGACCGTAGGACTACTCGAGAAGTACGAAAATGCGTGCCCCTACATAGTAAGATAGTTAATAAGCCTCACCAGAGTTTTCTCATGCTTTCTTCACGTGGAACATTTCGAAACGTTATCCCTTCCATACAAAGTATCCCACTTGGCCCCCACACTTTTCGCCATTTTTGCGTTGTGACGTAATTGCGGATAAGGCTCATATTATTCCTGTACTATAATAAAACCCAACCTGTGTTACAATTACGCAATTGATTTTTAATTATACAACCAAGTAGCTACTAAGAAATGCGATCGAGATTACGTCATAAATGAAAACTACGAGGCCTAGAGATATGAACTAAGTGGGGATAGATTCAGGATTTTTCAAGAGGGGGGTATCTGAGCTGGGTGGAGGGTAACGGCTGTACGTAGCATTCATACATAAAATGTGCCCTTAGGCAAACTTTAAGAAGCACGATGTGTAATAGCTGGAAACCTACACTGTTGTTTGTGCAGCTTATTGTTATATATACTATGCTATTGTAGACTTACAACTTACTACATACACAACTTCGTGGAACACAGTATAGTCATGACGAATGATGGATCACTTGTTCATCGCACCAGATTTTCGATCACACTTCTTGCTTTCCGTCCGGCATCCTCGCAGAAGTGGCACCAAAAGTGAACCTTGTGCAAGTGTGAGTGAAGTTGGTCTTCCTGAACAAGTTGAAGAACTACTGAGGTAGCTAACTCCTGTGTCACTTTGTAATTCATACTGTCGAGTACGGGGCCCGGAATTCTGTGCCTTCTGGGTGAGGTCTCAAGAACAGCCGAGTGATATCACGTGCCCATATTGACCAAAGGCGGAGTCAGGTGTATTATTATTATTGTTTACCGTGCAAAACCTCTTACAAAGAGTATATACAAGCAGGGCCGCCCAGAGAAATTAAGGGGCCCAGGGCAAAGAGTTAAAGTGGGGCCCTTGACCCAAGTGTAAGGTGAAGACCAAAAAAAAAAAAGGTCACAACCTGCTGGCAATGACAATAACTACCCATCACCAACCATATCTCCTTATCTATAAGCTTGCTACACTGCTCCTCTGAAGAATACTGTGACTGCTCTATTAGAGTATTTAGATCTGACTGCTCTATTAGAGTATATCGATCTTTTAAACAGGTATTCAGGGGGCCCTTCATGGGGCCTCCTGGGGCCCCTTTCAGGCTGGGACCCGGGGCAAAATGCCCCCCCCCCCCCCCCTCCTGTGGGCGGCCCTGTATACAAGCACAGATAATAAATCAGCAAAATTAATTATGTGGTTATTATTATTATTATTATTATTGTTACTGAGCAGACAGCACAGCTGATATGCTCAGGAAAAAAAAAAAGCAATCATAAAATGAATTTAGCTACGTAGTTACAAAGATTACAGTTATTGGGTTCCATACAATGTTTGCAGTTCCGCTGAAAAAGAGTCAATATTGTTGCTCTCAATGATGGAAGATGGTAAGTTGTTCCAATCCTTAATTGATCTGGAGAAAAAGCTCTGTTGGTATGAATAGGTAGATGAATTTGGTAGAATAAAACGATGTGGGTGATATAGTCTGGTGGATCTTGTCATTGAAATAAAATGAGGAGGAATTGACAGTGAATAATCTTGATGTATAATTTTAAAAAGTGCTTGTAATCTGGATATTTTACGTCTCAGCTGAAGGCTTGGCCAAGAAAGATGCTGTAACATAGCTGTGACTGAACTGAATCGATTGAAATCATTTAGGACCCATCTAGCTGCCCTACGCTGTACTTTCTCTAGCTGTTGAATATTGTTATGGTGGTATGGGTCCCAGATGACTGCAGCGTATTCCATTGACGGTCGTACTATCGTAAGGTAGGCTGTTGCTTTGATGTTAGACGAGCAGCAACTCAGATTGCGTTTCAAGAAGTTTAATGTTCTATTGGCCTTAGCAGCTATATTACTAATATGTGGAGACCATGATAGTTTGTTATCCAATATAACACCAAGGTAGGAGTGTTGGTTTGATGTACCCAAGTTGTGATTGTTTAGCTTGTAGTTGAAAATGATTGGTGATAATGATCTGGTAAACCGCATAATAGTACATTTGGTTACATTGAATCTTAATTGCCACTTAGTTGCCCATTCGTGTAGTTGATCAAGATCATGCTGAAGTTGAATGGCATCCTCCTTGGTGGTGATAATTCTGTAAAGTAAACAGTCATCAGCAAATAACCGTAGTGGCGAATTTACATGTTCTGTTATATCATTAATGTATAGAAGAAACATCAAAGGGCCGAGAACCGTCCCTTGAGGGACTCCTGAGTGAACAGCTATCGAGTCAGAAAAAGTACCGTCCAAAGCTACTTGCTGTGACCTTCTGGTCAGCCAAGTATTGACCCACTGACAGATGTGATCGTTGATACCATAGTGTCTTAATTTAACTAATAGTCTTTGATGTGGGACACTATCAAACGCTTTAGCAAAGTCAAGGAGAATGACATCGGTTTGTTTCTGTTGGTCTAGAGCATGTGACAAGTCTTCTATCAGTGAAATAAGTTGGGTAACACAAGAGTGCTGGGATCTGAAGCCGTGCTGGGTATCAATGAGAATGCTATTTGAGTTTAAATGATTCATTATGGAATGATATATAATATGTTCCATAGTTTTGGAGCATACAGAAGTCAATGATATTGGTCGGTAGTTTGCGGTACTAGTACGGTTTCCTTTCTTGAAAACTGGACATACATTGGCCATGAGCCAATCGGAAGGTTGTATACCTGTGTCTAGTGATTGAGTGAATATAACTTGCAGTATAGGAGATATTTCGTTTGCACAATTCTTCAAGATATATGGATGAATGTTGTCTGGCCCACTGGCTCAGTATCGCTATTAACTATATTTTTTTGGCAGATGGTCAGGTTGTTTAATCACGTGATCAGGTGCAGGTGATCCCCTCTCAACGCAGGTCGGTGACAAGCACGTAGCTGCTATTGCGTTTTCGAGCCTTTGTTGTAATCTGTATGGCTCGATGTAGGATTTTTGGCCCCTGCAGCTAACTCGAGCCTATCTGGACGAGAGTTCCATAGCCCAAAGAAAGCCCATAATGGGGTAGGAGGGGGTTCTAAGTGGCTAGTTGGAGTAGCTTAAACCTTGTCAAAAATGATCATCTTGTTTGAGCTTGGTTTTCCTATCGCCCAGATGAGGTCTTGTCGCCTTTGTTATTATTATTATTATTATTAATGCTTTACAATGCAACATACAATTACAATTATACATGTGTAGGTGGGTATAGATGAAGAAAAAGTTGCATTGATGGTCTGCCAGCAACCTGTGCTGGCAGCCGGGAGTTAATTAAACTTATGTAGTAAAGTTAATTGTCAGTCCAGAATCATAGCACTTGCTGCATCTACAGCAGTAATGATAGGTGCAGGGATTGTCAGGAGAGAAATTTGTGGTGAAGTGTTGCCATAAATAGTTCTGAATAGTAGCTTTGATGACTGGTAGGGACTGGTTGATGTCAATGCAAGGTAATTGGTTCCATATCCTGGGAATTCTATTAAAGTAAAAGTTTCTGGCATAGTTACTATTAGTGCGGACATGATTTAGTTTGTTAGTAGACGAAGACCTGGTGTTGATAGGCACTGTTAAGCGTTAGTGCCATAGCAGGGGCGGATCCAGAGTTTGGAAAGAGGGGGGGCACCTTTCTGAAAAACAGTTGAAGACCAAAAAAACTTGCTGAAAACCAGTTGAAGACCAAAAAAAAAAAAAAAAAAAAAAAAAAAGGTCACGACAATAATAGCTAGTTATCCTTACCAACTATATCACGTCTGTTATGTAAAATAAAATCCTATTTATAGCTTCATAGGTAAGCTACACTGCCTCATGAACATTGTGACTGCTTTATTAGAGTAATTGACTGCTCTATTAGAGTATCTCGATCTTGTATGCAATTTCTTGAAGGGGGGGGGGGGGGGGGGGGGGGGGCATTTGCCCCAAATGCCCCATCCTGGATCCGCCACTGCATAGGGTTAGCACGTGTGTCTGCCTATTCATGGCTACCTGGCCACCTCTGTAAACCGTGCCAGCAGCGCAGTTTAGGAGCTGCAAATTGCTATTGGTTGTTGATACTGGCCGGTATAGAAAGGAATATATTTCAAAACGTTAAGTGAGTGATGTTGTATCAGTGCCATGCCCTGGTCTGGCGAGCGATCCGCTGTCAGCGGACTACCCCAGCTTCATCGATACTTAGCTGCGTGACGCTACAGCCTTTGTTTGATTGAAGTTTTATGGTCATAGTTATGACTTATGCTAAGACTGCTTGCTATAGGTGTGTCACCTGCGTGGTGCAAAGTTGGCAATATCAGTAGCCGTAGCTATAGCTTGTTATTAATCTATAATGTACGTGTGTATGCAAGTGCGTTTTAGTGGCTGCATGGCCTGTTGGATTTTTGCAACTGTAGTCATGTGATGACCTAGCTGATGTGCAGTTGCGCTCTGTCCCCAGTTCGCAGTGCAGTCATAGTGAGTAATATTGGCTCACCTATTTGTGCACTCTTGACACAATCATAATTGACGTGTTCCCCGTGTCCGGAGAATTGAGGCACAGCCCAGTCTGATGTGTCTATGTGTCACTAATCTGATACTGCTTAGGGCAATCTCACATCTCTATTTATAGTGTAAGTATGTGTGTTAACCATGCCTGGTGTGATTTCAATAAACTAGTACATGATACCGCTGGCATGTGGTAATGATCAAATACCTTAGTACAACTTTGTCTTGTTGCCTGAAGTAGTGCTACTAGATCTAGACTCACTCGGTTGCTTTGTTTGGTGGTCACCATAGCTGTTATAGTGCTGCTTATCTGTCACATCCTGACTAGCTGGATATAGAATATTCTAGTCTGTTTTTTTGTTTGTTTTTCTTTTTTGATTGCTAGGAGTTCTAGTCAAGGTGCTCCCAGCAAGTGAGCTGTACTAGTCGCAGCTGGTCATCTTGATTATTGGTTATTGATTTAGCTGATATGTGTGTACTGTACATGTGCTACTGAACATCGCTGCCACATCTAGCTACAGCAAATAATATAGTCTGGTGCTAACGCTCAAGTTGATGACTGACTACACTGTGCTGGTCAATTAGCAGGTATAGTCATATGCTCTCGGTGTAGCTGAAGCGTGCTTAAACTGTGGCCACAGCTGCTGCAGGTCCTGCCATTTAGTGGTAGTGATTAGCTGATGTGTCACTGTACCATGCTACAAATGTAGCCGTCCTGTCATTCAGTTAAGTGCAGTAACTGATATGCTACTGTATAGGCAACTGAGTAGCCATTTTGTTTACTGCCATCGATGTTGTCATGTATAGCTGATACATATCTGTAGTGAACTGTGCTATACCACTGTATAACTGTCAAATATACTGCAAATGACACTGTCAGGTGCTATCGTTATAGCTGATGCAGGAACTGGCCTTTATGATCAGTGTGGGTGAAGAGGAGTCTTTAGAGCACATGGTTGGACATGCTAAATATGTAAGATTTTGCAGAGACCAAAGCCCAACCTCATGCGATTGTTATGGCCACTGTACTGCATTACTGACATAGTTGTCTCACCTACTGTGACTGATACTGAGTGATAGTGATGCAGTCAGGTGAGAAAGCTCATAGCTGCCCTGTGCTGTTACTATCTGTAAGATCTGTCGATGGTGCAGGTACAAATAACGCAACTAATGTGTAGCCGCAATCGTGATGTGGTCAGGATTATCTATCCTGGCATGGCTGTTACGTCTGCAACTAATGCGTCAGGTGTTTTCAGTATGCAGTTGAAATTCCTGACACTTCTGCTGTACATTATTCGTAGCAATCTATCTGATGTGTGGATGTAGGATCATGACAAAGCCAGATGTCACATCTACTACAATTGATGCAGTCAGATGTAACAATATACCTGATATATGTGATTGCACAGTGCTACTGATGTAGCTGTCGTGTCCACTGAAGCTGCAATTGATGTAGTGAGCGTGTGTGGTTACACTGGTGATATTTCTGCTACCTCCATTGTAATTGATATAGTCTGATGCTAATAGTATAGACTGTACAGTGCTACTGGTGTAGCTGTCCTGATCATGATGCAGTCAGGTGATGATATAGCTGATATGTAGCTGCCCTGCTGAAGTTTCTACCACCTCCGCTGTGACATGTTCCTATGTAACAACATAGCTGATGTGTGGCTGTTGCTACAGTGCATGGTAATAATGTATAGCAGTACTATGGCTGTCCCATTTCTCTTTTTTTTTTTTTTTTTACCATTGATGTAGTCAGAAGCTAGCAATATAATGACTGTACAGTGTTGTTGATGTAGCAACTACAGCTGATGCATGCAGTATAGCTGTCGTGTAAATGTGTGATGACAAGAGGTCACGTTCACTGTGATTGATAGTCAGGTAGCTGATGTATGCATGATTGTACTGTGATACCAACATAGTTATCACATTAATTTTACTAGAATTGATGTTGCATCATTCATGTTTGAGAGCTACCAATGTAGCCCATGTTTGAGTACTATGGATGTAGCCCACGTTTACTGATGTAGCTCATGGTTGAGTGCTATCGACATAGCTCACGTTTGAGTGTTACTGGCGTAGCTCATGTGTGATTGCTACTGACATCACTCATGTTTGAAAGCTGCCAACTTACCTCATCTGAGTGCTACTGACATAGCTCATGTATGGCTGCAACTAATATAGTTCATGTCTGGTGCAGCTCGTGTTTGAGTGCTACCAGCTTACCTCATTTGAGTGCTACAGACTTACATAGCTCATGTCTGGGAGCTCCTGTCTGGGTACTATCAATATAGCTCATGTCTGAGTGTTACCAATGTAGTTTCTGTTTGAGCATCAGCGATGTAGCTCATGTAAGCATGTTTGAGTACTACCAACATGGCTCATGATCATGTCCACATAATGCTAATGATATAGCTCATGTTTGAGTGTTACTGACATAGCCCATGTTTGAGTGTTACATGGACGTAGATCATGTTTGAGTGCTACCAACACAGTTCATGTCTGAGTGCTACTGATGTAGCTCGTGTTACCAGCTTACCTCTTTTGAGTGCTATGTACCAAGTAGCTCATGTACGAGTGCTACTAATATAGCTCATGTTTGAGTGTTACCAAACATAGCTTATGTCTGAAATTGAGTGCTACTGATGTTCGTAGCTCATGTTTGCATGCTACTGATGTAGCTCATGTTTGAGTACTGCTGATGTAGCTCATGTTTGTGTTTGAGTGCTACCAACATAGCTCATGTCTGAGTTTAGTAGCCCGTGTTACCGACTTGTATAATTACCTCTTTTGAGTGCTACTGACATAGCTCCTGTCTGAGTGCTATTGATATAGCTAATGTTTGAGTACTACAGACTGCTCGTGTTTATGTGCTACCAAGATAGCTCATGTCTGATACTGAGTGCTACTGATATTTGTAGCTCATGTTTGCTTGCTACTGACATAGCTCGTGTTTGAATACTACCAGCGTACCTCTTTTGAGTGCTAGTGATGTAGCTCATAATTGAGTGCTACTCACTCTTGAGTGTTTGCAATGTAGCTCATGTTTTGAGTGCTACTGATGTAGTTCATGCTTGAGTGCTCCCAATATGTTTATGGTGGAGTTCTACTGTTGTAACTCATGTTTGAGTGCTACCGACATAGCTCATGTGTGAAAGCTTTTAACTTACCACATTAATTATGGGTGCTACCGATGTAGCTCGTGTATGGGTGCTACCGATGTAGCTCATGTCTGGGCACTACCAATGTAGCTCATGCCTGAGTGCTACCGACGTATAGTAGTTCGTGTTTACGTGCTACCGACATAGCTCGTATTGTGAGATGTAGACTCATGTTTGAGTACCAACTTACCTCATTTGGGTGCTAGCAACATAGCTCATTTCTGGGTGTTATAGCTGCTCATGTCTGGCTACTAGTGATGTAGCTCATGTCTGAGTGCAACTGACAGCTCATTTTGGGTGTTACCAACATATTGAGTGCTACCGATGTAACTCAGATTTGGGTACTACCAATGTAGCTCATGATTATGTTTGAGAACTGCTGACATAGCTCGTTTGAGTGCTATACCGTCTTAACTCATGTTTCGGTGTTGCTGACATAGCTTATGTGTGAGTGCTACCAATGTAGCTCATGTTTGAGTGCTACCGGCGTAGCTTATGCTGTGTGAGTGCTACCGACATGGCTCATGTTGTGAGATGTAGCTCTTGTTTGAGTACCAACTTGAGTGCTACCAACATAGCTCATGTCTGGCTACAGCTACTGATGTAGCTCATGTCTGGGTGCTACTGACAGCTCATGTCTGGGTGTTACTGACATATTGAGTGCTACCGATGTCACTCAGGTTATTACCGACGTACCTCATGTTTGAGTGCTACCAATGTAGATCATATGTGACTGCTACCAATGTATTTTTCTACAGTTGTGACTCATGTTTGAGTGCTACCGACATAGCTCATGTGTAAATGCTTTTAACTTACCACATTTGAGTGCTACCGATGTAGCTCATGTATGGGTGCTACCGACGTAGCTCCTGTCTGGGTATTACCAATGTAGCTTATGTCTGAGTGCTACTGATGTATAGTAGTTCAGTTTGAGTGCTACTGACATAGCACATGTTTAAGTGCTACTGATATAGCTCATACTGTGAGATGTAGCTCATGTTTCAGTACCAACTTACCTCATTAGAGTGCTACCAACATAGCTCATCTCTGGGTGCCATACGTGTCTGGCTACTAGTGATGTAGTTCACGTCTGGGTGTTACTGACATATTGAGTGCTGCTGATGTAACTCAGGTTTGGGTACTACCGATGTAGCTCATGTTTGACTGCTACTGACATAGCTCATGTTTGCAACATAGCTAGTGTTTGACTGAGTGCTACCAATGTAGCTCATGTTTGAGTGCTACCATTGTAGCTCATGTGTGAGTGCTACCAACATGGCTCACATTGTGAGATGTAGCTGATGTTTGAGTACCAACTTACCTCATTTGATTGCTACCGACATAGTTCATGTCTGAGTGCTACTGACAGATCGCGTCTGGGTGTTAATAACAAATTGAATGCTACTGACAGCTCAAGTCTAGGTGTTAATGACATATTGAGTGCTACTGATGTAGCTCAGGTTTGAGTACTACTGATGTAGCTCATGTTCGAGTACTATTGACATAGCTCATGTGAGAGTCCTACCGATGTAGCTCATGTGTGAGTGCTGCCAATGTGGCTGATGTTTGAGTGCTACTACCGTTGTAGCTGATGTTTGAGTGCTACTACCAATTAGTGTAGCTGATGTTTGAGTGCTACCAACGTAGCTGATGTGAGTGCTACTGACGTAGCTGATGTTTGAGTGCTACCGACGTAGCTGGTGTTTGAGTGCTGCCAACATAGCTGATGTTTGAGTGCTACTGAAGTAGCTGATGTTTGAGTGCTACCGACGTAGCTGGTGTTTGAGTGCTACCGACGTAGCTAATGTTTGAGTGCTACTGATGTAGCTGATGTGAGTGCTACTGAAGTAGCTGATGTTTGAGTGCTACCAACGTAGCTGATGTGAGTGCTACCGACGTAGCTGATGTTTGAGTGCTACCGACGTAGCTAATGTTTGAGTGCTACTGATGTAGCTGATGTGAGTGCTACTGAAGTAGCTGATGTTTGAGTGCTACCAACGTAGCTGATGTGAGTGCTACCAACGTAGCTGATGTTTGAGTGCTACCGACGTAGCTGACGTTTGAGTGCTACTGATGTAGCTGATGTGAGTGCTACTGAAGTAGCTGATGTTTGAGTGCTACCAACGTAGCTGATGTGAGTGCTACCGACGTAGCTGATGTTTGAGTGCTCAGGCCCGTAGCCAGGGGGGGTTCGGAAGAACCGCCCTCTTGGGAAAAAGGTCCACAATTTCAGTAAAAAGGTCCACAATTTTAGTATACAAGTCCAAATTTTCAGTAGCAAAAGTCCATTAGCTCCAGTTTAATAAACACCACTGATAAGAAGCTAAATTAAGTGCTCCCAGTAGCTGGCTCATTCAGTACTTGTAATGCAATGCAAGATCGAGATACTCTAATAGAGCAGTCAACCACCCTAATAGAACAATCACTTTAATAAAACAATCACTCTAATAGAACAGTCACAATTACGTTTTCTTATAAAATCTGTATGTAATTACTTAATTTATTTACAAAACTATGTTTGTTGTCTAAACTAGAACTTTCATAATATAAAAAGTTTGGTGGGCATGCTCCTCCCATGCAGAGCCCATAAATAGCATCCATGCTTCAAAGCGCTCAGTCTTTCCCATTCTTATTCACTGTGACATTCCAATATATTATAGACACAGATGGTATAATCACAGATGGTATAATTACAGTAGTAGTAGAGATATTTCCCAGATGTCACCCAAATAGCTGGTCTTGAGCCTACCTAAAAATTGTTATTTTTATTGACTGAAATGCCACTAAATTCAACCTTTTAGTGTATATTTTCAAGAAATTTCCTGGGGGGGCATGCCCCCAGACCCCCCTAGATTGGGTGTGCGAAGCACACCCAGTCTCAGTACCTTTATTAATCATCATGCAAGTAAAGGTCCACTTTTGGTCAAAAAGAACCCCCCTTTCAAAATCCCTGGCTACGGGCCTGGTGCTACCGACGTAGCTGATGTGAGTGCTACCGACGTAGCTGATGTGAGTGCTACCGACGTAGCTGATGTGAGTGCTACCGAAGTAGCTGATGTGACTGCTACTGATGTAGCTGATGTTTGAGTGCTACCGACGTAGCTGATGTGAGTGCTACCGAAGTAGCTGATGTGACTGCTACCGACGTAGCTGATGTTTGAGTGCTACTGATGTAGCTGCCAATCCGCCTGTCCCCAACTGAACCAGGCCTAGCTATCATTCCCCTTTTCCCTCCCTCCTAGGGGCTATACTTTAAAATGTGGGATCCAACCAGCTTAATTTGCGGTCATCCAATCCATAAATTCCTTTCAAAAGAAAATTCCAGCAACCTTACTCTAAAAAGGCCAGGTACCCTCTACGCCTACCTCCAGGATGTACTATATTTCACTCCCTTCCTGTGTGAAGGGAGGAGAATGAGTATAAATCGATGACTGGTTAGTGGGGACTTCCGGTGGTAGGTGATAACTCACTCGGCGAGACGATACTGGAGCATCTACCGATACAATCAGTTGTGATCTGTGTGTGCCACCGCGGCTAGAGCACTATTGATCAAACTAGTGCCGGAAACTTTCTTGAGACTGAATCTTCCTGGTCACATTCTGACGGTTATCACTGTGGTTCGCGGGGTAAAAGTAGAAGTTGATACCCTATTATTCATCACGATATCATTCCGTTTGAGGTAGAGATGAAATATCATTGCTCTCCGTCTCGCACTTTTACGCACGACGAGTTGAAGTTCGATCACACGAGCCAACAAATGGCGCCTTCTGCATCACGTGCGTAACTGGCTGGAGGCATGCGTGATTCTTTTTGTGCTAACCACAGTTAAGCTATTAACCTCCATTAAACTTGAACAGGTGATGAGGTCGTTGGGTAAGTTATTCCAAATCTTTATACTTGAAGGGAAGAATGAGTTAAGGTATGAGTTTACTCTTGTGCTTGGCTGTAACAGCCTCATTGAATGACCCCGTAGAGAGTAGTTAGATGGAGCTGGTAATAATAATAATAATAATAAGTGCGAGTGAAGTTGATCTTCCTGAACAAGTTGAAGAACTACTGAGGTAGCTAACTCCTGTGTCACTTTGTAATTCATACTGTCGAGTACGGGGCCCGGCATTCTGTGCCTTCTGGGTGAGGTCTCAAGAACAGCCGAGTGATATCACGTGCCCATATTGACCAAAGGCGGAGTCAGGTGTATTACCACAAAAGAAAAGTACCGGCAGTAAAACACTCTTTATGTACAAATCAGACGTACTTTTACAACAATATCAGTGATTACAAACGCCATTGCTCCCTTGCAGCTGCCAGCTCTTCTACGCACAGTTAGCGTGTGTCTTCCGCCATTTGCTGAACTTCAAACAACCCGTATCACGTGAGCTATCATCACGTGATGCTTTTGAAACAGTTAGGGACTGCTCTATGATTAGGGTATATCGATCTTTCGCGATCTGTTGCTTTCCTCCGTGCACTTTCTGTCTTAGGAGTCCTGTTCGAGGTTCAACCTGAAGGGGGGGTCTCGAGACCCCAAAGACCCCTCCCCCCGATCTGCCCCTGAAATTCGCGGCCTGTGATAAGTACGCCTGTTCGTGCTGATGATTTGACCGTGCGTGTAATTCTATATAATGCCCAGTACCACACCCTTGCTTAATTACCGATTTCGCGAAGGAGAAGATTAGTAAACATCCGCGGAGTGATTTCAGGACAGCCAGAGGCCACTTTACACGTAAATAACAAGATTACAAGTATGTTTAAATGTCTGTAACTGTGTATTTTGTGCGCTCCATGTGTAGGCCTGCGCCTATTATAGTCCGGTAGATTTAGCTCAAAAAAGGGGTGAGCCCAGAAAAAATTCGAAGAAAGCTAATTTTGATATCGTTGGAAAGGAAATTTTTTGTAGAATAACATATCCAAAAATCCCCCTTGGGGAAAACGTTTTATACCCAATTTACTTTAGGACATCTATAGTAGCTACATAGCTATTATTAACTCTTGCTATTAAGACCTCAAAATGCAAAAAAAACTTTTCACATAATAAATTAAATAAAACACAAAAATATTTGTAGCATCAATATAATGGACTCGATGCGACTGCCACTTATCCACAGATCATAGAAATCATATAAGTGGCTCTCACATAGAATCTGAAAAAATGGAATTGTCAATGTCATTGTAAACGGGTTCTTCGGCATTTCTGCAACTTTCTCCCCTGCAATCACCACATGCTGTTACACACTTTAGTCCATGCTTATGGCAAGAACATATATTACTACCACATGGATTTGTAGTAAAAAGCTGGCATTTACATCAAACAAATTTAAGTAAGCTCTCTGGTGCTGGCTCTAAATCTGTCATAATTGGCTGCAGCTTAGCTTCCAGCCCCATAGTAGGGGATTAAGAGGCAAGATTTTTCCAAAGAAGTACTTGCAAATGCACATGCAAACTGTGATAGTGTGCTGCTCTTACAGTTGGTGGAAGTTTTTGAGGATCAATCGCTTTAGCTGATGACACCATTTCCATGTATTTAGCATATCTGAGAGTGGTTAATGAATCAGACTGTTTCCCACCAAATACAATAACAAACAAGCTAACATCAGCTTCTCCAACTTGTTCAACTGTTGCATTATTATCCATCATTAAATCTGCAATCAGTTGCACCTCCTTGGATTGTTTTATCTTCTTCAATAAACCAACTTTGCCTTGTCCGTATGTTACTGATGTTGTATCACAGCCACTCCAAGCATGCAAAAGAGAAGATATGATGTTACAACTGGACCTGCTTGTGCAACTAGATCACTAATGCTCCAAACTCTTAATTGCTTTCCAGCCTCTGAAAGAAAATATATATTCGCCTTGTTCTGTTTCCAGTGGTACATAAGTAGCACAAGAACATCAGTGTCATCAGCAACAACATTCACTTCACTTCCTTCAATTTCATACTGAAGTGCACATTTAACAATCATTGTGTCAGCATCTCCAGGACTTTGATGTACAGCCTGGCCATCATCTCTTAAATATTGGCTAATTAATACTATGAATTGGTGTTTGTTCTTTTCATTCGTAAGGAACACTTCCTGATTTCTGTAAGCTTCCATGGATTCACACAGCTGAATATCTGCACATACCTTTTTAACACGTCTCAGATGCTCATGGTCCCTGCTCATAGCCATCAAAAACAACACAACTTTCTCCATATTTTCCTCGTACATAGGACACATACTGCTTTGCAATTTTTTAGTATGACATTTTCTTTCCCCGCTTTACCCTGTGTAATAAGGCTCCTCCATCAAGAACATGCTTCAATCGCCTCCTAAGTTCAGATGAATCTGTAGAATCTGTTAAGGATTTAGCTAATTGTGCCTTCACAGCTTTACGCATAAAATTGTCCTTAAACAGTGATGTTGGGAATGCTGTTAACTCAAAATCAAAGTAAGGTCTCATGTCCTCTTCCCTTTGCACAATGGCAATAAACCTTGAGAATAAGATGGTTGGGTTAATGCTTAGCTTTTGCTGGTCAACTTGAACCCCAGGTTTGAGATCAGCTAGGGGTTTTATGTGGCCACTCCTCTTGATTGATGCCTCTGCCACATTTAATCCATCATGTTGCACATGAATGTTAAGTCCAACCTCCTCTGCTTTATCAGGATTTATTCCATCACCTGCAGTTGTAGTCAATCCTGATGGCAAAGATCGTAGTTTAACTTCGTGTAAATCAAATGGCTCATGTTGATCAAACCATTCTTGAATTTTGAGCAGGTCCTGGAAGTCACGCTTGCATCTAGATCTACCAAGTTCGATATGCTGCTCACTTGCATTGGTCTTCATGTTTGTCATTGTTGTCATTGCTTCATGAACTCCAGCACATTTGTGCATACTCAAGATCCACTGGAGGCGGACACTTTTTGTTATACCTCTTCCTCTGGTTAGGCCCCCACGACTTTTGATAGATCGCATCATAACCTGCTCAATAACCAAATCTGTCCATAATCCTGCCCAGTATCTACTGCTTCTACGGACTGCATGAAATCCTTGATTAATGAACATCTCATGCAGCCAAGGAAAGTCCTTCGGTAGCTCCAGCATAAATGGCAAGTAAAGACGGGCACTCTTAGCATAGTTTATATGACCAGTTGCAGCAAACAAGTTTAGCATCCTCGTGACTGCAACAAGATGCAATGACCAATTTCCTGACCTTTCTGCCCTGATGAATAACTTCAAAGTTTCTATGTATTCAATATATTGCAACCACAATTTTGCTGTTGGGGACTTCTCAGAGAGTAACGTCTAATATTTCATTAAACATTCTTCCAGTTTCAAAACTTCTGCTGATTTTGCGATTTCTAAAATTGACATCGATCCATCCTCAAAAGCTCGGTAAATTCCACGGATTGTATTGACTTCAAAAGAATTAATTTTTTCAACACTATTTAAATTCTGTTCATCTCTTTCAAGCAATTGAGAATCAGGTATTGCATCAGCTACATTGTTTGGACCACCATCTTCCTCAAATTCGAAACAGGCGTGATTAGTTTCTAATTCACAAGGTAATAATGCAGCCACCAATTTGTTGACTAATGCAGCTTCCACCAAAAAATGGCCACGTAAAACTCTTGAAATTGCTTTGCCTGACATCATGTGAGTAACTGCATTGGGTCCATAAACTGTTTCTAATGCTTCTTCTAATCCTGAGCCTTTCATTACAGATCCTATACTGCCCATAAAGCTCATCATTGTATGAAACCCACCAAGCCGACAAACAATTTTTAAAGATTTTGACTTGATAATTTCGATTGCTTTGATCCACAAGGGCTGATCAAATGTTACACATGGGACAGGTATACCTAGCTTCTGGGCTTGATTTTCAATGTAAAGTAATGTGGAATAAATACAGGTTTCATTTGAAGGATTCAAATCCACAATAGGTAGAAAAAGCACTTCTGATTTTGCATGTCCCTCACAAGAAAAAGCATGCTGCATAAACCCAGACCAGCTTGGTCTTGGGTGTTCTGCTTCACAAGCTAACCATCCAGCATGCCAAACTAAATCTGAGCTGACATCTAGTGGTAAAGTATATGGAACTTGCAAGTGGAGAATAGGCTGGTAAAGAATAGAAGAGAGGGCCTTTTTGGCATGACCCATATATTGTATTATTGCTAGACCTTTATCTTTCACCACTTCATTCACAGTAATTCGTGGAAGTCTTGGAATTACACGTGCCCTTGTTTGTAATGGCACTGAATCTTTTGGAGAGGACACAGCAATAATTCCCATACCATGAAAGGATCCTCCATCCAATGATGCTACATTGTGGTCAACATTGTCAGCTACCCACTGTGTAAATGTGCCAGGAATGTACTCAGATAGCAAATTATCAAGTGTTTCACTGTGAATAACTGACTGCTTATACTTTATTACTTCATCATGGCTGATGGAAAATTCCAAGTGTGACAATTCATTTATTAACCACTTTGAACCAAACACATGGTCCATTTCAATGCCTACTCCAAACATTATGGGTGCAATCAATGACCTTGGCCAAGATGCTTGCACAATTGCATACCCAATACTATTTTGTTTCACTTCTGAAATGACAATCAGTTTAAGGAAATTTTTGTAGATGATGAGGAACCCACTGACTGTTCATAATATCTTCATTGGGTGGGTAAGTTTTGCAATCATAGAGTTTTTCTCAAATTTCGTCCCGTATAATTTTTGCTGCTGTAGATACAATCCACTCAGCTTTATCCTCCATGCTGTCTCTAGATGACTGCCACTTTTCATTGATAATATACTTAGCCATGTTTTTAAAGCAAACAACATTCTCACATCCTTCAACATTGGCAAAAAATATATGCTCTTGATAGAGCTCTTGTAGCTTTTGCTTCAATCTCTTGATTGTATAAACATCAGCACCATCAGAAAATTCAATTATTTTGGAATGCAGGTCAGTAATTGTGTACAGTTCTGCACCAGATTCAGATTCCAGCCATTCAACAAGAATGTTGAACCATTTCAGCATACCTTCATCTTGATGTCTACCTGCATGTGTGTTGTAAAATAAGAATTATATGATATTAAGAAGCCAGTTAATATGACTCACCTGCGGCAGATAAGTTCTTAGGATCTCTTTTCAGACTAAATTTGGTCAAGCAGCTATCATGATACATTGCCTCTGCTGCAACTAAATCGATGCATCCTTGAAGACGATTTTCAACTTCAGATGCCCATTGATCTCCTCTTTCACTACAGCATTCTAGAAGATTGTGACGCATGGGAATAGTAGACACCCTATGCACATGTTGTCTGTGTGGGTGACGAGTATCCACGATAGCAGGTTTAGCACAGAGCAGACAATCTTCCTTCCGGTTGAAGGGTGCTGTAGCGGATCATAATCTCTTTGCACTTGGAATTTCATCATCAGCAACAGGATTTTGAGGACCGGGCCTTCTCTTGTCAGTAAATTTTTTATGGCCTTCAAGATGTACTAGAACAGTTTCAACTGGGTCAGTACTGTTACATTCATTCAGATAGATATAAAGGTCATCTCTTCCATATTTCTCAAACACTCCATGATGGTTAATATTCCCTTCTTTGTTACACAAACCAGTTCTTTATTTACAAACCCTAGCTTGCATATTACACAGTGATCCTTCCTGAAGGCACTAGTAGGGTGCCCTTCAGCCATTTGAATTTATATCAAAATGAGTAGAAACTATAGATAACCTAGCTGTAGCTTCAACATGATGTGTAACAAACCTCAGTTTCCAGCAGCTCAACACATGGGTTCCAAACCTCACGAAGGTACACTTTTCATCAAAAAACTGCTTAAGTAACTGAACACATGGCCCACAAACTTCAAGCAAGTTTTAACTTGCTCCCAAAAACTGCTGAGTCATTTCAAAATTGGCTAGCACATTTTTAACACAAGTATAAACAAAAATTCTGCTCATGTTTAGGGACTTCATATGCTTCAAACTAAATTGGGTATAGAATATTTTCCCCATAGGGGATTTCAGGGGATTTTGAATATGTTGTTCTGTAAAAAATTTGCTATCTAATGATACCAAAATCAGCTTTCTTCGAATTTTTCCGGGTTCAATCCTATTTCTACTGAACTATTATGTCAGCATAATCCGGCTTGAGAATAATAGGTCACATTCCGGAATTATAGGATGGTTACAGGCATAATTTTAGAATAATCGGTGGAATTAGGGAGCGTGTCTCTTCTTGATTACCTAGAAGAAAGAGTTAAGCTACTACAAATGATGATATAAAGCTGACAGGAGTGCTGGCTGAAAGGAGCTGAAAAGCCTCTTAAAGATCTAACACTGTAACAGAACGCTCAAATACTCTAATAGAGCAGTCAGATCGTTTCATGTTACCAATCTGCAGCCAGCATCAGGGATTTAACTGCATGATTATCTGCAATTCTGAAACTTGTACATCTTATACCAGTGTATCTTCTTCAAGTCTTTGAGCATTGTTGTCTACCTAACTTAGTAGCTATACATAGTTACAGCATATTATTATAATATACTAATAATTAAATACACTTGAATTATTACTGTAGATACGTAGCTAGCTATTCTAAGTCTGCTGTAACTATTGTGGATAGAAAAATGATGTGTAAGGTGGAATGTTTCATTTAATTATGGCTATTAATAATTCACACAAAGCTACTTATAGCAGCATCTTGATAACTAAGCGACTAGCCACACATATATACTGAATGAGAATAATTATGGAATAATAGGCTGGATACAAGAATAACAAAAAGAATAACAGGAGAATTTTTTGGGAAATTCTGGAAAGAATAATAGGTAAAATTTTGAGCATATTAGGCTCAGGCATATATTCAGTGCTAAATTTTGTAACAGATATTTTTATATGCAGGTTTCCATGTTTGTAAGGATAATTGTATTGCATGAAGTCAATAAATGATGCAAATATATTAATCAAAAAAAACATAGGTTTAAGCACACACACTAAGAGTAGCCAAGTACAGTTACATACAAAGATGTAGCTATGTCAGTTAGTAGGTTCTGATATATAATATCCAGGTTGCGGTCCTGGATTATATCCCAGTTGTGGTCCTGGATTATATCCGGGTTGCGGTCCTGGATTATATCCTGGTTGTGGTCCTGGATTATATCCCGGTTGTGGTCCTGGATTATATCCTAGTTGTGGCTCTGAATTATATCCCAGTTGTGGTCCTAGATTATATTCAGGTTGTGGTCCTGGATTATATCCAGATTGTGGTCTTGAAGAATACCCAGATTGTGGAAAATGATGGGGTGTAGTTACAGAAGCACAATCATCAGTAGAAGGATTGGTATAGTGAACAGCAGGGAGTTGAGTTGGATTGTAAGCGCATAATTGAGAACTGGAAGGAGCTGTTGCCATTAACTTTTGCTGATTTGGTTGCTGAATAACAGTACAGGAATAATTCTGTTTTCTCACATGGTAACGCCTCAAACAAATAATAGCAACAATTAGTGAGGCACCAATGAAAAGAAACAATAAGATACCACCAACTATAATACCAGCAGTAGCTCCAACAGACAATCCGCTACCAGTTGAATCATGATAATCTATAGAAACTATATACATACCACAACAGTAAACAAGTACTGTATCACCACATACATACAGAGGAAAATGATGTACTGACAGAAAAGCATCACATAACCTCTTAACCATGTCACATGATGTACACAGTTTGATGTGTATATACACTTGCCATAGAGGTGCAATATAGTACTATTGTACTGTATAGTAGGGACCACTAAGGAGTAGGTGTTGCCCACAAAATAACATCACCCAGAACCAGCCTCAATTTTTCCTGACGAAGATGAGGCAGTATTGGTTAGGCAAAAGTAAGTCCTAAAAAGCTTTCAGATTGACCCAAAATGCTTTTAACAAGTTGCTACGGAATTTAAAAAAAATATTTAATGGAATTTTCTACTGACTGCCTGACTGACTTACTGATAAACACTGTAGTTTGTTGTTGCTGTATCCCTTTTCTTTGGTTGTTATTGTATGACACATTTTAGGGGGGAGGAAATGTAGTAGTGTAATGCGCATGTGTATAAACACATATGTGTATTGTAATATATATGACGCCATTGTAACTTTAGTCAGTATTGTTGTCTAGTTGTTGTATGGTGTACAGTGGTGTTTTGCTCGAGCCTATCTATTTGCTGTTGTAGTTGTTTGCGTGATTTACATTTGTTGATTAAAGAATTACTAATCTATATACCCACGATACCACAATGATTTAATTCAATATTTGATAATATTATTGTAATACTCTAATGGAGTGCACATTTTTTTGAGGACTTCTAATATAATAGAACATACATAGAATGTTCTAGAACAATTTAGTACTTCTATTGGTAGATCTATGAAATTACAAACATTTGATTATAAGCAGATTTCAACTAGAAATTTCATTTACTGTATAAAGCAAAAATTAAGTGAGGTGATCAACCAAAGTAAATATACTCACGGTGTGGTCGCCGGCTTTCTTGGCCACACGACACATTACCATGTGTCTTGATACTTACTGTGTGGCATGCCAGATTTCTTAACCACAGCCTTATGTCTTGAACTCACTGTGTGGAGCACCCACTCTCTTGGCTACATGACACACTACCACGTGTCTTGATTACAACTTAATAGCCAGTATGTAAGAAATTCCCTACTTTTGGCATTGAACGAAAAGTTGTAATCACATGCCAATGTAAGGATTTTTCCACATGGTAGCTATGTTGTATCATCATCTGGTTTCATTACCTCATAGCACATGCATTAGTACAATGAATGTTTGCTACTTACAATCACAAACCAGTCCTGCATCTTCACTATGGGTACAATCATGAGTACCAAATCCATTATGGCTACAGTAGATTAATCGAGTCTCAGATCCTGTACATAATAAATTGTCCAACCATATTGGTCCTGTTCCTTGTCCAAAGGAGGCGGATTGCGTTACTCTTACAGATGAATATGTATATGAATATCCAAGTTGACGACAGGCAACAATTCCATCATTAGTACTCCAGCTGTCATCACACACAGTTCCCCATTCACCATTATGACACACTTCTACACGACCTTCATAGATACTAGAACCACCAACGAGACGAATACTACCCTCAGTGCAAGCTATAAAAATCTTCATCACACCTTAATAGCTAACTCATTTTCATTACATACTTGTTCCAGTGCAGGCAACACTGGCATCTTCAGAATGACTACAGTTGTTGTTTCCCCAGCCATTATGACCACATTCAGACAAGTAACGGTCTCCAGTAGCACATTGTACATCATCCAACCAAATTGGCATTAATGAGCTTCCGCTTCCAAACCAGCTACTTGTGTAAGCCCTGACAGCTTCACTGAATCCAAGTTGCTGACATACAACACTGTGAACATAAGAGAGTGCAAACAGATCACAATCTATTACTTTTAGCAGTTACATACTTGGCATCTATTATATCCCAGTTATCATCACAAACTGTTCCCCATTGTCCATTGTAGTACACCTCCACACGACCTTCAAATTGGGTATCACCATTTGCTAGACGAACTGGGACTAGAAAGAAAGCATTAGTTTAGAGCATGATAATGAGCACATACCACTTAACTCACAATCATTGTCATAAGGCCTCTATTTAATGTATCGGTGCCACATGTAGATTTCCATTGCCACACTTATTTCCCTATTGTTAGCATTGTTTGTAATACAGTGGAACCACTTAATCAGAATGGGGACACTTATGTAATCTGGACACTTGGTAATGGTCTTAAATTACCCTTATCATGTAGAGTGACTTGGAAAGTCAAGACCTCTTCACAAAGTAACCATGCTTGCCCATCTAGGCATTTTTTTCCCATAAGGAATTCAATAGTACTGATTAAAACATTAAACGCACATAACTGAAATTCTCTATGATATCTCTAGACTTGTCCGTTCACCATAACCAGTGATTGAATCTTATAGACATGTGTATATTACAAGTGAACAAATTTAAATTAGGCAAATATTGGAGCAGCATTGGATATGGACACAATCAAAGGTTACCGGCCTATTGACTCTTTTGTGTGTTTGTACACATATTAAATTGCTCATTGTAGCTAATACATAGTAACATGCATGCCAGTTTTGTGTAAACATGATTGTGTTCCAAAACGTTTGTGTGCATTTAGGTATTAAAGTACACAAGTGTAAAAAAATAGGGAGTCAGGGATTGTTGATATTCAGTCAGGAGTACGAGAAGCACCTATGCCAGTCATACTGTGAAAATAAAGCACTGAAATCATGCTGTGAGTTATCACCAATCAAACACCTATTTAGTAGTGGAGAAAGAAGTAGGACACAAAGGAGGATAAAGGTAAGTCCATGACTGCAGTTGGCAAAAAAGCTTGAAATTTGTATAAAATACAAATTTTACTACAGTATTGTTGTGTAAAGACTTTTGCCTAATTTACTGTCATGCCTACAGTATAAACAAGCAATAACAGCATGCTCATTTAAAATTAGCCTTGCATCCTAGGAGTATGGTTATGAATAATTAGAATGCATATCACAGAATATAACTCTTTGATTAAACACAGCAAAATTTAAAGAGAATTACTTTGGGTTCTAAACAGTTTTACATCAAACCTATATCCAGTTGTATAACATGGTTTTGATGTTAACAATTGTGATTGCCAACCCCAACAAACAACTTACCATCACAGATCAGGCCTGCATCTTCACTATGAGAGCAATCATGGCTACCAAATCCATTATGAACACAATCAGACAATTGATTCTCAAATCTTGTGCACAACAAGTTGTCCAACCAGATCTGCCCTGTTCCTTGCCCGAATTTAGCAGTTGTGTCAACCCTAACATATGGAAATCCCAGTTGACGACAAGCAACAATTCCATCATTAATACTCCAACTGTCATCACACACAGTTCCCCATTCATCATTATGACACACTTCTACACGACCTTCATAGATACTAGCACCACCAACAAGACGAATATAGCCTTCAGTGCAACCTATTAAAATTTCAGTACATCTTAATAGCTAACTTTTTCTCATAACAGACCCGTTTGAGTGCAAGTAACACCAGCATCTTCAAAATGAAAACAGTTATTGTTTCCCCAGCCAGCATGACCACACTCGGACAAGTAATGGTCTCTTGTAGTACATTGTACTTCATCCAACCAGATGGGCATTGATGTATTTCCACTTCCGAAGAAGTTATTTGTGTAAGCACTGATAGCACCACCAAATCCAAGTTGCTGACACACAACACTGTCAACAAGAGAATGTACAACAATCAGTAGTTATCAAGAAATTGCAAAGCACATGTCTACAATTAAAAGACACATGGCCACTATTGTGAGTTATTTATGTGTAGGGATGGTTTTGCAATATTAGCCTGAACATCTCTTAATAGATTTGCACTGCATTATGCAATTAAAAATCTTTTGTAGTTGTCATCAATTTCTTGCAACCCAAATAAATATATTTCTCTACCTTGTGTTACAGCTACCGTCATATTATATCAGTCAACATAACCGTGTATGTACTATCCATCTAACACTGGCATTATCTATAGCCTGGATTGCCTCTATATTTATTTTCTTTGATAAAACCTCTAATTCAGACAACAACTTTTAAAGACACAATGTGGACACAAATCCTAATAACGTAAAACAAGTTGTGAAAACGTCAATATCATAAGTTCCTCAGGGAAAGCTTTTCAAGCATAAATCTTGTAGACTCTGTTTACTGCCATATATGCACCATGTGGTGCATTAAAATTATTGCTTTAAGGTGTGTCTTGTTAGAATACGGAGAAAATGAAACTTCAAATAAAAAGCCTTGTTGCATAGTAACACACAAGCAGTCACTCACAAGATCGCATCATGGCTTTCACCATGCACGTTAATTAGTACACATAGCTAATTATATATCATAATAAACATCAAATTAAAAATTGTTTCCTAATACTTAACTTTTGATGACACAGCAGGATAGTAACATAACATGGAAGTCAGGAAATAGCTGATAATTATTCCTTAGTACATAAAAATTCATGACACCCTTGATTTTTACTGCGTTCTGTCAATGTACACTGACAATTGAAAACTACAAAAAGAGCACTTAAAATAATAGATAATATCCAATTCTTCTGTATGATCACTGACCTAAAATTCACAACACTCTTTGATCGAAGTTATGTACCATTGACTGCTAATAAGTGAACTTCTATGACCAAATGACTACCAAAAATCAACAGGCAGGCATTAAATACAATATGGGTGCTAGCAAAATATAAGTATGGCATGTAAACTGATGTGGGTATTAGTTTTGCTGCCACCATAACAGTACACATACATCAAGGGTGTTGTGAATTTCCAGGTTAGTCTACATACTAAGAAATATTGTATTATCTCAGATGATTCTCAAATTTTCAGAATTAGGTGTGTACTCATAGGCGGTGGAAAGGGGGGGGCTAGGGGGATAAATCCCCTCCTCAGAATGATACCACGCTGAAGTTATCCCTCTTGGAGTGGGGCTGAAAACCATGATAAAGATCGAGATACTCTAATAGAGCAGTCACTCTAATAAAGCAGTTACAGTATTAGAGCAGTGTGTAGCGAGCTATGTAAGGATTTTTATGTAGTTTATCAGCTATGAATGCATAGCTGGTGAGGTGGGCAGCTATTGCCAGCTGGTTGTGATCTTTTTTTTTGGTCTAACCATACCAAACCAGAGACTAAGTCTGGGTCAGCCCAGCCCCCTCATATCAACTACTTTCTCTGCCCCTGTGTGCACTGACAATTGAGAACTACAATAATAATTCATAGGATAATACAATTCCTCCGTATGTTGAAATTGATGACACTCTTTGATTTTACATGCAGTTCCTGCCTAGTGGGACCTACCTAAACATGAACACTTGAAAATGCATAATATCAATACTTGGAGATGATCTGCAAAACTTATGAAATTTCTGCTGTCCTGCTAAGATGTCCTGACAAATGGTCAGACAGCTACCTAAATTGACTGGACATGAAAGATTTGGCTTATTGTATCCACTATAGCATAGCAGAAGTACCTTATGTTGTTATTATCTAATCCAAAACAGCCAAGCTGTAAAACAAGTGTGCGGCCCTCAAAAAGGCTATGGTGAAAAAAGATGTGAAATCCAAGGTGGCGGCCAAGAAATGGCTGTGATGGTAGGTTAATGGTAAAAAAATTAATAACGACAATTCAGGTGAATTTGGTGCCGCTTGGTCTTGGCACAAAATTCACCTGAATTGTCGTTATTAAAATTTTTACCATTAACCTACCATCACAGCCATTTCTTGGCCGCCACCTTTGGATTTCACATCTTTTTTCACCATAGCCTTTTTGAGGGCCGCACACTTTTTTACAGCTTGGCTGTTTTGGATTAGATTTCATTTCTTTTTGTATTTGTATACCCCAAAGCCGGCCTATGGCCAGCTTTGGGATTTTTTTAACCTAGCTTTTTTTCTTTACCACAGGAAGAAGAAAAGATGCAGTAGATGTACTTTAAATATTTTATCAGTAAATGTAAAAATTATATATATAATACATATATTGATTACAGAAATCTCCATGGTGGTTTCTTTGTAACTGAACACTCTACAAAGTGACTTCTTCTGGATGCTCTCTCTACAGGGTGAATTGTTTGTAGCTGAACGATCTACAAGGTAACTTCTTCTAGCTGATCTCTCTACAGGGTGATTTGTTTGTAGCTGAATTCTGTACAGGTGATTTGTTTGCAGCTGAACTCTCTACATGGTGGTTTCTTTGTAGCTGAACTCTCTAAAACGTATTCTTCTAGCTGATCTCTCTACAGGGAGATTTGTTTGTAGCTGAACTATCTACAAGGTAACTTCTTCTAGCTGATCTCTCTACAGGGAGATTTGTTTGTAGCTGAACTATCTACAAGGTAACTTCTTCTAGCTGATCTCTCTACAGGGTGATTTGTTCGTAGCTGAATTCTATACAAGTGATTTGTTTGCAGTTGAGCTCTTTATAAAATGGTTTCTTTGTAGCCGAACTCTCTACAAGGTAACTTCTTCTAACTGATCTTTCTACAGGTTGATTTGTTTGTAGCTGAACTATCTACAAAGTAATTTCTTCTAGCTGATCTCTCTACAGAGTGATTTGTTTGTAGCTGAATTCTGTACAGGTGATGTGTTGTTTGCAACTGAGCTCTTTACAGAATGGTTTCTTTGTAGCTGAACTCTCTACTAGGTAACTTTTCTAGCTGATGTCTCTACAAGGTCACTAGTTTGTAGCTGAACTCTCTACATGGTAGTTTCTTTGTAATTGAACTTTCTACAAGGTGACTTCTTCTACCTGATCTTTCTACAGGGTGATTTGTTTGTAGCTGAACTCTCTACAAGGTAACTTCTTCTAGCTGATCTCTCTACAGGGAGATTTGTTTGTAGCTGAACTCTCTACAGGTGATTTATTTGCAGCTGAACTCTCTACATGATGGTTTCTTTTGTAGCTGAACTCTCTACAAGGTAACTTCTTCTAGCTGATCTCTCTACAGGGAGATTTTTTTGTAGCTGAATTCTCTACATGGTGGTTTCTTTGTAGCTGAACTCTACAAGGTGATTTCTTCTAGCTGAACTATCTCTTTCCATAGTTGCATGAACTCCCTACAAGGTAACTTCTTCTAGCTGATCTCTCTACAGGGTGAATTGTTTGTAGCTGATCGCTCTACAGGGTGACTTGTTTGTAGCTGATCTCTATACAGGTTACTTGTTTCTAGCTGATCTCTTGAATTCTCTTCAGGTGACTGCTCTATTAGGATGACTGCTCTATTAGAGTATCTCGATCTCTTACTTGCTGCACCAAGTTGGATTTCGTGTTATAACTCCGTGGCTTTAAGTCTGATTCTTCTACACTATTGATGAGTCATTCTAAGATGATTACTCCATCTTTACAACAATTTTCGAAGCATTACCCCAAGCGGTGTATCTGGTAGGCGCGGCAAGCAGTCGTTTTTTTATTAGCTAATCTTGATTGCGTAATTGTTACATACTGTTGGTTTTTCATTGTATCTTCCTGGTTTTCAGCTCGATTTCTTTCAAATCACAAAAGGTTTGAGGTTCAATAGTTAACCTATTCACCCACCGATTTTCAGCTTCTTCCCATACGCGGTTTAACCTGTAGGCGTGACAACATATTGGTGTTATTTTTCGTCAATAATCGCTCATAACTCTTTACCTGTTTATCGTATTCCAGCCAAAGTTAGTAATGGCCATCACTTCAACACCGACGATATGTGACTAGATTAAAAGTATTCTACAACATTGTTTACTCCTCATCAGTCTTAACAGTCCCAAATTATTTCACTAACACCACATATCCCACCCGCCACCACCACCCCTTTCATTTTGAGATTCCGTTTGCTAGAACAGATCATTATAAATTCAGCTATTACCCCAAATCTATCCGCGATTGGAACAATTTACCAACTGACACAATAGAATCCCAATCTCTACAAGTATTTTTAGATAAATTATAACTGACTCTTATCTATGTGATTTGTAATGTTTTTTCCTTACCTGAACATATCAGTTTGTAACTGTGTTTTCAGTAATCATAATCATAATCATAATCATAACGAGATGCGCCTTTATACCCCCCTTCTTTGTGCCAAATTTCACGGCAATCGGATATGGCGTTCGCGTTTTATAGCAGTTTTTGTAAGTGTGCGAAAAGAGGAAGAAAAATAAGAAGAAAAAATACCAAGAAACTAAGCCAATTTTTGAAGTCGCATATCTCGGGAACGCTTTAAGCGATTTCGCTCTAATTTGGAATGTGGAGTGCTGAAGTTGGAGGGAGTGTCCACAGCAAAAATCGTCTTGTTTCGTCAAGGAAGCACAGAACTACGGAGGTGCGAAAATTGCGTTTTCTTTCTTCCTGTCAATATACTCACGGGTGTTGCGCGCCGGCTTCTTGGGCCGCACGACACACTACCGTGTGTCTTGATATCACATGTCTTGATGCAGCTGATTTGTGGTTACAATACATCGGAAGGTTAGCAATGATACATTTGTGGTCACTGCCTTAGGTTGTAAAAATGTATATCAAGACACACGGTAGTGTGTCGTGCGGCCCAAGAAGCCGGTGTGCCACCCGTGAGTATATTAACAGGAAGAAAGAAAACGCAATTTTCACACCTATGTAGCTCTGTGATCTCTTATCCGATTGGAACCAAATTTGCTAGAGAGGTGCCGGCCAGCTAGGGAAGTCTACATACCAAATTTGAAAAAAATCGCTCAAGCCATTTCCGAGATACGAGCGAACAACATTTCGTTTTAATTTCTTCGTTTTTTTCTTCTTCATCTTCATTTCGCACACTTCGCAAAATTCGCCATAAAACACGAATTCGTGCTCGGATTGGGCTAAAATTTTGAACAATTAAAGGGCTCATTAAGGCGGATCTCCGTACCAACTTTGGTAGCAATACGATGAACATTCACGGAGTTAAGATCGATTATTTACGTAAAATAAGGTCGAAGGTCTGTCACGCCTACAGGGTAAACCCCTTGGAGGAATCAGTTGAAAATTGATATGTAGATGGAGAAACCATCGTAGGAGTGCCTTTTTGTGATTTGAAAGGAATCGGAATAAAGACCATGGAGATATGACACAAAACCCAACCTGTGTCAAAATTACGCGATCGATTTTTATGAATAAAAAAACTATTAGTTTTCTTGTCTACCAGGCAAACCGCTTAGACCAACGAGTTGAAAATCAGTATTTAGCTGGAATAATCATCATAGAAAGTCCTTGCAGTAGTACAGAAGAATCGGATTACAAATCACTGAGTTATGATTCGAAAGGCAACTACGTGTAGCAAATGCGAGATCGAGATACTCTAATAGAACAGTCACCCTAATAAAGCATTCAGCTGAATTTATAATTTACTCAGTAATATTACATTGCAAGTTATTCTGTAGGGAATTCAGCTACAAACAAGTCACTCTGTAGTCAGATCAGCTAGAAGAAGGTACCTAATAGAGAGTTCAGCTACAAAGAAGCCATCATGTAGAGAGTTCAGCTCAAATAAATCACCCTGTAGAGAATTCAGCTACAAACAAATTACCCTGTAGAGAGATCAGCTAGAAGAAGTTACCTTGTAGAGAGTTCAGTTACAAAGAAACAACCATACAAAGAGTTTAGCTGCAAACAAATCACCCAGTAGAAAGTTCCGCTATGAACAGATCACACTGTAGAGAGTTCAGTTAAAAACAAGTCATCCTGTAGATAGATCAGCTAGAAGAAGTCACCTTGTAGATAGTTCAGCTACAAAGAAACCACCATGTAAGAGAGTTCAGCTGCAAACAAATCACCTGTAGAGAGTTCAGCTAGGAACAAGTCACCCTGTACAGAGATCAGCTAGAAACAAGTCATCCTGTAGAGAGTTCAGCTAGAAGAAGTTACATTGTAGAGAGTTCAGCTACAAAGAAACTACCATGTAGAGAGTTCAGCTGCAAACAAATCGCCCTGTTGAGAATTTAGCTACACACAAATCACTCTGTAGAAAGATCAGCTAGAAGAAGTTACCTTGTAGAGAGTTCAGCTAGAAAAAAGTCACCCTGTAGAGAGATCAGCTAGAAACAAGCCACCCGTAGAGAGTTCAGCTAGAAGAAATTACATTGTATAGAGTTCAGCTACAAAGAAACTACCATGTAGAGAGTTCAGCTGCAAACAAATCGCCCTGTAGAGAATTCAGCTACAAACAAATCACCCTGTAGAAAGATCAGCTAGAAGAAGTTACCTTGTAGAGAGTTCAGCTACAAATAAATCACCCTGTAGAGAGTTCAGCTAGAAACAAGTCACCCTGTACAGAGATCAGTTAGAAACAAGCCACCCGTAGAGAGTTCAGCTAGAAGAAGTTACATTGTAGAGAGTTCAGCTACACAGAAACTACCATGTAGAGAGTTCAGCTGCAAACAAATCGCCCGGTAGAGAATTCAGCTACAAACAAATTACCTTGTAGAAAGATCAGCTAGAAGAAGTTACCTTGTAGAGAGTTCAGCTACAAATAAATCACCCTGTAGAGAGTTCAGCTAGAAACAAGCCACCCTGTACAGAGATCAGCTAGAAACAAGCCACCCGTAGAGAGTTCAGCTAGAAGAAGTTACATTGTAGAGAGTTCAGCTACAAAGAAACTACCATGTAGAGAGTTCAGCTGCAAAAAAATCGCTCTGTAGAGAATTCAGCTACAAACAAATTACCCTGTAGAAAGATCAGCTAGAAGAAGTTACCTTATAGAGAGTTAATTCAGCTACAAATAAATCACCCTGTAGAGACTTCAGCTGGAAACAAGTCGCCCTGTACAGAGATCAGCTAGAAACAAGCCACCCGTAGAGAGTTCAGCTAGAAGAAGTTACATTGTAGAGAGTTCAGCTACAAAGAAACTACCATGTAGAGAGTTCAGCTGCAAACAAATCACCCTGTAGAGAATTTAACTACACACAAATCACCCTGTAGAAAGATCAGCTAGAAGAAGTTACCTTGTAGAGAGTTCAGCTAGAAACAAGTCACCCTGTAGAGAGATCAGCTAGAAACAAGCCACCCGTAGAGAGTTCAGCTAGAAGAAGTTACATTGTAGAGAGTTCAGCTACAAAGAAACTACCATGTAGAGAGTTCAGCTACAAACAAATCGCCCTGTAGAGAATTCAGCTACAAACAAATTACCCTGTAGAAAGATCAGCTAGAAGAAGTTACCTTGTAGAGAGTTAATTCAGCTACAAATAAATCACCCTGTAGAGAGTTCAGCTAGAAACAAGTCACCCATAGAGAGATCAGCTAGAAACAAGTCATCCTGTAGAGAGTTCAGCTAGAAGAAGTTACATTGTAGAGAGTTCAGCTACAAAGAAACTACCATATAGAGAGTTAAGCTTCAAACAAATTTCCCTGTAGAGAATTCAGCTACAAACAAATTACCCTGTAGAAAGATCAGCTAGAAGAAGTTACCTTGTAGAGAGTTCAGCTACAAACAAATCACCCTGTAGAGAGTTCAGCTACAAAGAAGTCATCCGGTAGAGAGATAAGCTAGAAGGATCACCTTGCAGAGAGGTCAGCTACAAAGAAATCATCATGTAGAGAGTTCAGCTAGAAACAAGTCACCCTGTAGAGAGATCAACTAGAAACAAGCCACACGTAGAGAGTTCAGCTAGAAGTTACATTGTAGAGAGTTCAGCAGTTTAGCTGCAAACAAATCGCCCTGTAGAGAATTCAGCTACAAACAAATTACCCTGTAGAAAGATCAGCTAGAAGAAGTTACCTTGTAGAGAGTTCAGCTACAAACAAATCACCCTGTAGAGATTTCAGCTACAAACAAGTCATGCGGTAGAGAGATCAGCTAGAAGGATCACCTTGCAGAGAGGTCAGCTACAAAGAAATCACCATGTAGAGAGTTCAGCTGCAAAGAAATCACCCTGTAGAAAATTCAGCCACAAACAAATTGCCCTGTAGAAAGATCAGTTAGAAGAAGTTATCTTGTAGAGGGCTCAGCTACAAAGAAACCATTCTGAAAGAGCTCAGTTGCAAACAAATCACCTGTACAGAATTCAGCTACAAACAAATCACCCTGGGGAGAGATCAGCTAGAAGAAGTTACCTTGTAGATCGTTCAGCTACATACAATTTACCCTGTAGAGAGAGCATCTAGAAGAAGTCACCTTGTAGAGTGTTCAGTTACAAAGAAACCACCATGGAGATTTCTGTAATCAATATATGTATTATATATATAATTTGTACATTTACTGATAAAATATTTAAAGTACATCTTCTTCAACTTTTCTTCTTCCTGTGATAAAGAAAAAAAAATAGGTTATAAAGTCTCAAAGCCGGCCTATGGCCAGCTTTGGGGTATACAAATACAAAAAGAAATGAAATCTAATCCAAAACAGCCAAGCTGTAAACAAAGTGTGCAGCCCTCAAAAAGGCTATGGTGAAAAAAGATGTGAAATCCAAGGTGGCGGCCAAGAAATGGCTGTGATGGTAGGTTAATGGTAAAAAATTTAATAATGCAATTCAGGTGAATTTTGTGCCAAGACCAAGCGGCACCAAATTCACCTGAATTTTCGTTATTAAAATTTTTACCATTAACCTACCATCACAGCCATTTCTTGGCCACCACCTTGGATTTCACATCTTTTTTCACCATAGCCTTTTTGATGGCCACACACTTTTTTTACAGCTTGGCTGTTTTGGATTAGATTATACTATCTCCTAACAACCAAGTGACTGTTATTATTGACAGAATCAACAGACTTGCGAACTCAGCCTTTATGCTTCCTCTTTGACTTTGTGCTTTGATGCGACACTGAATCTGAACAAATTGTATCATGGTCAGATATCAATGCAATTTGACTGGATTTTGTCCAGTGTCTGCACATTACTAGGCCTGAGTTCATGTAATAAACATTAATCCATTGCAGCCATTGCAAGGATCCCTTCTCTGGAGACCATTTCCCATGTACCTGTAACCTCCGACCCGCCATTAAGACAGGGACCAACATCAAGTCAAGACCCAGAACAAAGTGATGATGCCCCACCAAGAGGCACAACGGACAGTGTTACCTTCAGTGCAGGGTTCCCACCAGTACCATCCAAGCTGGTAAAGCGGATTCAGGATGGTGAATATGTGGACTTGGCCGAGCTGACAATAGACTGTCTAAGCATGCCGGGTCTTTCCGACGCGAGCAGATCAACCCAGATCAGGAAACGGCCTATTACTTCCATTACTGAGTGGACACAGTGCTTCAACAACTACACTTCGATCCGTGGACGCACCCAGCCAGAAAAGATCCATGATTTTTTAGGATATGAACACTTGATTATAGAGGCACACCTAGAGTATTTTGGAGATGCGTGGGCAGTGTACGACCGTCGTTTTCGACAAATTGCAGCATCCCACGGAGACATTATTTGGGCAAGACGAGACATGGACCTGTGGCACACAGTATTCGCGGGTTTCCAACGCCGACCATATTGCAAACACTGTTTCGGGCCAACTCATTCAGAGGATCAATGCTGTGCAGCTTTGGTGCCCCTACCCAGGGAGAGAACGACTGTGACACCTCAACCTTCGAAACCCAGAATCTGCCGAGAATGGAACTTCTCGCAATGCTCTTTCTTGGGTTGTCGGTATATCCATGCTTGCTTGACCTGTTACACCGACCCAGACTCCACAGGCAGCAACCACAAATGGATCCAGTGTCATCGAAACCCTAACCGACGCCGAGGACCTTCAGCACCCCCTCCAAGGGGGGTGCCCCCACTGATGGGGATGTCACAGCCCCCTTATTGAAGAGGATGCTAGACAAACACTTGCATGGCTATAATCCAGGAACCGTCTTGATTAGCACACAGTTAGGATCACTAGGCAATTACAATTGTGAATAGAAATCAACACGAGCACAACTCCAATTTTGTGACCCACCCCCATATGTTCCTTTTCTTTTTTTCCTTTTGTATATGTATTAAGCCATTGTCATTAGCGTATGGTGTCATGTGATCTGCAATTAAGATAATAATGTGATAGTTATCATTAGGGATAAAGGGTTATGCCTGCCAAAATACCCCCCCCCCCTCCCTCTTTTTTTCTTCTCCCTGTAGTGCCCATCTATGACTTACCACCAGAATTGTGGGATAAAGAGCTGGTGCAACAGGCTCCCAGGCCACCTTCCCCTGACAGCTGGTTACAGCAATGGTCATCCTCACTCCAAACTAATTCCCCTTTCCAAGTGCCCATCACAGCTAGCTTGGTACATACCCCACTTTGTGCCCCGGCATGGTATTCAATGCTGATAAATCACCCTCATAGGCAGCTGGTGCAATTCACACTATGTGGTATCCAAGAGGGCTTCCGTATTGGCTTCACAAAACCCACATCATTGAAGTCTGCCAAACGCAACTTGAAAGGAGCACGAAAACACCCTGATGTAGTTTACGACTACCTTGCAACAGAGCTATTCCTAGGCCGAATTGCAGGACCTTTCCCCCCAGCAGCAGTCCCTCAAGTCCACCTAAATCGTTTTGGCGTAATCCCCAAAGGTCAGACAGGGAGATGGAGGCTCATTGTGGACCTGTCCCACCCCAAAGGTCAGAGCGTGAATGATGGCATACCTAAACATTTATGCTCCCTTAAGTACGTAACCATTGATGAGGCCATAAAGGGGATCGTCCAGCTTAGCCGTGGCACTCTACTGGCCAAGATTGACATAAAGAGTGCATTTCGCCTAATCCCAGTCCATCCAGCAGATAGGCACATGCTAGGGATGAAGTGGGGAGATGGAGTATACATTGACACCTGCCTCCCGTTTGGGTTACGCTCAGCGCCCAAACTGTTTAATATCCTAGCAGAATTCTTAGCTTAGATAGTTAGACAAAGCAATGTGTCATTCTTAATTCACTACCTGGATGATTTCCTAACGATGGGGCCTCCCTCCTCCCCAGTCTGCCAACACAATTTAGATACAATCATTCAAACCTGTGATTACCTTGGTGTCCCACTGGCTTTGGAAAAAGTAGAGGGTCCACTTACCACCCTGCCATTCCTAGGCATTGTTCTAGACACCAGCAGGATGGAGGCAAGACTACCTGAAGAAAAGCTTTTGAAACTGCGGAAAGAAATTGTCGACTGGATCGGCTACACCAATGCAACAAAACGGGAAATTCTCTCCCTGGTCGGATCTCTGCAGCATGCTGCAAAATTGGTATGCTGCGGCAGAGCTTTTGTCTCCCGCATGTATGTAACAGCAGCCAAAGTAAGAGAGCTACATTTCTACACCAGATTAAACGTGGAGTTTAGGTCAGACCTGTGTTGGTGGCACACTTTCTTAACGGGCCTCAGTCTGCTCCGCTGGAATGACAACAACTGGTCTCCCAGCCACATCATCCAGACTGATGCATCAGGCTCTTGAGGGTGTGGTGCCTTTTGGGAGGGCCAGTGGTTGCAATGGTGCTGGCCACCTGAATGGGCCCAATGCAACATCATGATAAAAGAACTGGTTCCCATAGTTTTGAGTTGCGCTGTCTGGGGTAAACAGTTGGCAGGGAGTAAAGTACTGTTTGAATGCGACAACTCCAGCGTGGTCTCTGCAGTTAACAAGCAATACACAAGAGAAGCAACAGCCATGCACTTACTACGGGGTCTCTGGATTTTTGTAGCCTATTTTGATATTGACGTTAAGTGTAAGCATATAGCAGGGGTAACCAACACAACAGCAGATCACTTGTCCCGTGGTAACCTACATCAATTTTTCTCTTTACACCCTCAGGCATCCCTCCAGCCATCTCCACTGCCTCCACCATTGCTCCAGATCATAGCGGGAGGGCCAGATTGGACATCACCTCTATTCAGGCAGCTGTACAATACTACTTTGAGAATGGTTTAGCACCAGCTACTCAACGATGTTATAGTGCCGGCCAACAAAGATACATACAATTCTGCACACAAGCTAATCTAACACAGATACCCACTTCAGAAAGCACATTGTCACTGTTTGTAGCTTATTTAGCACGCACAGGTTTAGCACACAGCACAATAAAAGTATATCTTTCCTCTATTGGTAATTTACACTTATCCTGCAGTCAGCACCACGTGTACCGCAGGGCTCTCACTCCACGCTTGGAACAGATCCTCCAGGGCATCAAACGAGAACAAGCCAGTACACGCCCAGTCAGAATACGCCTCCCCGTCACAGTGGACATCATGCATAGCATCTACTCAGTTTTGTCTAAGACCCCAAACCAATACCAGGAAATCATGCTGTGGGCAGCATGCTGCACCGCATTCTTCGGTTTCCTCCGAGTGGGGGAAATGACCGTCCCTACGAAGACTGCTTTTAATGACTCCATTCACTTGTCCTTATGGGACGTTGCTCTTGACAGCAGGTCAACACCAACCATAGTTTGGCTCACGATCAAGCAGTCTAAGACTGACCCCTTCCGCAAGGGAGCCAGGTTATGCCTGGGTCTAACAGATTCGATAGTCTGCCCAATCAAGGCATTGCTTCCTTACTTGGCACTTAGAGGTAGCAAACCCGGTTCATTATTCCTTGTGGAGGACAAAACACCCCTGACTCGGGTCCAGTTTAAGTCTCTCCTCTCTGCTACATTAAAGAAGGCTGGGCTAGATGACTCACAATACAACACCCACAGTTTCAGGATCGGCGCAGCCACTGCAGCAAAGGCAGCAGGAATCTCAGATGCACATATCCAATTGTTGGGCCGCTGGAGGAGTTCAGCATTCCAAGGCTACATCAAAACACCCGTCCAAGTTCTCACAAGGCTCTCCAAGCAACTGGTATCTGCTCCTGGGTCTCAATGGAAATAGCTTACAAGAAACAAGTGCGTCATACATTAGCATACCAAATAATTATACCTTCATATGGCATACCTTTGTATAGACTGTTGTACTCACATATTTGCACATGTTATATAGAGTAATCATTGAATATTATAAGGGCACAAGAAAAGTGAAGTGATCAACAAACAGGCTGGCTCCTGGTGGATATGCAGAGGCTCCTGCTATTCCTATGGCTTGGAGGGAAAGGCAGTAGCCTTTCTTTGGCCTGTAGAAATTTTGTGGCTTCAAGTTGGGGGAATCCCCAAGAATTTCTACCTCCAAGCCTTTATAGTAAATAATTGGCCAAATATATTTCGGGTACTAAACTTAATTTGCTGAAAGTGGCCTCCTTTGTTAAAACAGCTAAATAGGAGAACCAGGGAGCCCTGCACAACCACCAAGAAAACCACCATCAGCTGATGGTGGCATTTCAGTGTTCAGTGGGATAGAGGAAGGGACCAGGCTTACTGGGTCTCAACTAACTAGCTACATTAAAGAGTGGTCAAACTATAAATTCTTAGATCAACACTCTCGAAGTCACTTTGTAGTGAAACACTCCATTAGAGCTCAAGGATTGAAATGTTACAAGATTAAGGTAAGAAATGCTGTTAATCTAGAAGCATAATGGAAGCATAATGGGGGCACTTAAGAGCATGACAGGTGGAAATTTTGGGAAAATTCCTGAAAGAGCATACTGGGAGGATATTCAAAGTAGACTTAAATATAATTGATACAAGATAAGTACATTGTAACCAGAGGTTACTTAAGGAGGGCTTGTGGTCACCATCAAACCATCAACACATAACTTGAGTAAATGCTAAAAACCAGATGTCTGGCTTCTCTCATAGCACAGTATACATCATCCATGCCAAGTTTACTTGTACGTATAATTTAATTCAATTGTTGTACAGAATTGACAAAGTACAATGGTACTGTGACAATTCTGAAGGTCTACCAGTAACCTGCACTGTTGGCCTATGACTAGATAATTAACAGATGATTACACTATACAAGACTACACTTAAATTTACACGTACAACTATACTATCTACAAAATATACCAATGTTTACAAATAGTTATAATTGTTTGTTGCAGAACTCTGGCTGCAGCAGGCACAAGGACACATGCAGTGGAAGCAACAGTGGGTATATTGCTGAAAAGTGATTCCAAAAGAATTTATTTAATCACATCTAATCATTGAGACAAGTAAGTTATAGGTAAGCATTTCCACAGTTGGGGTAAACGATAAAAACATAAATTCATGATGTAATTTGATGAGGCTGTCTTGGGGTAAAGCTCAGATCTGGTGGTAAAGTCAACATAGTTTGGGATATTGAATTTGTCAGATGGTTGTTTGATGGATTTTGTAAAGAATAAAATGTCAGCAATTTTGTAAACATACATTAATGGCAGTATACCAACTTGAATTAACATTTTCTGTAGGTAGATGAGTGATCAGATAAAAATTGAGTTGCTCTCCGCTGTACTCTCTTAAGTAACTCAATGTCCTTTAGCAAGTAAGGCTTCCATAGAGGTAAGCAGTAAAACAATTTATCTTGAACCATTGCGATGTTGAGAGCTTTTCTAGCCTGGGGGCAGTGGGTATTCTTAAAAACCCTGTGTAAGAGACCTAGAGATTTTTAGGCCTTAGTGGTGATCAGTTCATAATGATCTTGCCATGTCAATGAATTATTGAAGATAATCCCCAGGTCATTGCAATTTGAGGGTTCGTTTGTTTTGTGGTCATTGACATAGTATGTTGTGTTAAATTGGTGATGAAATCTCATAAAGACAAACTTTGACAGATGAAAAAAGATTATCAACAGACCAGTTGAATAGTGAGTTGAGGTCTTCTTGAAGACACTGGATGTCAACTGTAGAAATGATCTGTCTGAAACACTATGTGTTGTCAGCAAATTGTGATGTGATGACAGATGGTAGGTTGTTTATGAAAATTAAGAAGAGTAGGGGACCCAGAATGCTTCCCTGAGGTACTCCAGAGAGCACAGGTAGAGTGTTGGATAGATGGTTTACCACAACAGAAACACACTGGGTTCTGTTGTTTACATACATAACAGTTTAACCAAATCCATAAGTGCCAGTTATTCCTATGTTCCACAATTTGATCAGCAGTTCATTGTGAGGCACACTATCAAAGGGAATTCAATATATATTGTATCTATTTCTTCTTTTGAAGTGATGAGTTGGTTGAAACAGATGAGCAATTGTTGTAGAGTTGATGAGTTACTTTGAAATCCAAATTGGTGTTTTGTGATAGACTTGGACACTGACATTATTATCTTATTGTAGATTAGCCTTTCTAGGACTTTGAATGTAACACAAAGAAGGGATATTGGATGATTATTATTGACAGATGTTTTGTCACCACACTTGAATACAGAGATTATTTTGTGCAATTTCCATTCTGTTGGTATGGTTCTGCTATTTAAGCTGAATTTAAACAAGTGATGGATAGGTAAGAAGAGGGCGGAAGCAGGAGGAATATTGTCTATACCACTAGCCTCAAGATAATAAAGAGCATCCAGTACTTCTTGTTCAGAAGGTGACATCAAGATCACTAAGAGAGATAGACGCTTACTACTTCTAAGTTTGTTGGACTTGGAATCTATCTACTAGGTAAATTACTACTGATTGCCAACATAACACCACTGCCCGGGTACCTCTGTCTTGCATATAGATTGTGTAATCTTGAGGTAAAATTTCATAATCCGTATATATAATAGCCTCAGACAGCCAGGTTTCAGATACCAATGATTTGAAAATTAAATGTATATATAAAAGTTTGGAAAGGGAGTAAGCTTTTTGCCAAGCTCCACACAAACTTTGGACCCCAAAGGGCAGAGTCGCAGTGGTAGCAGAAAAAGTATCCATGTTTTTTTTGAGAACTGTTGCTAGAGGACTTATTGAGACTGAATCCTGACCTGCCTGCTTTACCATAAAGTTTGCCTTTGATATAAATTTTGTTACCACATATTTTGATGTCAAAATTTGGTGTTTTAGCCTGGATGAGTGACCACCGGACTTTTAACAGATGTGACACGTGCATCTTGTGGAAGGTCAGGTTTGATGACATAAGGTTTGATAACATAAGATGGCTTTACTTGTGCTCTCTTAGATAGGATGATATTGACATCAGATGATCTGAGGACTGGGATTCCCTAAGGGATTGCATTTTCCAAGCCTTATGGTGTCTCTGATTGTGTGAGGCTGGGTTGAACTGTCCAGGTCAGTGAAGACTGTAGCTGCATTGTTTAAGTCAGATTTTTCTCATTCCATCTTTTTTGTACTCTTGGAACATTCATCAAGGCTGAATAGTATGACATTAAATTTTCTAGCCGTGTCAAGCTTGGTAGCCATTGTAGGTACACGTGGAGTGTTCAGTGATTGGTTTACACCTGGGTTGGGGGGAGCAGCAGTGGCAGTAGTGTCACTGCTTGAGGTCAAGTTAGATGATGGTTGCTGTTGAGAACTGATTAAGTTTAGAGACATGTGTGCTGATTTGATCTTTTAGGCCTGCTATTACATTATTGTAATGGAGTTGCATACAAAACAGACAATAAAATGGATTTTCTGTCTCACTTGCAATGTCATAGGCACACTTTGAGATTCCCACACGTTTCCTATGGTACCAAGCTTCCTACCTACCCTTGCAGAACAAAGTTTTGTTGCCTGGGTCTTCGCTGTCATCTGAGGACTCATTGATTAACTGTTCACAGGCAGGACAAGTCAAAAGCTCTTCCCTCGTCTCCTCCACATTGCTTGTACTTGAAGAAGAGTCATCCTGCATGGGTCTGGCGTATGGCTTGTTGTTGATGATTCAAGACTTTCGAGACTTATCTCCTTTGCCGTTTTTGGGTATAGCCCGTCAGTGAGTGACCTCCAGTCACCTACTTGGGTACCATTCATGTAGACTTGAGAGGAGAATGTACATTTAGCAACCATCTTCCTTCGTCAATGTTTTTACTATATTTGAAAGTGAACACCGATTTGACAACAACACCATTGGGTAAACCGCCTAACATGCACTGGTATGAGAAAGCGTTCCTTTGTCCAGAGGAGGTTGGTCATGCATCATAACCCAATTATGCAACCAAGCATTGTTCCAGGTGTTAAATCTTAGGAAAATGGCACACTGTACTGACTCTACTGGGAAAGCTTGTAAGGGCTCTGAGACACTAGTACAAATATATAAGGCACACTGATATGCAGTGTTGGGCAAGTTACTTTGTAAAAGTAACTAGTTACATATTACATATTACTTGCAACTAAACTATTTAGTTACAGTTACATATTACCCATAAAATAAAGTAACTGTAATAATATTACATATTATATTACTTTGTGTCCACAGCCTTAAGCTGTCACGTGTGAAACTACCACCTTATCACGTGACATGATTGCATTAATCGTTGTTGGACAATATGCAAATCTTGGTTGTAAGTAAGAAGCTGGTGAATAAGCTTCATTCAGTAGGCCTCGTTACTTCGTTGTGGCTAGGCATTACTCAGTGGATAACTAACGAGATTAGTAACTTCGTTACTTGTAGTAATAATATTATGTAGTATTAGACTCATTACAGTAACTATACTACTTAATAGGTAATGCGCTATATTTGTAAGTAAAGTAACTTGCATTATATTACCTGCTTTTATAGCGTACAGTGGAACCTCGATTATCCAAACACTGATTAACCGAACTCTTGATTATCCGAAAACCAAATCGACTGCTCAATTAGAGTATTTTGTCAACAAGTGTATGCTTTATTAGAGTAGTTTAGCAAAGCTCTGTATATAAATGTATGGAAGTTCGATTTTACGTACTTTCGATTTTATGAACACCCTTTCCCCCAATTAGTTCGGATAATCGAGGTTCCACTGTATTTCATTATATTACTTTGTTACCACAAAAGTAATAGTATTATGTAACGCGGGTGAGGGCAAGGTTGGGATTTGCTTTGGTAGGGCTACTATGTTGTGTCTGTGTGGTTCACGGACTAGTTGGAGATACTTGGGTTTTGAGGATAGTGCGGCAATATACACTATAATTATCTGGACTATCCATAACTAAATTGTTTAATTTGTTATACTGATAAGTTTATTTGTTTGTACTATAGTTGTGTAATATTGTGACTGGTTTTGTGAAAAGGGGTCTTCCAGTGCACATATCCAATTTACCAACTTTATAAAAATTCATAGCTTCAGACAGATTGATACTTCAAATCTGGTCAATAGTTAGCACCAACATTGCTAAAATGGATGAAAAATTTTAGGGCTATATACAGCTCCTTTTTGGGTGAGTGTTAAAGACCTATATTTTCAAAAGATTAATTTACAGTACATTATTATACAGTGTGTTTAGTGGTCATGGACCTGCAGAAAAAGTTCACAAGCAAGTATAAGAAAAATTATGGTAGGGACAACGTAGTACCATGATAAAAAGTACTGAAACAAGCTGGATTGGAGTAGTATGTAATCCGCACAAAAACAGCCAAGCTGTGAAAAAAGGTGCGGCCTTAAAAATCTTGGGTGAAAAAATTTGTGGTGGCGGCCAACAAATGGCTGCAATGATGTTAATGCGAATAAATTTTAACAATACACATAGCCATTATTAAATTTATTAGCATTGCAGCCATTTGTTGGCCACCACCTTTGATTTCACAACTTTTTCACCGAGGATTTTTAAAAGGCTGCCCCCTTTTCACAGCTTGGCTGTTTTTGTGTGGATATCACTTGTTTTTGTAATTGCAAGTTCCAAAGCCAGCTTATATGGTTGGCCTTGATAATTCCTTTTGATCTTTTCCCCCTTTAATATACAGGAATCATCAAAGGCTACATAACAAATGAAGAACTGAAATAAGATAAATTTTTGAAGGCATGTATATCTTTTTGAATTTTACTTTTATTCCTAGGGTTATATACCAGCACCCTTTGCCACCCCTAGCAGGCTTACAAAGATGTTAGAAGTGCTAGACAAACTGGTGCTCCTAGTGAAAGTGGTGGACAGCCCTGATGTGTAATCTAGCTCCTCTCAAACACATAATAGTGCAGCGTAACAAAGAATAACTAATCCTGCAACACAGCCATAACATCACAGGACTCCTTCTGAAAAGACAAGGAAAGAAAGTCTTCTAGTAAAATACAGCAGCAGCATGATCAATACCACCAAATCACGGTTGAAATACAAGTGAGGTAAAAGAACCCATCTCATTTCCATAGTACTACCTTGTTCATAGTTGCATTGTTTCTCACGTTCAAAACATCGATAAAGTGAGGATACTTGGGTACGTGGATTTTTTCTCCTTTCTCCACCTTTTCAAACACAGTTTCTGTAACAACTTTAAACAGGCTGTAGGACCAGGTGTCCTACAGACCTTCAGCACTTGTGCTGTAAAGCCTTAATAAATAAAAAATAAATACCACGATATGAAGGTACATTAGCATTAAACACTTTGACATCAAAAATTCCTTCTGTGGCTTACAAGCCTCCCAGAATCCTGAAGCAGAAATGTCCAGATAAGCTCCATCCTCACTCATTTCACGAAGGCACGTATATCCCAATGATAGCTGGACAGGTTTGACTCAAATTGGGAATGAAAGCTTCCATAACAGAAATGGTTATCGATTAACACCGATCAAGACTATGGAGAAATGGATACATAAAACGGCAATTTTTGATTCTGTAAAATGAGTATGGCACCCACCCACCCACCTGCATCAGCTGTACTTGGCTGCATGACACACTTGGAGGAACACAGAAATACCTGGGAATTATATTTGACAAAGAATTAAAGTGGGGAGAACAGGTGAGTAATGTATGCAAGAAGATATCATATTATCTGTAGCTATATGCTAAGTGTTAACCGGAAGTCACTAGTATTTGAAGTCTTGAGGATACTAATTGAGTCCCTGATTCTTTCCAGAATTGACTATGCTTTACCCACCTCTCAAAAAATCACAAGTGGCACGTCTACAGCGTCTACAAAACAGAGCAATTTGAATGAGAAAGTATGATCATGTCCAGTGATGTGTTTGCGAAAATATGATCATCAGGTCTCTTTACATCGTTGCCAATTAAACTGGCTACTGATCTCACACCAGATTATGTTTAAGTCATCCTGTGCCATGTATCACCACTACCATCATGATAAACAGCCTTGTTTGCTCCTCGATCCTCCTATTGTGTTCGGAGCACAGCATAGTTACAACACATGGTGTAAAGACTGTTGGTGTAAAGACTGTTTTTCCAACCCACCTAGTTACCATTTATCAACCACTAAAAAATATTTCCGTTCCTCTGCTACAACATGGTGGAATTCTCTTCTAAAATCTATTCCAATTGATTGTAATTACAATTCCTTTATATTCTCTGTCAAGGACTTTTATCTCAACACTAAAAGCAATTAATTGTGATTTTAGTTAGTTTCTTGTGTCTGTATGTTTTTGTTTTTGTACTCTGTTGTATGTATGTGTGCTCCAGTAGGGAAGAACAGCTCTGCTGACTACTGCGAGGATATACAATCAATCAATCAATCAATCAATCAATCAATCAATCAATCAATCAATCAATCAATCAATCAATCAATCAAGAACTGTGATGGTAGGGCAAATACCCAAACCTAGATACACCCATGCTATTAGCTAGCTTTATCAGTTACTTTTGCTGATAAATCGGGGGCACCAGAGTTAAAGGTGAAAGTGGTCTCAATCCTAATGCTTTAGTCTATAGGGGGTCTGGGAGCATGGAAAGTAAGTGCTGTATGTTGGCTACATTTAGTTTTGACTTTAATAATAATGACTATGTATTTAGCTATCAGGTTATGTATTCAAGGTAATATTGCATCTGCTCGCTATAAACTGCTATTCTATGCATTATGGGACATTATCTGTTGGTTTACCTCCATCTCTCCTCAATCCTTTATACCTATTAATTTTATTGATTCTAGAAAACCTGTACACCTTGTCAGTATAGTTGCAACAAGAACACCTGCATAGGAAAATGATGATGATGCGCTTACTGAGACATATGCCTCCTCAAACATGCTTTATGTAATAGCTTTAAACAGGCTATAGGAACAGTAGTCCTACAGACATTCAGCATTTGTGCTGTAGAGCCTTAATAAATAAATAAATAAATATGAGAGGAGGCTGGCATTTCCTTGCAGTGATATAACACAAAACGTGCTAAATTATACAATATAATCTGAGACTTATTTGTATACAAATTAGCTGGGATCAATGCTGGTAAGCATTTCATCATATCACCATCCACCAGTGCTTGTGCAATGAATCTAAACAATTACTTAAACCTGTTTATATAAATGAATGCTAATGTTGTGCACAGGTATACAATCAGTTCATTATTTTCAATAGTCTGTATCGTGAATTCAGCTACACAATGACACCTCTAAATTAGACGAAATTAATAGCTAGCTGTGTAGTAACTTTAGGCATGTCAGCTTAATATTGCATAAGGTGCCATTTACTACAGATATGAGATATTCAAAAAATATATGATCGCTAAATGAATGTCACAGTAAAGATAGATCTACTGTAATAGAACAATCAGTAGTATGTACCGTAGATCGGGAAATATTCGACAGTAAGAATATTTCATGGTTGCCTATATCAACGAAAATAAATTACGCGAAATATTTTCACTCTTGAATACTTTCTATTTGCGAAATATTTTTTGGAGACTGAGCCATCAAAACCAAGGTCAAAGCACTTGAGGAATGAGTGCACTGTTGGAGAAGAAAGACTAATGGCCTACCGTCAGGGTTCCAATATCTAGTCTCGTGTGGCATGCATGGCCAGTCACAGCTGGGCATCCATCACAATTTCCCATTCAGTGTACAACAGGTACCTGTATATCAACTTTTATCGTATCTTGCATGTTCATTTCTGGCACACCAGTGGAATTGTTTGCTGTACAGAAAAATTCGCTAGTAAAATATTTTCATCGCTTAGGCTGTCCATGAAAATATAACACATTGAATTTCTAAATTATCTCGAACGAAAATTTCCCGATTTATGGTATGCCTTCTTATAACATTGTCAAGCAAGATGACAGTGATCAAAAGGTGTCCCAAAGATAATTTTTTATTAAAATTATGCACTTAATTGCTTATGTCCAAAGTTTGCTTAAACATTACCAATTTGTTGTTCCCCAGAGAGCTTATCCCTAACAAAAATGAGTGATATACCCCCATAAACACCTTTGCTGTAAAAAAGGATGAATTCAAGTATCTGTAACCCAATGTAGAAACAACTCAGCTGTAGAAAAGACTTCATGAAAGTAAAAATGAATGGTAATTTAAAGAGCTGATATCTGGAGTGGCCAAAAATCAATGCTAATACAACTAGCTATAATATATATTAGTAGCAGTCAAAGTTTTAATCCATGAAAGATGAAAGAACACCTTGACTGTAAAACACATGCACCCTTGTAAAGTGTATGAAAAAGCAACTGGCAACCAAAACAGCTGATATCTGAAGTAGCCAAGAATGGATGCTATTACAATTAATTGTGATTATCAATATTTTAACATTGAACTGTTATCATTCAGCTGTGTTCTACATTCACCCTTGCTGCATTCTATTTTAATTCTGATTTGCTGGTAATTTGGCTGCCTTTTTTTGCTCTAAATGATTAAGCTACAATGACTAATTGTATCAACATTCATTCTTGGTATCAGTTGTTATGGTTGCCAATTACTTTGTTTTACAGTCAAGGTGTTCTTGCATGGATTAAAACTTTGAAATAGCTAAAAAAACATTATTAGCTAGTTGTATTAACATTAATTCTTGCATGGTCACTCCAAATATCAGCTCTTTAATTTACCGGTTATTTCTATTTTCACAAAGTCTTTATCTACAGCTGAGTTGTTTCTACATTGGGTTGGACACACTCTTTTTTTTACAGCGAAGGTGATTTTGGGAGGGGGATATACATACTTGGCATCCACTATATCCCAGTTATCATCACAAACTGTTCCCCATTGTCCATTGTAGTACACCTCCACACGACCTTCGAATTGGTTATCACCATTTGTTAGACGAACTGGGACTTCCAAAGCATTCACCATGGCTAGCAGCAAAAAGACATAGTTAAAACATATCATTTTTATAATTGGTGCTATATGTTATGTACAGAACATGAATTGAATTATGCATTAAGTTAATAAGTAAATCACTACTATAACACCATTGGTATTATAAGAGTTTGAACAGGCCCAACAGTGATTCTGTAACTCAGATACCATAAATACATTACATTTCTCTTTCAATTTGTTTTTAAACTAAACATGCGCCCACTTTACTGAAATTGTTTTGTGAGTGTGTGTGTGTGTATGATTGTATGTGTGTGTGTGTGTGTGTGTGTGTGTGTGTGTGTGTGTGTGTGTGTGTGTGTGTGTGTGTGTGTGTGTGTGTGTGTGTGTGTGTGTGTGCATGTGTGCGTGTGTCTGTCTACCTATCTATGTTTGTCCGTACACGTACCATCACAGACCAGGCCTGCATCTTCACTATGAACGCAATCATGGCTACCAAATCCATTATGAATGCAATCAAACAATTGATTCTCAAATCCTGTGCACAACAAGTTGTCCAACCAGATCTGCCCTGTTCCTTGCCCGAATTTAGCAGTTGTGTTAACTCTAACATATGGAAATCCCAGTTGACGACAGGCAATAATTCCATCATTAATACTCCAGTTGTCATCACACACAGTTCCCCATTCATCATTGTGACACACTTCAACACGACCTTCATAGATGCTAGCACCACCAACAAGACGAATATAGCCTTCAGTGCAACCTAATAAAATTTCAATATATCTTAATAGCTAACTTTCTTATAACAGACCTTTTTCAGTGCAAGCAACACCAGCATCTTCAAAATGAGAACAGCTATTGTTTCCCCAGCCAGCATGACCACACTCAGACAAGTAACGGTCTCTAGTAGTACATTGTACTTCATTCAACCAGATGGACATTAATGAGTTTCCACTTCCAAAGTAACCTTTTGTATAAGCACTGATGGCACCACCAAATCCAAGTTGCTGACACACAACACTGTGAACAATAGAATGTACAAATGGAACACGATCAGCAGTTATCAAACATGGTAACTCAGCTCTAGAAAAAGACTTCATGAAGGTAATTTTTTCGTTGTAAAATAATTTTTGTATGCAAGTACTTGTATGAAATTTCTTACACGAAATTTTTTTTGCATAAGATCAAACTACTTTAATAGAGCAGTAATTCACGTAAATCGTACGAATTACACGAAAAAGTTTATCATGAAAATAATTTGCATGAAAATAAAGCGCATTACGGTAAACAGCTGATATCTGAAACAGCCAAGAATGAATGTTGATACAATTAACAAAGTTTTAACATTGAACTTAACAATTCATCTGTGTTCTACATTTACCCTTGATGCATCCAAAATTACAAATTGGCTGACACTGTGATTTGGCCACCTTTTTTGCTCTACACTTAATGTTGAAAACGACTGTCAAATATTCAGTCAATTAGAGTTAAGTTGGGATGCAGCAAGGGTAAATGCAGAACACAGCTAAATGATTAAGGTTCAAGTTAAAACTTTGTTAATTGCAATTAACTGGATCAACATCCATCCTCAGATATCAGCTCTCTCAGTTACCAACTACTTTTACTTTCATGGGTGCACCTGTTTTACAGCCAAGGTGTTCTTGCATGGATTAAAACTTTGAAAAAGCTAATAATATATTATCAGCTAGTTGTATTAACATTGATTCTTGGTCACTCCAAATATCAGCTCTTTAAATTACCAGATATTTTTACTTTCAATAAGTATTTTTCTATAGCTGAGTTGTTTCTACATTGAGTTGGACACATTCTTTTTTTACAGTGAGGGTGATTTTGGAAGGGGGGAGGGGGGATATGCATACTTGGCATCCACTATATCCCAGTTATCATCACAAACTGTTCCCCATTGTCCATTGTAGTACACCTCCACGCGACCTTCAAATTGGTTATCACCATTTGCTAGATGAACTGGGACTTCCAAAGCATTCCCGATGGCTAGCAGCAAAAAGACATGGCACAAACACATCATTTTATAATTGGTGCTATATGTTATGTACAGAACATGAATTTAATTATGCATTAAGTTAATTAGTAAATTACTTCTATAACACCATTGGTATCATAAGAGTTTGAACAGGTCCAACAGTGATTCTGTAACTCAGATCCCATAAATACATCACATTTCTATTTCAATTTGTTTTTAAACCAAGCGTGCGCCTACTTTACTGAAATTCTTTTTTGGGTGTGTGTGTGTGTGTGGTGTGTGTGGTGTGTGTGGTGTGTGGTGTGTGTGTGTGTGTGTGTGTGTGTGTGTGTGTGTGTGCATGTGTCTGTCTGTCAGTCTACCTATCTATGTCTGTCCGTACACGTACCATCACAGACCAGGCCTGCATCTTCACTATGAAAGCAATTATGGCTACCAAATCCATTATGAACACAATCAAACAATTGATTCTCATATCCTGTGCACAACAAGTTGTCCAACCAGATCTGCCCTGTTCCTTGCCCGAATTTAGCAGTTGTGTTAACTGTAACAAATGGAAATCCCAGTTGATGACAAGCAACAATTCCATCATTGATACTCCAGCTGTCATCACACACAGTTCCCCATTCATCATTGTGACACACTTCCACACGACCTTCATAGATGCTAGCACCACCAACAAGACGAATATAGCCTTCAGTGCAACCTATTAAAATTTCAGTATATCTTAATAGCTAACTTTTCTCATAACAGACCTGTTTCATTGCAAGCAACACCAGCATCTTCAAAATGAGAACAGCTATTGTTTCCCCAGCCAGCATGACCACACTCAGACAAGTAACGGTCTCCAGTAGTACATTGTACTTCATTCAACCAAATGGGCATTGATGTGTTTCCACTACTGAAGTAGCCATTTCTGTAAGCACTGATGGCACCACCAAGTCCAAGTTGCTGACACACAGCACTGTGAACAATAGAATGCACAAATAGAACACGATCAGCAGTTATCAAACATAGTAACTCAGCTCTAGAAAAAGACTTCATGAAGGTAAAAATTAAACAGCTGATATCTGAAACAGCCAAGAATGAATGTTGATACAATTAACAAAGTTTTAACATTGAACTTAACAATTCATCTGTGTTCTACATTTACCCTTGATGCATCCAAAATTACTAATTGGCTGACACTGTGATTTGGCCACCTTTTTTGTTCTACACTTAATGTTGAAAACGACTGTCAAATATTCAGTCAATTAGAGTTGTTAAGTTGGGATGCAACAAGGGTAAATGCAGAACACAGCTGAATGATTAAGGTTCAAGTTAAGACTTTGTTGATTGCAATTAATTGGATCAACATCCATTCTCAGATATCAGCTATTTCAGTTACCAACTACTTTTACTTTCATGGGTGCACCTGTTTTACAGCCAAGGTGTTCTTGCATGGATTAAACTTTGAAAAAGCTAAAAAATAATATATTATTAGCTAGTTGTATTAACATTGATTCTTGGTCACTCCAAATATCAGCTATTTAAATTACCAGTTATTTTTACTTTCAATAAGTATTTTTCTACAGCTGAGTTGTTTCTATATTGAGTTGGACACACTCTTTTTTTACAGTGAGGGTGATTTTGGAAGGGAGGAGGGGAGATATGCATACTTGGCATCCACTATATCCCAGTTATCATCACAAACTGTTCCCCATTGTCCATTGTAGTACACATCCACGCGACCTTCAAATTGGTTATCACCATTTGTTAGACGAACTGGAACTTCCACAGCATTCACCATGGCTAGCAGCAAAAAGACATGGCACAAACACATCATTAATTTTATAAATATTTGTGTTATATTTATATTATGTACAGGCTTTGAATAAATTATATATTAATTATGCAGTTAATTACTAGACATAAGTATAGCATAACACCATTGGTAGCGCAAGAGTATAAACAGGTTGAACACTGATTCTGTAACTCAGATCCCATAAATACATGTACATTTCTATTTCAATCCATTTTTATATAGACACAAAGTAAATAAAATCAAGACACATAGTAGTGTATCGTGCGACCAGGAAGCCAGCATGCAACACCGTGAGTATATTGACACGGAGAAAGAAAACATGATTTTCAATACATAAAATGCAATAGTACTGTATAGTAAGAACAATGAAGGAGTGGACATGTCCCGTGATAAAATATCACCCAAAAACCTGCCTCGAGTTTTCCTCACAATGACATGACAGTACTGGTTGGGTAAAATCAAGCCCAAAAGTATCTTCAGATCGACCTGTTCTGTCAATGTAATTTATTTGTTGCATTGTTGCTGTGCAAATCAAGTTTATAGCTGTTCCAACTGCCTAATGCTACGTATAACATCATAAAAGGCTGAAACTTTGGCTGCCTACTCCTTTGGTACTATAGATAACAGAAAAGCAATAAAACGAAATTCGAGGAATGTGTGAAAATGGCCAGCTGGTTACAGCTGGTTACAGAAATTACTATGATAACTAGGATGAATAAAACATGCACAAAACAACAGTATCAATTATACACAACCAATAACCTTTGTTGCACCGTTAAACAGCCAATAATTACAGTATCTACCACAGTCTTTACAGCTGAGATTAGGTGAGCAATGCAAAGTAGCTAGCTATAATATCACACATTATTAACAAAATGTTTACAAGCCATGTGAACTTTTGCTTTATCTTGAAGGAGGAAATGTTTTTCAAGCTGCGATATTCACTCTCAACCTTTCTTATTACTAAATCCAAATGGTCAGTGATTGATTTTGCATGATTTAGGGATTTGATGTTTTCTCAATCCATGTATATGCATTTTTAATTTTGCATTAATTGACATGGAATTCAAGTGTTACCATAGAAATATAAGTTGTCCCCATGTCAATTAGTGAAAACTATGAACTGAAAACCAGACTAGTGAAGAACCATGAAAACTCACTAACAATTTTAAGGTTGAAGAACATCACTTGTGAGGGACTGACAAAAGGATTTGTGAATAATGTGTTTAGCTGCTAAAATATGGTTACATGGCCTAAAGCAAGAATGCCCTATTTTACAGACCCAGCAACTATTCACAGTTTGTGTTAGGCAAAGCTGAGTGCCTTGTTTAGCATCAAGGCCAAGTGCCAAGTATACTTTATTATTCTTACAGCATGAGCAAGACAATGCTTTAAATTATTTATTAAACCTTCTAGTGGATTGAAAGCCCAGCTAAAATGTGCTAGCATGCATACCAGTTTTGTGTAAACGTACATTTCAAAAACTTTTTTTGTGTGCATTTAAAGTGCACAAGTGCAAAAAAAAAAGATATTTCACATTTGAGTAGGGATCACAGAAAAAAAAAATCAATGAACAAGTGACAGTCAGGTGGGAATTAAATGTCAACTAGTATATAGCTGCATGCAGGTGTAGATGACCTCCCTTGTTTCATTGCTTTTTAAATTTATAATTTTTTCGTACATTTGTTTGCTACTTTTTTTGCAGTAACATAATTCAATACTATTGCATACCACATCAAAAGAAAGAATGGCACCAGACATGTTAATTGCATGACTGAATGTGCGCTCCAATGTCAATGCCGGACTGAAATACAAAGTTGCCATTCTGCTTTTTTCAGCTATGTTCAACCTGTTATGCAGTGCTGCAAATGAAGAACAGTATGAGAAGTGCCTCAATCTGCAGTCAATCCATGGTTGAAGGTGTGCACCTACTATTAAATTGCGAAGTGGCCATTACGTTTCAGTTCTGGTTATGTTGCACCTCTTATACAGCATTCCAAATGAAGAATAGTACAAGAAGCACCTCAGAAATCAGTCCAGTCACACTACAGCACTCTTGTCATACCCTGAGTACCACCAATCAACACCTATGCAGTAGTGGAGAAAGAGGTGGGACAGATAGGAGGACAAAGGTTGGTCCATGATGTGTGCATTGTAGCTACTGTGGGTGGCAAAAAAAGCACGTCTTGAGCCAAAGCAAAGCTTGAAATTTGGCACAGCGATATAAATCCAAATTTTACTACTCGAATCTAACAAGAGTTATAACTTGCTTAATTAATTTACTGTCATGCCTACAGTATAAACAAGCAATAACAATATGTATTTAATGGATAGTTTAGGCTAGTGTGGTTATGAATAAATTAGAATACATACCGCAGAGTATAGCTTTTAGACCAAACACAGTAAAAACTTAAAGAGACTTACTTTAGTGAACAATTAACATGCAGTTGTACACCAAAATATATATTATCCATTTGTACAGCATGGAAATGGTTTTGGTGCTGTACAATTGTATTTGTACATGATTCACAACAAAGCAACTTACGTACCATCACAGACCAAGCCTGCATCTTCACTATGGGAACAATCATGACTACCAAATCCATTATGTACACAATCAAATAATTGATTCTCAAATCCTATGCATGACAAGTTTGCCAACCAGATCTGCCCTGTTCCTTGCCCGAATTTAGCAGTTGTGTTAACTCTAACATATGGAAATCCCAGTTGATAACAAGCAACAATTCCATCATTAATATTCCAGCTGTCATCACACACAGTTCCCCATTCATCATTATGACACACTTCCACACGACCTTCATAGATGCTAGCACCACCAACAAGACGAATATAGCCTTCAGGGCAGCCTATTAAAATTTCAGTACATCTAAATAGCTAACTTTTTTCATAACAGACCTGTTTCATTGCAAGCAACACCAGCATCTTCAAAATGAGAGCAGCTATTGTTTCCCCAGCCAGCATGACCACACTCAGACAAGTAACGGTCACCAGTAGTACATTGTACTTCATTCAACCAGATGGGCATTGATGTGTTTTCACTTCCGAAGTAGCCATTTGTATAAGCATTGGTGGCACCACCAAATCCAAGTTGCTGACACACAACACTGTGAACAATAGAATGTACAAATGGAACATGATCAGCAGCACACTAGTACTCCAAAAATTACATGACACGTGGCTACTACTATGAATTAGATATGTGTATGGGTATTATTGCAATATTAGCCCTGGATTATGCAACATATCTCAATAGATTTGTATTGAGTTAAGTAATAAAAAATCTTTTGTTGTCATCATCGTTTTCTTTTGACCTGTTTAAAAGGATATAGTTCACTTTATTTCTCTACCTTGTGCTACACGTATTACACCTGTGTTTGTACTGTCCATCTAGCACTGACATTATCTAGTTCAGGATTGTCTCTACACCTCTTTTCTTTGATCAAACTTCTAATCCAGATAATAACTTTTAAAGTCATGATGTGGACACAAACCCTAATAACTTATATAAACAAGTTGTGAAAGAAAATTGCAAGTTTCCTAGGGAAAGGAATTCAAGCATTAGACTCCATGCATCATGCGGTTTATTACAATCACTTCAATGTTTGGCTTGTCACTACACAGCATTAAGAAAGTGGAATAAATGTTTGCAAAACATTGGAGCATATTTTAGTCAGTCAGATTACGGAACACCTGGAAACAAATAGTATATTCTGTAACAACCAGTATGGATTTAGAGCTAGATACTCTTGGGAATCACAACTCCTGCTAATAATTGATCATGTATTAAATTACAGGTTACAAGTCGACATCGGAATTCTGGACTTCTCAAAGGCATTTGACAAAGTTCCACATGCAAGGCTTGTGAAGAAATTAGACTATTACGGAATACGAGAAAAACACTTCAGTGGATTAAGTTTTTTCTACACGACAAATCACAGCAAGTAGTCATTGAGGGCACATACTCATCCCCATGTAAAGTCACTTCTGGAGTACCTCAGCATACAGTTTTAGGACCAACACTATTTCTACTATATATTAACAATCTAATATCAAATATTCAGAGCACTGTTTGTTTGTTTGCTGATGACTATCTTATCTATCGACCAACAAATTTTCCTAACGACCATCAGTTATTACAACAAGACTTAAATACACTAAATACTTGGGCTAAAAATGTGTCAAATGAAATTTAATGTTGACAAGTGTTGCATTGTTCAGTTATCCAAACACCACCATAAAACAACATTTCCATATCACATGTCAAACAAACCCTTCAAAGTTGTTGAACAGTATTCTTATCTTGGAATAATAATAGATCACCATCTTTCTTGGGGACCACAAGTTAACCATGTATGCAACAAGGAAACCAGACTAATCAGTTTTTTACAACGTAACTTCAAAACTGTTCACGTGTACCTAAAGAACTACAGTAAGCTATAAACAATTTATCTTACCTGTGCTGGAATATGCTGCTGCAATTTGGGACCCATACCACCTAAAGGATGTAAATAAAATAGAAATGATACAGCATAGAGGAGCTAGATTTGTCCTGAATCGACCATGGAGAAGGAATATGCGAGGCAGTATAAATGAAATGCTACATTACCAGGTTTGGATGTACATAAGGTTATGATAAAAAAGAAAAAAAGAATCCATTACAGACATGGGAATGCAAATTTAAGGCAACATAGAGCAGTAGTGAAAAGACTGCTGCTATTAGGCAGCATCAAAAGTTATCAACCATCTATTACGTACTATATGATTTAGCATCAGAAAACCAGGAAAATATTGGTGCTATCACCTGGCAATTTCAGTATTTTATGATATTGCATTTTTAATACAAATGTATTAGAAAATGAAATATTATAAAATACTGCATGAAATTGCCAGGTGCTAATACCAATATTTTCCTGTATTAGAAAATTCAATATTACAAAATACTGAAATTGCCAGGTGATAATACCAAATTATTTTCCTGATTTTCTGATTCTAACTCATATAGTAATAGATGGTTGATAACTTTTGATGTTACCTAACAGCAGCAGTCTTTTCACTGCTACACTATGGTGCCTTAAATTTGCATTCCCATATGTCTGTAATACATTTTTTTCTTTTTTATCATAACCTTATGTCCATCCAAAGTACAGACAAAGTTGGTAATGAACATCATTAGACTGGCCACCACTCCAATTACGGAGAAATGTGTAAGATTAACTCTATTATACAAGATTATCCACAACCTAACTGAAATACGTACCTAGCAGCTACTTACCAACATTATCACCTATCACCATTACAAGGTCTCATCATGAACAAAAATACCTACACTATCATACATTAATAGACAACTATAAATAATCATTTTATCCAAAAACAATACCAGAATGGAATGGACTACCACAAGACATCATCAACCAACAAACTATTGACACCTTCAAACAATTATTATACCATCACTTTTAATTTTAATGTATATTAGCATTTATATCCCAGGAAGGCTCTGCTAATTAAACAATATAATAATAATGAAACTTATGATAAAAAAATCTGTGTTGCATAGCAACATCTACAAGCAGTCACTTGCAAGATTGCATCGTGGCTTTCACCATGCATTTTAATTAATACACATAATTATAACATAGTAAACATCACATCAAATTGTTTCTGATAATTAACTTTTGACAGTTGAATAGGATAGTGACATAACCTGGAATTCAGAAAACATCTGAGATAATATAATAAATATTTTTTAGTGGCTATAAGCTCGCACATAGCACTTTATGATATCCATTGGTGTCCATCACTCTGCCTCTGGATAAACTATTATAGTTCATTTTTTCAAACAACATGTGCTTCAAGTGAACCCTCCAAACATTTTGCTGCTGCTGCTTATCTACAAGGGGGTGACACATACAGGCACATAGATCTGAGACTGTGGTCAAATTCTAAGTCACAGGTCAAGACCACCAAATTTGTTTGTAGCTATTAGTAAGTCTTCTTTTGATAAAGATTTTGACTAGTTGAACTACTATTCAAGTTTGAGAGATATACAGTACCACTCTATGTAGAATTGCCTATCATTTTTACTTCTGATTTACAAATGATTGAGACCAGAATCACTCAAGAGTTTTACCATATTCTTGTACAGGCTACAGGCCATATACCAGGGTAGGGGCAAAAACAGCTAAGAAAGGGACATAATTACTTAGCTAGTACCACTTGGGTAACTAAACATTAATCTTGTATACATTTTTTTGTGGGTTAGAAATGTTTCCACTACACTGCAGACTTTGTTGAGTCTACCAGCTAAATGGTTATGACACAACAGAACGGTGGATTCACTAGTGGTTAGGAATCTCCGGTACGGTAGGTGCCTAAGTAACTATTGACCTACCAGTATTAGTGGCTTTAGGTGTATCTCAATGTGGATATTGGCTGCAGGTTCGAGGCTACCTAGGTCCAGTCATGGATTTTTTCTCTTTTCTCCAACTTTTCAAACACACCTTAGGTATAGCTAAAGTCTTTGAGCAGGCTGTAGGACCAGGTGTCCTACAGACCTCCAGCACTTGTGCTGTAAAGCATTAATAAATAATAATAAATTAAGCCTTCTCCTTCATCTTCTACCACACAAACACTTTGAACATGAGCAGTGAGGGTCCACTCCGATGCGGGTTGGTTTGAGCAAATGTACAGCAGTTATTAGATCTCGTGATTCTATTTCTAATCCCAGGTACTTAGTATATATAATCAATTAATTACGTAATTAATTATTACTAGTGGCACCCGTGCAAAATTCGCGTGATACTAAGACAATTGTTATGTCCTATTGTGTGAATATACTTAAATTTGAACATTACTAATGATCAAGGAGTAATCACATCATTACATACCAACAAAGACATGATTACACATAGCTACTGATGTGCACACATAATTTCCTCAATTGCGTGTGGCACTAACATCTAGTTATAATGTTGGTGGCCTTAGGGAATTACTGCACATCTGTGCAGTACTCATGCAGAACACAGTTCTCATGAAAGTGGTGTATCAAGATGTGTCCCATTACAACCATGCACATACATGAAAAAGATTAGTTTTGAGCAGCAGGGATGTACTCAACTTCATTTTGACGATGATGTTGCATGAACTAACATAAAGTGTCTGAGTGTGGTATGAGGATCAGTTTATCAATAGTTGGTGCATCACCACAATGAGCTGTTCTAATTTGACTTGTTTTTGTCACATACATTTTGGTTTATATTTATGTTGTCAATTTGAGTAACTGAATTGTAGTTCCATTTCTACATCCTATCATGGTATTGTGATATTTACTTATTGCATGACAAAGTGTGTATGTAGTACAGTATTGAGTATGGGTATTCAAGTTTATCAGCTGTACTGAGCAAGGTCAACACAACCATGTGGATTTGGATTGAGAAGAGTTGTATTCTGTTGCTTTCTGAATCAAGGTGCATTACCAAGATGAATCCTTCATATGAAGAGTGGTCACTCTAGAGAGGTTGAAAATTGATCGTTGGCAGAGAGGTTGTGTGTGTGTGTTCTATTAGGGTAGACATCGCGATGTATGTTCTATTAGGGTAGTTCAATGGAGATAAAGTAATAGAGCTTCTAGAAGTTTCAGCTGTCCCTGTGGAGTTACCAAGGAGTGAAAACGTGTCTTGTGTCTCCCTGCACATTGAAGACTGCAAAAGCAACTTCATGATATTGTCCACGATTCTTAGCCTGGTAAGGTAGATGTATGTTTTATTAGAGTAGTTGAACGTAATCTTCCCTCCTGATGGTGAATCTTCCTTGTGTAGTCTGTTTGGTAACCTGATTGGAGTGATCATAGCTCTTTAAATTGCCACACCCACTACGACTGTTTCTTTCTCCCTTGCAGTGGTGTTGCTGGTAATCCTCCGTTTTAGGTCTGTCTGTAGTCCCTGACCTGCTTGTATTCGTGTCGTAGTAGCTAATACTTCATCTGGCGCACAGTGGTGTGACGTCTATCCCTGTAGTGGACAGAGCAGGGTGCAGAGTGTGTATTCCCGGCGAGTCTTCCTTCTGTAGTCTGTCAAGTAGCCTGATCATCGCTCGTAGACTTGCCACACCCCTACAAAACTCTCCTTTTATACTGGTGGGTGTGATAAAAACTAAAAAAAAAATTGCCAGATGATTGCGTACACACCAGATCACATGATTAAATCACAAAAAAGTGATTGATCCTATATTTCATTGTAATCTTTTCTATATGACGTCATCTGATTTCTATTGGCAACGAGTGTATACCGGAACGCCGTATACGCGTATCGTAAACTTATAATGGCCATTGACAGTGATATGTATCTCGCAACCAAGGTTAGCACGTAATGATAGACACGAAAACCACCTTATGACACATTGATTTGGACGGGTAGTTGGTCTAGAAGCTAATCGGGGGAAAAACCAGGGAGGAGTTTATGTTTAAAACTTTTCAGTATAGCCTCGATTTTCCATTTCTCATTCTGTCGTCCACAGGGGGAGAGAAACGTCTAGTGTAAGCTGGGAAGGGGAAGGCTGGTAACACGATAAGGATCTCTGGAAAGTTTTGGACACATTCGTGTCTTCCTTGGCTAGCTATGGTGGTTGGAAAAAAAGAATTTGAGTAAGCATTAATTCTTGCTGGCAACTGTAAGAATCTCTTTGGGTGTCCACATGAAGAGTGGTTTAAGGGCAAGGTGGGAGTAAGGAGTCAGTTTAAATATCTACTAGATGGTGATTATTTTATATAGCATAAACAATCTATGTTCTCAGCAAGAGGGCTCCAACCAAGATTAGTAAGCATACCAGATACACTATCATAAGATGAGTAGTTGTTGAATACAAATCTGGCAGACCTCCTTTGCACAGATTCCAGAGCTTGAATGTTTTTCTGCATATTTATATGGTGATCAAATGATTGATGCATAGCCAAGAATTGATCTTACCATACTTTGGCAATCTATGTGTATTCTCTTATAGTAGCACCAGGACTGAAACGCTTCTAAAATCCAGCTTTGAAATAATTCTGTGGTGTCTAAATACCCTGGATGCTGCTAAAAGAAACTGTTGATACAGAAAAGTAATGCTTTGATGTGGTTTCGTTGGATGAAGAAGAAGACAAGCAGCAGACAGGCTCCAGTGCTCGCTTGGACTTTGTCTTGGAAATTGTCATGGCTTCAGTTCTGTACTGAACCAGAACTGCAGCCTGCCCACAATCCTGATGAGTTCCATCTTTCCACCTCATATACTTATATACTCGAGAAGGGGCTTACTTGGACATTGCCATGAATGGTTTTTGGGGTAGTTGCTCTGAGAGATATTTTGTTGATGTTCATGTTTTAATCCACTTGCCCCATCTAACAGTTATTCCCCACTTTCTTCTACCTTTAAAAAGCATGAGAATATCAAACATCAAACTTACAGTCAGCAGAGAATTTGTGAGGTTGAATTGAGCATGCTTCTTTTACACCTATCATCATGTCAACAACGGGAGATTAGCTCATGAAGCCACTGTTTTCTACAAGCATCTGATTTCACTCTTATTGGCTAAATGGTGTGATGAATTTACTCCATGGTCCTGGGTTGGCTTTGGCATTGTCTTGGTTTCTCTCTGATCCGGTCAGCCATTCAATGTATTCGAGGTGCATGCTCATCTATTGGTGCTTATTCTAGGGCTCCACCACGAATAAGTGGAGTCCCGCTTGTCTGAGTAACATGCTGTCATCGTTACTCTACTTTTTACTTTCTTTTTCAGATGTCCAGCACATGCTGTTCTTTGCGCTGGAGGTGGTAGGAAAGGGCAGTCCATCAAGCCCAAGTATAAAAAAAAAACAGTTAGGAAGTCAGACAATGAGACTAAAACTCAAGTTTTGGTGATTTTTAAAATTCTATATCCGGTCTCCTGTAAGTGTTTTGTAATATTAATGTTGTATTATATATAATTATACGAACTAATACTATTCCGTAAAGGTGATTTTCATTATGTAAGATATTTCTAGGATGATTTTCAAAGGTGGAATTTTTGGCGGCATATGAAATTTTTGGGGCGATCCCTACTTAAAAGGTACTACTGTACTGTTTGACAAAGTTGAACATGCATGTATGATTATTTACTTATTGATAGGAGCACTAACTACAATGTCTGAAACATTTTGGACCACACTGTACTCTTGAAGGTGGACCTGACCATTTCATCCACATTGCTTTGTGCATTTAAGTCTTGCATGTGTTGTTCGGTGTATCTTAGTATTATAGTGTAATTTTATGCATTATTTTAAACACATCCTGTTAATGCCATACAATGACCAGGGGCGGATCCAGAGTTTGGAAAGAGGGGGGGGCACCTTGCTGAAAAACAGTTGAAGACCAAAAAAAAAAAAAAAAAAGGTCACAACAATAATAGCTAGTGATCCTTTACCAAATATATCACGTCTGTTATGTAAAATAAAATCCTATTTATAGCTTCATAGGTAAGCTACACTGCCTCATGAACATTGTGACTGCTTTATTAGAGTAACTGACTGCTCTATTAGAGTATCTCGATCTTGTATGCAATTTCTTGAAGGGGGGGGGGGGCATTTGCCCCAAATGCCCCATCCTGGATCCGCCATTGATGACTAACTATAAAGTGCATCAAAATAATGGATTCATCACCTGGAATTCCCTGGTAAATCCCCAGAGGTTGAGTCAATTATGATAGGAAGGCTACTCTTGTTAGCCCATTGAAGGCAGAAGATGGTCTTAAAGCTGGAATGGATTAACGTGCATACGAAGCTAGTTACAACAGTTTATCTAAATGAGACACAAAATAAGAACACCTGCATAAAAATGATGATGCAATTTTTGAAACAAGGCTAGCATTTCCCTGCAGTGACATAATACACAACACTTGCTAAATTATACAATGTAATCTGAGACATATGTATGCAAATTAACTGAGATCAATGCTGGTAAACATTGCATCATATCACCATCCACCAGTGCTTGCACAATGATCCTAAACAAATACTTAAACTTGATCCATATAAACAAATGCTAATCTCATGCACAGGTAAACAATCAGTTCATTGTTTTCAATAGTCTGTAACGTGAATTCAGCTACATAATGACAGCTTTAAATTAGAAAGAAATTAATATGCATAGCTAGCTGTATAGTAACTTTAGGCACCTGCTACTACATAGGGTGCTTGAACCATTTACCACAGATATGAGATATTCAAAGAATTAGATGATTGCCACAGTAAAGATAGATCTACTCTAATAGAGCAGTCAGTTTACTCTAAATAGAACAGTCAGTAGAATCTGTGCCTTTTTATAGCACTGTCAAGTAAGATGACAGTGATCAAAAGGTGTCTTTAAGATAATTTTCTATTAAAATTATGCATTTAATTGCTAATGTTCATCTAAATATTACCGATTCGTTGTTCCCTATAACTAACAAAAATGAATTATATTCCCCCTTGAACACCTTCACTGTAAAATAAGAATGCGCTCAAATGTCTGTAACCCAACATAGAAACAAGTCAGCTGTAGAAAAGGACTTCATAAAAGTAATACAATTTGAAGAGCTGATATCTGGAGCAGCTAAGAATGAATGTTAATACAACCTAGCTATAATATAATATAATATAATATTATTAGCTCCATTCAAGAACACTTTGGCTGTAAAACAGGTCAAGAACACTTTGGCTGTAAAACAGGTACACCCATGAAAGTAAAAGTAACTAGCAACTGAAACAGCTGATATCTGAAGCAGCCAAGAGTGAATGTTAATACAATTAATTGTGATTAACAATGTTTTAACATGAAACCTTTACAATTCAGTTATGTTCTAATTTTACACTTGATGCATCCTAAATATTACTATTTGGCTAGTATCGTAATTTGGCCACTTTTGTTGTTGTATACTTAATATTGAAAAAAAAAACAGCCAAATTATACCAGCCAATTAGAGTTTTAAAAGAAATTAATTATGCAGCAAGGGTGAATGTAGAAATATAGAACATAGCTGATTTGAATGATTAAGGTTCAATGATTAATTGTATCAACATTCATTCTTGGCTGCTTCAGATTTCAGCTGTTTTGGTTGCCAATTACTTTTACTTTCATGGGTGCACCTGTGTTACAGCCAAGGTATTCTTACATGGATTAAAGCTTTGAAATAGCTATAATATAACATTGATTCTTGGTCACTCCAGATATCAGCTCTTTAAGTTACCAGTTATTTTTGCTTTCACAATGTCTTTTTCTACAGCTGAGTTGCTTCTACTTTGGGTTGGACACACCCTATTTTCTACAGCGAAGGTGATTTGGGGGATATACATACTTGGCATCCACCATATCCCAGTTATCATCACAAACTGTTCCCCATTGTCCATTGTAGTACACCTCCACACGACCTTCAAATTGGTTATCACCATTTGTTAGACGAACTGGGACTTCCACAGCATTCACTATGGCTAGCAGCAAAAAGAGATGGCACAAACATATCATTTTATAATATTTGTGTTAATAAATTATGGTATGTACAGAGTATGATACATTAAAAGTACAGTATAACACCATTCATGGCATAAGGGTTCGAACAGTGATTCGGTAACTCAGATCCCATAAATACATTTACATTTCTATTTCAGTTCATATTTAGGCACAAAATTAATGTAGATAAATTTTTCATTAGTTAGCTGAATATGATGTATGATATGCATTTAAGATCAAATGGAAAAGTATGCCTTAGCTTTCATATTGTGCCAAAGTGTGGTTTATTTCCATGGTTTTTTTCTTTGTATGGAAAAACCTCTGACAAAACCCACAGAAAATTGGAACGACCACAATAATTATTAGGCACTGAGAAGTGAAAAACCTTTATTGAGAAACTAGGACATGATCAACGAGTTGGTGTACATTTCCAAGAAAATGCATGGTGTGATGAACTGACCACGATTTACTAGGTTAGACAGCATTGGAAATCACACGTAAAGGCTCCTGTTCTTCTCTGCCTTGATCACAAAACACCATCAATCAAAGGTTTGCTGACCATGGACTGTAACACCACTGATCCCACCAGGGTGCACAAACTTAGTGCAACTTAGTGCAACAACTTGATTTGTGTTTAATGCATCATTTAAACATATGGTTGATGATTTTGAAACCAGCCACATGCAAGAGTACTTTGATAACTAAGTAAGATGAGAATTTTCTGCAAGAGACCACAGAGTACTTCTCACTAAATGAATTGGAGAAGCTTGGGAAAAGACATGCATACGCTGATGAGATAATGATTAGGGATTTCAAAAGTATAGAATTTCTGTGGCTATCAATAGCAGGTAGAAAGCAGTGATGAAGATCCATTTGAAAGTTGTAACCAGCAGAATGATAGTGATGAATCTGATGATCATATGCCTGCAATGAAAAGTGAGACCAGTACCAGTGAGGAAAGTGAGATTGAAGCTGACAGTGAAGTTAAGGTGTTGACACTATTGATCTTTGTCCTGATGGATCTGATGACAGCACAGTAGATAGAAATGCCATGTCAGAAGATTTCATCACCATGACAGAGACTTTTTACCATAATGCCAGGATTTTCCAATTACGTACCAGAAGTCAAAGATATATTTCAAGAGCCCTTACCAGTAGAGAAAATACATACACAGCTGCAACATTCTTATATACATGTATATATCTATTATTGTGCAATTTCATTACACCTTGTTGTCTCTCTTGTTATAATTTTCACAGCGCCAGAATAAATTACACCAACATAGCATACAATGATTATATGCAACTGGATCTGCGAAAAGAGGTATTATATATAGCCTTTTCAAATTTCCAAGTTTGACTAAGAACCCCGCATGTGATTACCTATAGTTGTCTTGAAATCGTACCAAGCAATAGTGCTATGATAGGAGCACACCGTGACTAAATTTTAAGTTTGTAGCTACCATATTCATGGGTCAAGTTATGGGTTTTCTCTTCTTGCAGATCCGGTCACATACATGAACTGTTTATATATACAACTGTACCATATAATAGTGCTACTGTTATAATTGTTTGTTACATAGGTAGACAGTCTATAGAGGCTTCCTGTGTGAGACCTGAGTGAGCAGTTTCTGCAGTTTTTGAATTATACATTTAAGGGTATGGAAATGATGAATGCAAGGAACTTCCAGCCCTTTACTATGCTTTCTCCATCCAGTAACTCAGCAGTCAATAGTCCCATCATGTTCAATGAAGTACCACACTATACTTGATACTTCAGCGAGGCATGTTACCAACTCTATAATGATGCTAACAGCAAAAGAATCCTCAGAATTGCCATGTTTTTGAATGCAAGGAAGCATTTCACCAATCACTGGCAACCAAATTTCTTTATGGATGTGGTGGCCACAAATCCCTTTCCCAGCTGAAGCTTCACATACTCATTTTATAAGCACATGCTCTTAAAAAGTGTAGTAAATCTCAATAATGTTCCTCCAAAAATTATAGGAGCATGTGCCAAGTCTTTGGTAAAACTAATAAGATGTTTGATTTTAATATTAAATTTTTGCATTGTGGATATGATACTTAAGTTACAGTATTACAGTAATATGGTATAGTATAGCTATAATAATTGGTAACCATACAAATAAGAACTATTGGTTTTAATAGCTAACTATGCCCTGCAGCTTAGGCTACTTATATAGCTGTAGGAAATCTAAGGGGAAAATTGCAATGATTGCAAATTCTTGGAAATTGACAAAAAGTTTATAGTTAGGTCCGCAACATGAATTTCAACCTTTGAGAATCAACTACCAAACCACCCACAAATGCTAGACTAGAAACTAAATCAGATTGGAACTATTTTTCATAAACACCTTGTTGCACAAATTGGTCTATATGTTTACAAATCACATGAATTGTTGCTATACGGTATCTTGAAGGAAATGTCTTTTCAAGCTGTGATACTCACTCTCAACCTTTCTTACTAACTTTATTCTAAATCCAAATGGTCAGTGGCTGCATTGTCAGGAGAAATTTCCAGCCACAGCATTGTGAAAATGAAATTTTAGAGTTGAAAAAATTTTAATATCGATGGAGCATGCAGCAGTGATGCCGAAATAGGTCAAATGGGTTTAACTGCTACCACACCAAATATCACCAAATTTCAAAATTGATTGCCATCTGGCTATCAACAGCATTCAAAAATTCATCAAAGATGCTGATCTAATCAATGTATAGCAACTTTTACAAGCTTAACGTGCTAATTTGCTTCTAAAAAGCCTTGCTGGATCCATGGTTAGTTACCTTCATCCATTGGCCTGGTATGGCAGCTCCCCTTGCAACTCAAAATCCACAAAAACGTTAATCTCGACCAATTTTCATCATATATAAGAAACTTTGCACATGAAATGTGATGCTTTGCCTCCCTGAACTCTAGCTGTATCCACGGTTACCTACATTCATCCACAGGCTGGCCCTGGCAGCTCTGTTTGCAAGGTCAAAGTCCATCGAATATACCAATCATGCCAATTTCACCAGGTATAGGAACTTATATATACAAGTCAAATGTGCTGTTCTATCTCTCAAAATTCTTTCTTAAGCCATCAATTGCCTCCATCCCTATAGAGCTGGTCTGTAGCTGCATGGCATAGTTTCTTCAGTCTCTTGGCAATGTCAGAGCATGCAACCAAAATACCACTTACTGTGTATTTTGTTACATAGAACTCATTAATTCCATGAAAGCATCATAAATAAAACCTATAGAAACCAATAATTTAGAGCCCCAAATGGAGTTAGCATTCTCCTCAACATTGCACTTCATATGAATGGAAATATCAGTTGTGGTTTTCAGTAGTCATTAAACATGATCCACCTATGCAAGTGAGATAAGTGAATGCACGTATGGTAAGGTAATTGGGTTTGCCACACATACTACTATCCTTTTGAAATCCCAGTAAAGATTGAGAGATACTGTAGCTATATAGCTACTCTAATAGAACAATCATTTATTGTACAAACTAGCCAGGTATGGACAGAAAAGTTCTAATGTGTGTGTGTTTGTGTGTGTATGCGCACGTTAGTATAGTTTTCTTGTGTTGTTTATATAAGCTCTAATTTGCTGACTTGGATGTAGCTAATGAATTACTAATGAATCAAAAACTAGTGGCCCACAATCTACTGTTAGCTATGTCTGCAATGGTGTTAGCTATGTCAAATTAGATACTTGGTTGCCCAATTACAGTTGAGCTGCTTTGAATGTTTAGCTAGCTGCTTGATGACATTGTTTTAGCAGAATATTTTGATTTTCAGAGTACTTGATTAAGATGATTTCGATAATTATTTCTAATTGCATAGGAAATCTTTAATCTACGCTCTTCGTCTTGCATGATGTTTCAAAATTGTAACACCTCACCAGCTCTGCAATTGATAGCTCAGTATAGCTAGCTATATAGTTAACTAAAGGCATGAACTGGTCTACCATTTACAATGATTTCACACAACATGCCTGACCATCTGATGAGCATGTCACTACATTATTATTTGTATTGGCAATTAACAGATATTTAGGCAAGTGTATTATATGATTTTGAAAAAAACAAATCTGGTAGTTAAAGCTACATTCCAAACTATGGCTTAAGGCAAGGCCAAGTACTATTAATATTGAGACCAATAGAATAAGCACTTTTAAAGCGTATGTTTCATTCTACTGAGGGTGAGTGCTTTATTAGAATAAATTACTGTGCTATTTAGTGTATATATCTCAATCTCAATCTGTACAAGGATATGTGGGGCAGGCCCATCTTCCTCATCACACACGTGTTTATCTCATGGAAAAGGTTCAACATAGTTGGATCATGTTTGATGAATGCAAATGATTACCAAAAACCACCATTGATATTTTCATTCATGTGAAGCGCTATGTTTAGAACAATGCTAACTCCACCTGGGGTTCTAAATTATTTCTATAAGTTTTATTTGTGATTCTTTCATGGAATTAACAAATTCTATGTAACAAAATACACAGCAAGTGGTATTTTGGTTACGTCTTCTGACATTGCCAAGAGACTGAACTACGCCATGCACAGCAGCCTTATAGGGATGAAGATGATTGATAGCTCCAGAAAGAATTTTGAGAGGCAGAGCAGAGCATTTGACTTGTATAAGTTCCTATACCTGGAAAAATTGGCAAGATTGGTATTTCTGATGGACTTTGACCGAGCTGCTAGACTGGTTAGCCTGTGGATGAATGTAGGTAACTGTGGGTACAGCAAGAGTTCAAATAGGCAGAGTATCACATTTCACATGCAAAGTTTGTTATGCATAGTCGAAATTGGCATTTTTGTGGATTTTGAGCTTGAAAGGAGAGCTGCCAGACCAGATCTATGGATAAAGACGACTAACCATGGGTCTAGCAAGGCTTTTTAGAAGCAAACTATGTAGCACATTAGGCTTGTAAAAGTTGATAATATCAGCATTTTTAAGTGCTGTTGAGTTCATCTAGATAGCAAACAATTTTCAAATTCAATGAATTTGGTGTGGTAGCATATACTTTGGCATCGCTGCTGTATGTGCTAGCAGCATCAAAACTTTTTTTGAGGCTGAAATTTTAGTTTCACAATTCTGTGAATGGAAATCTCTCCCAACAATACAGCAACTGACCACTTGGATTTAGAGTCCAGTTAGTAAGAAATGTTGAGAGTGAGTATTTCAGCTTCAAAAACATTTTCTTCAAGATATAGCATATGATGGCTGCTAACTGCCGAAACCCTGGATCTAAGACAGCTATAGTTAGGTAATATATGTAAAAATATGGAGATCTAGCCTATATTAAAAATTGTGGCTGAACCCTAACCTTAACAAAGGGTCATGTCTATTTTACTGACTGGACTGAGTGTACCAGACCAGACTTGCTTAATTAAGACCAAAGGACCGGACCACATCACGTGAATTGATTTATATAATCAGTGCACCATAACACGTGATTTACCCAGCATGTGATTTACAAGGTGTGTAGCTTACATATGCAAGTACCTGCCTTTTACCTGCCCAAAGAGGGATTGACCAGATCTCGGAGATCTAATGTCTTCAGTGACTAACTTTTAAAAATGGGGGGAAAGCAAATATAGAGATTTCTGTGCTCAATCTTGTCACTTTTTGCAATGTGTCAGAGCCTTAACCACTGTACCACATAATGTTTATTTGAGACTGTTTAAAGACAAAGTGAAGGTTGGTAGTTGTTTAGTATTGTAAATGAAGATAATCTAGCACTATAGGTTGACGAAAACTCGATATGTACCTGTAAGTGCATTTTGATAGGCCAAATGCATGATTCATTCTACAAGCCACAATTAGAAAGCTGCAGCCACCAAACCTGCTACACAATACTGATATAAACTGTTAAACACTATATCTGTTAATTAGCCAATTTGTGCTGGTAGTTTTCGAGATGCTAATAAAACACTCAATGTTTGGCATCCAGTAGTCCATAAAGTATCTTGGCTATTCAGATGACGTAATGGGAATCTGTAAATATATGCATTCTGGAAATACTTTTTAATATATATATATATTTTTTCCCATGGCTAGATGTGCTGCCCTTGCCAACCACTCCTAGCACAAGAAAGCACAGCTGGACAACTAAATGCAAAAAGGCCATGAAAGAAGGCAGCCCAAACACCATAGTGAGTCAGGTGGGACTCCACTTTCACTTGATCCATTGTGGAGGAACATGCTCCACAGATACATTGCATGGCAAATCGAAGCAGTGAAAAGCCCAGACAAAAGTGAAGCCAATCTAAAACTACAGAATGCTCATCTCCCTACTTAGAGGACAAAAGGGAAGCCAGGCTTTAATAAAAGATGGTAGCTTCATGAGCTAATCCACCAGTGGCAGACAAAACGATGGGCGTAAAAGAGGCATGGTCAATCTCACAAACATACTGGAGACATTTCATGTTTTCATGTTTCTTAAAAGTGGAAGATAAAGAGGCAGAGCAATTGGAGGGAGCAAACGGATTAAAAACTCGAACATCCATGAAGTACCTCTCTGAATGACCACCCCAAAAACCATTCAAAAGCAATATCTAAATGTGCCCCTCTTAAGTAGCAAGGGGAACTCATCAGAATTATGAACTTCAGATACACACCTGGCATGGGATCACACTTCAGTGAGCAAATTAGCAGTAAGAAGGTACCTAATCTGATGATGTCATACAGATAGTAAACCTCCTTTGGGACAAGACAAAACATGCTCCACTGAGAAGGAAGCTCCACGGGCACAAAAAGCAGGTGTTTGAAGAGGGGGCCACCCACACCGCAAAGCCAAAGCATTCCAAAAGACCGATTTGTGGAGAGCAAAACCTGCTCAGAGTGGCTAGCCAGTTAGAGGCACCTTTAACAAGCTAAGTCTATACCATGCCTCATAGAAGGTTCCAGCTGTTGTTGCAGCTCAGACAGAATAGTTTATAAGCTTAGTCTTGTGCAATGAGGCCTTTCTAGACTGTTGAAAACAAAAAGCATCAACAAAACACAGAGTGGTTATGAATGCATTAACTAAGTGGCTCAGTAACATAACAGGATGCAGCCAACTCACTAGTACATCCACTCATATGAACAAGGCTCCCAAATGAGCAGGAAGAGCAAAGAGCAGCCGTGAATAGCCATCAGGAGGGGGCAGCCAGTTAGAGCAGGAATGAACGCTTGGCGAATCATATTTTCAAGAGGTTAAACATCACACATAGATGTGACAGTTCAAGAAACAAACAGCCAGCAACTATACAGACTATGCCTAAAGGCACAATACGCAGCATGGGGCTGGCTTTCAGCAAATCTAAATAACCTCAGCCCTTGACCTTGTTAACAACGAAAGCTTTCACATAACTCTCACAACCAATAGCAGCCCCCAAATAGGGGTGACCTTCACAAGTAATCTTGATCCCCAAACCACCAAAACAGAAAACTGCTTCCTGCTGCAAATGACTCTAATGACAAGCCAGGTCTTGGTAGCATTTACAAAGTACCCAAAGAAGGGCCCAGCTTACAAAGACTATCCCACCACCTACGTACACAACACACTCAACTTTTCACATGCACAAACATCATCAGCATACCACACCTGCTTAACACCTGAAGGTAGCTGCTGCAGTAGAGCGATGGCAGCCAGAGCATAGAAGGGCATAGCCAAAGGGTCCCTCCCTGAGTAGTACTCTCTTCAGACAAACACATCACCTGAAATAAACAAACTAGCTGGAGACCAATAAACATTAATCAGGATTGGAGCAATTAATGGTGGGCAGAGCTGTCTGATACTATGCAAAGCAACTATTCTGTTCAATGAGTTAAAGTGTCTATGAGTAAATCAGCATCATAGTCATCATTAACCAACAGCTCACGCACTGAGTGAATAGCAGCCTCCACCCCAACCATTTGACCAGCACATAGCTGCAAAGTATCTGCCACAATCTGGATGTATTCCTCGATCTGGATGTGTCCCTGGATATGTTCCTAGAAAGGACAGCCTTGGCCACAATTCGCTTCACAACTTCACATATGCCAATCGGTATCACTCCCGGATTCTTGTTCAATGCAATCAAACAACAAGCTACAAAGGGGGAAAAACCTCTGGGAGCACAAATACGGCTAGCAAACAGAGCAGTAGCTACGCAGAGCTCACTTGAAGCTGAATGGAAGGCAGTACATAGTTGTCTCTAGCAGTGAGCATCCACCCCAGAAGGGTTTGCAGCACCTGTCCAGTAGTCCACAGTGCAGCTGAACAATCACATAACATCCAAAGAATCAATATAACTGAGTGGAAAACTGGTGGATTAGCCCAATCAGGCAACAAGCAGTTCAAATTCAAAGGCTGTACAGGAGGATGTTTAGACTTGAGGACTTCTCATACTGAACAAGTGGGGGAGTCAGTGTCTGCAATAGCATTCAAATTCAATACCCCGAGGCCTTGTTCAGTCAGCAACTGGAGTGCTGCCTTGCAGCGACGGAGGAAGTAGTTGATATGAGGGGGCGCTCTGCTGGGCTGACCCAGACTTATTTCTATAGTTTGATAAGGTGAGACCAAAAAAAAAAAAAAAAAAAAAGAAAAAAAAAAAAAAAAAAAAGGTCACAACCAATTGACAAGAGTTTTCCACCTCACCAGCTACCATTTCTAGCTGATAAACTACATAAAAATCCTTACACAGCTCGCTACACACTGACTAATTTATTAGAGTGACTGCTCTATTAGAGTATCTCGATCTTTATCACGGTTTTCAGCCCCACTTCAAGAAAGATAATTTCGTTGTGATATCATTCTGAGGGGGGGCTAAGCCCCCCCTCAGCAGACCAAGGGGGGGCTTCAGCCCCCTAGCCCCCCCCTTTCCGCCGCCTATGCTGCCTTGGTCTTCCTTCATACATCAATAATTATTTAGCAAACACACTGGAGGAATGATCTTTTGTCTGAGGACTCCTCTCAGACTGAAGGCAGGCTTGGATGGTTCTGCCCTCATGTAGGAGCTAGAGGAGGTCGCCATTCTTCCATGATCAGTAGATTTTAGATCGGGGAGAGGTACGCTGCAGCAATACAGAACAAGTCACAAATATCGCCTTAGAACTACAGACTCCAAGCATAGATTGTCGAGAGATGCTGCAAGGTGGAGCCCTAGCTCACAGCACAAAGCAGTCTAGCCAGTTCGCACACAAATACCACGCAGCCAAAGTTGGCTCCGAGCGTGGCGCTTGGCCGGAATCTGGGTGGCCTGCGGATCAAGTCACGATGGGGTTGGCTTTTTTTCACCCCTTCTAGGTATTTGTCCCGTTTCACTTTAGGATATTTAGCTCAAAGATTTTCGCTTAGGCTCCTAGGCTATGGGTAAACACCTCGAACAGGCTCTGCCTTCTGTGTACACCCTCCAGTGCCTAACTGGTAAAGTAGATAATAACAATAACATAACAGCAGAGCCACGGGGAACTTTAAGTACATTTCTTCGCCAACTCGTTCGACAACAACCACTTCTCTGGCAGCATCTGAGTCACCCCCATGTAAAATCAGGTCAGTTTTGCCACTGGAGGAAACCCAGGAAGTTCAGGTGAGCACAGATAGTATATACTATCTATAAGGTGAGCATAGTATATTCTCCGTACCATACTATCTATGAGGTGAGCAAGGTGACTCTTCATGGGTATAGCTAGACTGTATTACGTAAACAGTTCTGGAGGACGAGGCAACTCTTGAGGGGCAGGATGGATTGGGGAGGGTGATTTGAGGGTGAAGGAGAAGCAGAATCCGTTGTAGGATGACCACAGGGGAAGCATCATTTGAAATAACAACACAGCACTCGGCAAAGTTTTCCAGACTTTTATTTTTAACCCGGGCTTGATGGACTGCTCTTTCCTACCACCCCCAGCACAGATTGCAAGTGCTGGACAACTGAACAAAATTAAGCAGACAAATGGGATTCCACAGTCACTAAGTCCACTGACTGTGGAGTCCTGGTGTAAACACCAATGGAAGACCGTGCCCCACGAATACACTGAATTGCCGAGCGCAACAACGAAAAGCTCAGGCAACAACGAAAAGCTCAGGCAACAACGCAGCCAACCAAGAACCACAGAATAATCATCTCCCCACTTTGTGGCCAGAAGAGAAGCAAGTCGCTTATAAAAAAAGTAGCCTCATGGGCTAAACCGCCAGTGGCAGCCAAAACAATTGGAGTGAAAGTGGCACGCTCCACTTCTCGAACATGCTGACCATAAGCACGATGCTTAATCTTTTCATGCTTCCTAAAGGTGGACGACAGAGAGGAGGAACTATTAGAAGGAGCAAAAGGGTGGGGACTATTCTACGGAACGGAATGATGGACTAAACCACGGAACGGAACGATTACTCAAATTGAAGCTTGCAACTTACCATTGCTGAAATTTCCCTTATAAGTTAGCAGTGGCATCTCCAGTGGGTGATTAAACATAAGATAAAAAGAATTAATGGATCGATTGTGGGTTTTTGTTGGTTGTCATTAGTAACGAAGTATTATTGTGGGATGAGCTCTATCAGTGATGTTCATCCATATGGAAGGGAACTTTATGTGAGCTGTTTTTCTTATTTAGACTTTAGAAAACAGTCTGGGCCGGTCTTTCAAGTCATAAGTCAGTGTATAAATAAAGCAAGCAGGAAGATACTGGTAACAGGAAAGAGCTAGCTGAATTAAAACTTGAAGAATTTTGTGCAGTGTGTGAGGAGCAAATATTTTGGCAGACCGCAAGGAAGGTATATTCTGCAAACATCACTGAAGTGTATGCATGGAGTTATTTATATATTAACAACTGGTGCAGTGGACTAATGCTGTATTCAATAGTGAGCTGATTTTATCTGTTGCACAATTCAAGGATGTGTCTGACTGCTAGCCTTGAATTAGGCTAAATGCCAAAACTCCAAGATCAGCCAAATCTCAATTATAAGCCGCATGTGAAACCATGCCCGTAGCCACCAGGCAAACGTGATTTGGACCAAGATGTGTGTGTAATTTCAATGTATCTAGTCAGACCTGAAATGGAACACACATTAATTACATACCACCTAAGAATCCTAGGATTTCTTAAGTGTAACATTTCACATGCTTCACTTCAAGCAAAACAGGTTAAATTTGTTCGTCTATTTTCAAGTGATTTCCAGTCCAGCTGGTCCATGAAATTACAATGGGATCACATGTATTTGTTACAGTGCGGGCTGTCTTGTGTTGGATCTACTCTAGAGTTGAAATTTCAAGGTAGACTCACTGCTAATGTACTGACACTAGTACTGTTGTAGCATGTTTAAGTGGAGGACAAATGAAATAGTAATGCTAGATTATTTATGTATACAAATTTTTCATAATGAAATTGATATCCCATTTTGATTTGTACTTCCACTTTGCGACATATTCAAGAACAAGAAGCTACCACACTTAATCTCCAACCACTGTCATTAATTAACTAAGATCTCACTAGTCTGTAATTCACCTTACTGTAGTGATTTTATTGATTCATCTGTATGTTTTCTTCATTTTCCTTTGAAGTTGTACCAAGAGTTCATAATGAGGTGGAGAGTGTCTAACTTGAATGCATTCACCAAACACCCTGTTTAAAGTAACACCTCGGCCTTATTTCAGAACAAAGGCTTTACCTTCTTCAGCAACACTAATCAACAGTTTTCTATCCTCCAGTAAAGGTGTTGATTTGATGAAAGGTGAACTTTATGCAGGGTGTTTGTACAGGCCATACTGAGAGTTAGACACTCTCCCCCATACAAATCAGTATTACGAACTCTTGGTTGTACAGTATAAGTAAACAAAGATAAGTTTCTCTCCCATCTTATTCTAGGATTTCTATTGACAAGGAAAATTCAATTATTTGTATACAGGCTCAAAATTGAGAAAATATAAAGAAAGTGAATTAATATTATACAGTCAGTTTGCTTTTGGATATTTAATGTCTCCAACCACAACAAAAATTCGATGAATCCATGCATCTCATCACTGGTCGTCTGAACATTCTGAAAGTGATACCTCACTCAATCAACCACATATTCTGTTTATTAGACTGAATAAAGTCATGATTACCTAAACAATCACTTAATTAATGTTTTATAATTATCCTATTCCATTTTCCTGGAGGTTCCACTGATAAAATGCAATTTCAGCAATGATAGCAGCTAGCCAAGTTGCAAGTTGATGCAGAAAGCATTCCATTCTGTAAAATAGACCCCATCCAGAATTTAACTCAGTACTCAGGCTGAGATATCTGACAATAGTCCACTACTCTGTTAATGAATTATTGATGTTCACACAATATAGCCTCCTTGAGGTATCTGAATGTTTGCTCCTCACACACTGCACAAAATTCCTTTAGATTCTGCTTAGACTGAGTTGATTCAGCTTGTCACCATACTTGTTTCCTTTGTAGTGTAGCTATACACATACTGATTTATGCCGATAAGAAAGGCTGGGCCTCAGACTGTACATTCTAAAGTCAAGTCTCACATACTAGTAAAAACAAGTCATGCATTAAGTTCCCTACTTGATATATCCGAAGATGAACACACTGAGTCAGCTATTCCCACAATTAGTACTACGTTACTGATGACAACCAACAAGAACCCACAATCGATCCTTAAATTCGTTTTATCTTTCTTGGGGTACGTTTGATTACCTGCTGGAAGTGCCACTGATAACTTGTACAGCAATGGTAAGCTGCAAGCTTCAATCTGAGAAAGCATTCCGTTCCGCAGTTTAGTCCATCATTCCGTTCCGTTCCGTTCCGTAGAATAGTCCCCACCGAGCAAAAGGGTTAAAAACACGGACATCAATGAAGCATCCCTCCGAACGACCACCCCAGAAGCCGTTTACAGCAACATCCAAGCGAGCCGAATCCTGACGAAGTTTTCCAGACGAGTCCACGAAGTTTTCCAGCCGAATCCACGAAGTTTTCCAGACGAGTCCACGAAGTTTTCCAGCCGAATCCTGACGAAGTTTTCCAGCCGAATCCTGGCAAAGTTTTCCAGACGAGTCCACGCATGATTCCAGAAAACGACTGAGAGCGGATTTGTTGTAGCGGATATGGTGTTCTGGAAAGTTCGACACATACGAAGCCATTCTGGTGGATGCTAATTGAGTAGTTTACACTAGACTATTATATTTTTTATAACTGGCTGGTGCACACACAGCTGTTGTACCTGCCCCACTGCACATAGCTACGACGTACCTGTACTGCATGTAGTCTGAAGCCCCACAAAATATTAAAAGATTGTCAGTACCACCAAAGCATGCATGGTATGTATGATTTTGGCTTTGCTAAGTCATCATTAAGATAGATCAAAAACACATGTTAACTACATACCTAGCCTCAGACACATGCAACTATAGCTAGTGACGTTCCGCAAACATAGTACAGGCATGCAGCCCGGTCTTTAGATCCGCCACTGCGGGGCACACCATGCATGAAAGCACCCGTAACTATAAAGCGTCAGACCAGCTAGTGTAACCCGCATGTAACTAAGTTATACCATAGTACCTACAGCGCGATTGGGCTTCAGTCCACTAAGAAAAGTGCCGCTTTTGTATTGTGACGTGCGTGCTGTAAGTAATAAAAAAAAGTTGCTGTGCTCGCGTTAGCTATGCTAGAAGTCTATAGTAGAAAAAAAATTGGTAGTTGCATGGCCTCTATGCTATATAACTCGTGTCTCGAGTCTAGCACCTTGCGGCAGCGCGCTTTGTGCTTGAAGTTTTGATAGGCAAGTAGCTACCATCCATGCAAGCACTGTGCATGTAGCTATAGCTAAATTTACCCAGCAGCTAGCTAAACAGTTTGCATAACAATCCGAAACATGGAACTGCCACGATTTACTCTAGCTATATACATTCTTTTTTTATAGCATTTTAAATCATCATACAGTATTTCTACATTATAATAACTGCACCCAGACACATATTATAAGATACCTGTTAAAGCAATGGTGACAACAGTTATCAATAGCTTCATTATTATATAAACCCAAACTCGTCAAAAGCATGAAACGCCGGCACACAAATCAAATGACAAATCTGAGTGAGCCCCCTGCATGTTGGCCACTCGCCCATATTAGGGCTGGCTCATAACTATGACGTATAGATAATCATTTTGTGTTATGCATAATATTATTATAATTAAGACTTCTATATCTTGGAGTGTTATAGCACATCCTTTATAGCTGTAATAGGATTGTTGGCCATGTGACCACTTTTGGGTATTTACAGTTAAAACTGCACTGATATTGAAAGTAGCTAATAGACAGTTTAATAATATATGTGACCGGATTTCACATAACAAGGCTTCCACACACACAAAATCAAACTTACGATTTTACCAGAAATGGATTGCTGGTCTAATACACTATCATATTTCACACTGTACTTCCTTCAGCACTGACAAGTCTGGTTTCTGTAGCAGCTTTCTTCCGACCCTGTCAAAGCCACGAGTGTGAGATTGGCACCATTAAATGGCCATGGCTTTGTGATAATGGTGTGTAGTGAGCTGGGACTTCGCAGAGAGCTCGCTAATAGTGTTCTCAGTCAATTTGGAGTAATTTGAGGGCCATGGAGGGCCATGGAGAGCCCAAACTTGGCCCAAACTTGGCCTCTGGATTCCAATCGTCTTCTTACTTCATACCACCGTCCACCCCCACCCTCCCACCCTATTACTACCACCTGTGATATTATTACCCGCTCGAAAAAAGCTGCTCACAACAGGGCTAATTTTGGGTATCAGAAATGTATACACCCACTCAGTGATAGCTAGTGAACAGATGAACAATTGGTGCAAATTTTGTTTGCACAGCTGTAGGCACTGGGAAGTTATTACACAATGATTCCTTAAAATCGCCATATCTCCTAACAAAGCTTTGTGCGTCGAAGCCTTGTTTTGTCAAATTCAGTCCCATATTAGCACTTGTTTGTTTTACCTTAAGGTCAGCCTGCATGAAAATCATCAGAAATAATGAAAAAGGCTGAGGCATCATCTTATTTTGCAGCGGAAATCCTATACGAAGGAATTTTTAGTCACGTGATCACTTTTTGATATTTACACATGTTGCTGATACTGACTGCTGCAAACATTCCAACATCAAATTAGCACTTGTCATGCAGTTACTTAACTGGAAAGTAAATCTGTGTGAAAATCTCCATTTTGAGTGGAAGCCCTACTATATACGGTTGTTATAGTTATATAGTTACAAAAAGTCAGTGTATACCAAAGGCGGAAGCACCATGCAGCTTCTCCAAAGATTTTGCTACATAGCTAGGGAGGGCTATATAAGAATCAACGAGAGATGCATGGTCAAATTATAATAGCCTATATGCATGCCGGCATAATAGAACAATGAAAAAAACTATAGCTAATAAGTAGGAAAAAAGAGTTGTGGGCTGAACTTGTGTTGTCAATTGTCTCTGTGACTGTATGTGTATCTGTTGTAAATGTCTTTTTTGTTACTCCAACAAAGAAGAACAGCTTTGCCGATTGTTGAGAGGTTAAAATTAATAATCAATCAATCAATCAATCAATCGACTACAAGGGAAGATTAGCTACATCAGTATAGACATTGGGTGACCTGCAGTTCGAATCCTGGGGTTGGAGGGATTTTTTTCCTTTCTTTGGCCCCTTTTCTGTTACACCTTTTCAGTCATGAAGTCAGTCACTAGGTCAAGTCAATAAGTCTAAGTCCTTGAAATTAGGTTAGGTAATCCTAAGGCTGGGCTGTCAGACCTTCAGTGCTGGTCACTGTAAAGTGTTAGTAATAATAATAGTAATAATAAAAACTACTGACTACTGTTTTCCAGTAGTGCCCTACACATAACATACAATGATTACATACTAAGTACACATATTAGCTTCTTCTTGACATGTGCACCGCTATTACCATTGTGCAAAGATCCTGCATGTCATACCTGTAGCCATACTGATAGACTTAGCTAATACGTATGTACGTATATGCAATAATTATTGATTGTGTATTGATCTCCCAGATATTGAGTACTCTGATAGTAACATTAAAGGATATTACAGATACATGAATTAAATGACTAATCAAGCAAGAATCAGTGTTACCTGTTAGGTAGAAGGCTAGTGTCTTGATAGAACCTTTGGGGCACAGCATAGCCAGAATACACAGTGTTATCCATCTTTTGCCAACACATCAGGTGTTGACTATCTACTACCTAACATTATTTTTGATTCAAGGCTGCTGAATAGTGGAATGAAGAACTTATCACTGGGTTTTGCTAAAGCTGTACACAGTCATCTGTGCCAGAGCTCTATTCACTAAACTAATTTATATTAATGTTGGTTTTGTGTGTATTTTTGATAACGTTTTGTACTTGTTTACTAATTGTATGTTCTTTGTATAGTGTTTTGTACGTACCTATTGTGTGTCTTTTCCTACACTCTCTGTGGAAGATGAAATTAGGCCAGTGACTGATATGGTAATCATAGTATCACAACATGCTCAAGAGAATGGCCAAGTCATTTGCACTTTACAATCTTCTCACGAAAGTTTGAGTGAAAGTTACCAAAACTTGGAATACTCATATCAATAAGATAAGCATACTTATCACATTTGCTCTATAAAACAACATCTGGTGCCTCCACTAATCCACGGAATGGACTAAAACATGGAACAGACTGATTTTTCGATACCACTTATTATCAATATTGTATGACATGCAGCTTGTTTAGTCCTCGATTCTTAGCATTAATTATTATTACTGTTATTATTCATACATTGATATGGCACAGTAATTTATTATTTTTATTATTATTATACAAAAAAATGGTCATGACAACTTGAATTATCCTCTGCACACTGCAGTATTAGATTCATGTACATGAATGCTTCCCTATCAACCTTATATGGACACACATGCACATGTATAAACACACACTAAATAAACTATAATGGATATTTTTACATACCAAAATAGGTGAGTGTGCATTAGCACTGTCACAGAAACAAAATACCTAGCTGTAGCTATCAAAGCACTGTAGCTACTAAGTGTAATAAACTGCTTGATTTGTCAAATCGTTGGCAGCTATGAAGTTTTGTGTGGTTCATGTACGTATATATAGTAATAAATGTGCTTGCATAAATGGCATAAAGTTGGGATGCAATAGGTACTGATATTTTCCTATGTCCTTCCAAGCAAAGTTCCCCTATTGGTGACACAAAGACTAACAGCTGTCCACTAATGAATTAACAATAATAAAAGAATGTGCTTTGGTGGATACCCAGGAAACAAAATTTATTCATAGAGTGAGTTAATATATTTTTAGCTGCATATCCCTGTACTGGAAATTGTGAACACTAACCATTTTTAAGCATACAATTTGGGCACAAAGCTGTATAGCACCATGTTCAGGCAACACAGCTAAACAGTGTATGTGTTGAACTTTATTCCATGTTATGATCCTCTGAGATTATAACAACTCTCAAATTCATGTGTCTGACATACCGTACATGCAACCACCTACCAGTTTTAGTGTGTACATAAAGTCCAACTAGAAACAATCCAACAAAGAAATATTACAAGCTAGTTTAAAAAAGTATTCTAAGTAAGTCTACAAAACACTTGAATATAGTTATGTGTAATTCTTCAACACTATGAATCACATCACCCAAACTCTGATTTTATATTTTTGGCAACTAGCTAACTTAATTTTAAGTTCCATTTCAGAGGAGCTTTATTTTACATGAAAACATGTAAGTCCATATTGCCATCTACAACGTTCAATGATGATAACATCTACATTTCGTCCTATAATGTTATTTAGGCCTACACAATTGTAAACTTCTACTTCAGCTCGTTTAGTCAAGATACTCAGGAGCTTATGAACCACACTCTATGTAGCTAGGTAGGCAAGAGGTATACAAACTGGTTCTATGACTATAAAAGTTTGCTAACAACATTCATGTAATAGATCCATGAAGAATCGACATGAGAATTTGGAAATAGCATTAAACCAGTATAAAAGGTACTGGGTAATAATCAGTAACAGACTGTTTTGTATGGTTTCAATTGTGTATGATGATACTGCTTGCATGAATGGGTTTTAAAAGCAACTATAAAATTGACTCAGACAGAGATACAATATAGGACTGATATTTATTCATGTATTATGTCCTTCCAAGATATACTGAAAGTGCCCATTATACGCAAAGACAAATACCTGTTGGCTTAAAGGATTGTGGGAGAGAATTACACTAATGAAATAATGTCTAGTGATGGATGTCCTAGACACAAATATCATAGAGTGATATCTCAGTGAGTTACTGCATTTAGTTTTATTGTACAAGTGTATGTTGGTATCATTTACTACATAATGCATTAAATGGCAAGCATACAAAGAGCTTTCAGCTATACTTAGCTATCAATAATTCAAATCTTGAAGTATAACACAAACATTAGCCTTATTGATGCTAGCTACTGAGGTTGGCAAAAAAGAATATCTGAAGCCAAAGTAATGTTTAACAGTGAAGAAATTATGCCTGGAGCCTTACAATTGAGCTATAAGGCATTAGTCAGTCAGGCAGTCATTCATTTGGTATAATTCTGTCATACAGTAGTAGGATACATCTATACAGTATATTGGGTATACTGATACATTGATAGTATCAACTAAACTTATTGTGTGATGAATCTGACTGGGGGTGTAGGAGCAATTTTTGGAGTGCGAGGGCAAAAGCTAGCCATCACTGATCAGCAAAAACTACTTAAGATCACAACACCCATGTAGATGCAACTTGAGTGATAGGGTTCTTGTTCAGTACGTATACAGTACTTGCCATAGAGTGAATTACTTTACATTTCAGATAGTGATCCCTCTTGTTTAAGGACCTTGTATTGTAATGACCCAATGATCCTGATTTCCGTACTTATATAATGTAGCTAGTTGTGTTTGTTAATGCAACAAAATGCTTATGTTCAACTTTTGATGTATGAATTAAATATATATCTGCAAATGAAATTAAAGATGAGATCAAGCTACATACATACATTATTGTAGGTGTATGGTTACATTGAGAACTCATCTACTTTATCTATTCGTGACCGAATTTTGCAAAATACCCATATGGGTGCATTTGACACAAAATATTTAATGATCAAATCTCAAACTTTATAGTGCAAATCTACTTGTTGATAGTTTTAAGCCATTCTCAATACCTTAAATTACAATAAAATTCTCGAAATATTTTCAAAACTGCGCCCTGCTCTTATTAGCAACCCACTAAACATGAAAATTCTAATTACTTCACGTGCACCCATACGGGTGATTTTCCAAAATTCAGTCACATTTGTGCTAATTACAGTATATACAAAGCAATAAACATTTAAGTATAATGTATTTCTGGATTTATGTTACGGAATGACAGTTAAACTCTTATGGGACTAAAGATATTTCATTATATAATTAAACGTGTATACACAAAAATAATGCATTTTTATGTTATAGCAATGACCAATGCTGTGAGAGTCCCAGTTCGTCTAACAAATGGGGCTGTGGTGGTAGTCTATTTGAAGGTTGTGTGGAAGTGTACTATGGAGAACAGTTTGTGATGATAACTGGATGCCAAGTATGTAATTGCTGTATGTGACATATGTGACTGTCTCAGCAAAATCATAGTTCGCACTTATACATTTTTCTAATAAAATGCATTGGAAAGCAACAGGTGAAGTAAAGTGTGCTATATAGAAAAAGTTTCACAAGTTTTAATCACACTGTTACCCAGTGAAGTAAGTTAAACCTATGATATTTATTTGTTTCATGGAGCGTTTAGGTATCCTTGTATATTTAGCCTTATAAAATTAAACTGTATGCAAATTAAATACATTAGTGTATTATGATGCAATGTACATAAACTGTGTTGTTGTTAATTCTTCATTTAAAATATCTTCAGAGTTCAGGCTTGTATATATATATATCTAATCAAAAACAGCCAAGCTGTAAAAAAAGGTGCGGCCCCCAAAAAGGCCATGGTGAAAAAAGATGTGAAATCCAAGGTGGCGGCCAAGAAATAGCTGTGATGGTAGGTTAATGGTTAAATTTTAATAACGACAATTCAGGTGAATTTTGTGCCGCTTGGTCTTGGCACCAAATTCACCTGAATTGTCGTTATTAAAATGTAACCATTAACCTACCATCACAGCCATTTCTTGGCCGCCACCTTGGATTTCACATCTTTTTTCACCATGGCCTTTTTGGGGGCCGCACCATTTTTTACAGCTTGGCTGTTTTTGATTAGATATCACTTCTTTTTGTATTTGTATACTGCAAAGCTGGCCTATGGCTGGCTATGGGGCTTTTTTTAACCCATGTGTTTTTTTCTTTACCACAGGAAGAAGAAACGAACTTAAAGAAGATTTGTAATACTTCAATTATTTTAGATTTTATTAGTAATTATACAAATTATATACATATATTTATTACATGCCCATTATTCCCCACCGGATATTTTTTTGCAGCTGATCTCTCTACTGGGTGACTTGAAATGTAGCTGAACTATATACAGGATGGTTTCTTTGTAGCTGAACTCTCTACAAGGTGACCTCTTCTAGTTGTTCTCTCTACAGGGTGATTTGTGTGCAGCTAAACTGTGGTTTCTTTGTAGCTGAACTCTCTACATGATGGTTTCTTTGTAGCTGAACTCTTTATAAGGTGATTTCGTCTAGCTGAACTCTCTACAGGGTGATTGTTTTGTAGCTGAACTCTCTACAGGGTGATTTGTTTGCAGCTGAACTCTCTACAATATGGTTTCTTTGTAGCTGAACTCTCTACAAGGTGACTTCATCCAGCTGATCTCTCTACGGGGTGATTTGTTTCTAGCTGAACTCTCTACAGGTGATTTGTTTGCAGCTAAACTCTCTACATGGTGGTTTCTTTGTAGCTGAACTCCCTACATGATGGTTTCTTTGTAGCTGAACTCTCTACAAGGTAACTTCTTCTCTACAGGGTGATTTGTTGTAGTTGAATTCTCTACAAGGTGGTTTGTTTGAGGCTGAACTCTCTACATGGCGGTTTCTTTGTAGCTGAACTCTCTACAGAGTGATTTGTTTGCAGCTGAACCCTCTACATGATGGTTTCTTTGTAGCTCAACACTCTACAAGCTGACTTCTTCTAGCTGATCATTCTACAGGGTGGATTGTTTGTAGCTGAACTATCTACAAGGTAACTTCTTCTAGCTGGTCTCTCTACAGGGTGATTTGTTTGTAACTGAACTCTGTACATGATGGTTTCTTTGTAGCTGAACTCTCTACAAGGTGACTTCTTCTAGCTGATCCCTCTACAGGGGGATTTATTTGTAGCTGAACTCTCTACAAGTGATTTATTTGTAGCTGAACTCTTTATGTGGTGGTTTCTTTGTAGCTGAACTCTCTACAAGGTGACCTCTTCTAGCTGATCTCTCTACAGGGTGATTTGTTTCTAGCTGAACTCTCTACAGGTGATTTTTTGCAGCTAAACACTCTACATAGTGGTTTCTTTGTAGCTGAACTCTGTACATGATGGTTTCTTTGTAGCTGAACCCTTTACAAGGTGACTTCTTCTAGCTGATCTTTCTACTGGGTGATTTCTTTGCAGCTGAACTCTCTACATGGTAGTTTCTTTGTTGCTGAACTCTCTACAAGGTGAATTCTTCTACCTTATCTCTCTACAGGGTAATTTGTTTGTAACTGAACTCTGTACAAGGTGCGTTTTTGTGAGTGATCTCACTCACTGCAGGTTGATTTGTTTGTAGCTGAACTCACTAAAGGGTGATTTGCTTGTAGCTGAACTCCTTGCATTGTGTCTAGTTTCTAGCTGATCTCTCTACAGGGTGATTTGTTTCTAGCTGATCTCTCTACAAGTTGATTTGTGTGTAGCTGATCTCTCTGCAGGTTGATTAATTTGTAGCCGATCTCTCTACAGTGTAATTTGTTTGTAGCTGAACTATCTATAAGGTGATTTCTTTGTAGCTGATCTCTCTGCAGGTTGATTTGTTTTAGCTGAACTCTCTACAGGGTGATTTACTTGTAGCTGAACTCCTTACATTGTGTCTAGTTTCTAGCTGATCTCTCTACAGGGTGATTTGTTTGTAGCTGATTCCTCTACAAGTTGATTTGTGTGTAGCTGATCTCTCTGCAGGTTGATTTGTTTTAGCTGAACTCTCTACAGGGTGATTTGCTTGTAGCTGAACTCCTTACATTGTGTCTAGTTTCTAGCTGATCTCTCTACAGGGTGATTTGTTTGTAGCTGATTCCTCTACAAGTTGATTTGTGTGTAGCTGATCTCTCTGCAGGTTGATTTGTTTTAGCTGAACTCTCTACAGGGTGATTTGCTTGTAGCTGAACTCCTTACATTGTGTCTAGTTTCTAGCTGATCTCTCTACAGGGTGATTTGTTTGTAGCTGATTCCTCTACAAGTTGATTTGTGTGTAGCTGATCTCTCTGCAGGTTGATTAATTTGTAGCCGATCTCTCTACAGTGTAATTTGTTTGTAGCTGAACTATCTATAAGGTGATTTCTTTGTAGCTGATCTCTCTGCAGGTTGATTTGTTTTAGCTGAACTCTCTACAGGGTGATTTACTTGTAGCTGAACTCCTTACATTGTGTCTAGTTTCTAGCTGATCTCTCTGCAGGGTAATTTGTTTGTAGCTGAACTCTCTATAAGGTGATTTGTTTGCAGCTGATCTCTCTGCAGGTTGATTTGTTTTAGCTGAACTCTCTACAGGGTGATTACTTGTAGCTGAACTCCTTACATTGTGTCTAGTTTCTAGCTGATGTCTCTACAGGGTGATTTTTTTATAGCTGATCTCTCTACAAGTTGATTTGTGTGTAGCTGATCTCTCTGCAGGTTGATTTGTTTGTAGCCGATCTCTCTACAGGGTAATTTGTTTGTAGCTGAACTGTCTATAAGGTGATTTGTTTGTAGTTGATCTCTCTGCAGGTTGATTTGTTTTAGCTGAACTCTCTACAGGGTGATTGCTTGTAGCTGAACTCCTTACATTGTGTCTAGTTTCTAGTTGATGTCTCTACAGGTGATTTTTTGTAGCTGAACTCTCTACAGGGTGTTTTGTTTCTAGCGTATCTCTCTACAGGTAGATCTGTGTTGATTTGTTCATTGCTGACCGTTCTAAAGGTTGATTTGTTGTAGCTGAACACTCTGCAAAGTGTTTTATTTGTAGCTGATCTCTCTACAGGGTAATTTGTTTGTAGCTGAACTCTCTCCACAGTGACTTGTGTGTAGCTGAATTCTGTGTAGCTGAATTCTCTAGAAAGTGACTTAATTGTAGCTGAATTCTCTACAGGGTGCATGACTTGTTTATAGCTGAACTTTCTTCAGTGTGACTTGTAATGTTCTGAATCTCTATAGTGATATATTTGCTTAACTCTCCACATGGTGACTTGCTTCTTGCTGAACTGTCTATAAGATTAACTGTTTGCAGCTGAACTCCCTACAGAATAACTTGTGATGTAATAAAATTTTATAATGGAGTAAATAAATTAGCCGAATGCTCTATTAGGGTGACTGTTCTTTTAGAGTATCTCAATTTCGCATTTGCTACACGGAGTTGGCTTTAGAATCATAACTCAGTGGTTTGTAATCCGATTCTTCTGTACTACTGCAAGGACTTTCTATGAAGATTATTCCAGCTATACATCGATTTTCAGCTCATTGCTCTAAGCGGTTTGCCTAGTAGGCGTGAAAACTAATACTTTTTTTATTCATAAAAATCGATCGCGTAATTGTGACACAGGTTGGATTTTGTGTGATATCTCCATGGTCTTTATCTCGATTCCTTTCAAACCACCAAAAGGCACTCCTACGATGGTTACTCCATCTACATAGCAATTTTCAACTCATTCCATGAAGCGGTTTACTCTGTAGGCGTGACAACAAATCGATCTTGTTTTACGCGAATAATCGGTCATAACTCCTGAACCATTTATCGGATTTGTACCAGATTTGATGCTAAGATTCGCCTTTGGACTCCCTTTCTGTGTGCCAAATTTCATGGCGATCGGAGTACGTGTTTGCTTGTTATAGCAATTTTTGCAAGTGTGCGAAAAGACGAAGAAGAAGAAAAAAAAACCGAAACTTTGGCAGCTCGTATCTCGGAAATGGCTGGAGCGATTTCCTTCACATTTGGCATGTAGACTCCCCTGGCTGGCGGGCAACTGTGTAGATAATTTGGTTCCAATCGGATAAGTGATCACTGAGATACAAAGGTGTGAAAATGACGTTTTCGTTCTTCCTGTCAATATACTCACGGGTGTGGCGCGCCGGCTTCTTGGGCCGCACGACACACTACCGTGTGTCTTGATGCTCATGTAAATACAGGGCTAAAAATTATTGGCGAATCTGTCAATGCATGGTGAGCACTTAGCCATACACATGAGTTATGGCTATATACGTATGCATATTTAAACACCTTTAGTTTGGTATCAGTATGAATGCTGTACAAATCCACTTCTTTATTTCCATACTGTCTAGTACTATACGTAGTTCCAAAACTACTCATTGCAGTAGGCTAAAACATTCGTAGTCTATTCCTTTTACACTGTAAGGTAATGAAAAGGATTTCGGAAATGGTGTAAAGGTCAAATATTAGATGGTACTCTGTTTGAATGAATATACTGTTCCGGTTACAGTACATTAATACTGTACAAGCCTTCTCTATATTATTAGTGTTGTATGAAGTTTAACTTGTTAAACAAAGTTAATGGAGGGAGATAATTTGTGTTTGTAGCGGTGGTGTAGCAACACATTGCAGCTAGCCAGCGTTAGATAGGTACGTAGCACACCTGCATCACAATGCTAGATGTAGTATAGAACAGTAGGAAAACACTACGAATGCATGCGCAGGAAAATACTGCGTGTATGGGTCACTTCAAATGTGTAAGCAGGTGGAACAAAAAGTCCCCTCCCATAGCCCACCCTTAGGACTAGGAAACTATATCAGAAATTAATACATAAACAACCACTGTTGCTAAATAAAAGGATTAAGAAGAGGGAATTAACATTATGGTATGGGATTATTCTAGCAGGGAGGAAATGCACAGACATTAAAAGGGAGTCTTGTATGGTAGACTGAAGGGAGTCTTGTGTGGTAGACTCAAGTCCAGTGTTCCCACATTCCAAGAGTAGCTTTTCCATCCCAAGACTAGCTTGGGGTGTGATAGTGCAGGGTTTCATTAGGATTGTTAGGATGGCCTTAGAAATCCCTGTGGCTTCAAAGTTGGGAACCCCCAGGTATTTCGCCCCCAAGCCTCATGCAATTGGGAGCCACAATTTGTGGCTGATCATATCAATGGTCCTATTGAAAAATTGTATAGGAGAACCATGGAACCCTGCACAACTACCAAAACAACCACCATCATTGGACGGCGGTTGACAAGTGAACAATATCAGCTTGGAACAAAAGGCTGATTGTTTGGGGTTCTCTATTAAACGACCGACATTAAATGCTATTAACTTGGATTTGGTAAGGCTGTCAAGGCATACAATGGTCACTTTAAATTGGAAGCTCATATCAATGGCCATTTGGTTGGATGATGTACAGTGTACTACTGGATACCATTACTTGTCTGAGTGTTGTCACATTAGCATGACTACTCACAATCTGAAGATGCTGGAGTAGCTTGCCTTGTAATAGGCCTAGGTCTCCAATGAGATACACTTAGCTACAAAAATGTATATAAGATTTTTATAGAGTATTATAAATTATTATGATGGTGATATTCGTTTTGTTGGTGGTACTAATATTTATGAAGGTCATGTGGAAGTGGTTAATTTGATGAGTGGTTAACTGTGTGTAATAATGGCTGGAGTAGAAGTGAAGCAATTGCTGCCTGTCACCAATTTGGGTATTCATTTGTAAGTGTAAACACATCTGCTTCTTTTGGATGTAGAAATGAATGAACGTGGTTGGACAATTTATTGTGCAGAGACATACAGCAACACATGGCACAGTGATTTGTGAACACTATATGCATACACGATGTACATACAGTATAGATAAACATTGGTGCATGCAGTAGTCAATGCAGCAACGCATTATTGCAACAATGAAGGTGCAAGCCAGGTAAAGGATGAAGCATACAAATTGTGTAACACAAACAAACAAACTATAAACCACAAATTGTTGTAAAACATGAAACATACTCTTAATCTTCTTAATGTGAAGCATATCCACTTGCAGCTAACTTGGCACTCACTGTGCTACCTGGATGTGGTATGCTTGTAATAGATTTTTAAATAAAAATTCTTCTTAAATTTCGCACTATTAGAATCCTAGAACAAAATAACATTGCTCGTTTAACTTGTGATTGCTCCCAGTTATCTGAGTTCTTATGAAAATGGTATGTGCATGGTTTGTCCATATACTAATCATTGTGGAAATCTTAAATTTTATTATGTGTTAAGTAATTTTTGTGTCATTTCGTAGTTTTTTAAAGACTTGTAGTGCATGTAGAATACTTTGAAACTTAAAAAAATGTACTGTCAGATGGAACTGAGCTGGCATTCAGTTTTGCTTACTTTAGGCTTCAATTGTGTTAGACATCTTAGGCCTTTATAAGGCCTTCTGGTATACAGGCTCTGCCTTTACCAAGTACTTTAATCATAACCATAATCATAATCATAATAGCGAAAATGGAAATCATTTGTAATTTCACACCACACCTCCAACAATTGCTAACCAAACAAAGTAGCACCTACTGGAGCAATGTCTAACAGGGTGGGGTCTATTCTACGGAACGGAACGGAACGGAACGGAACGGAATGATGGACTAAACCACGGAACGGAACGCTTTCTCAAATTGAAGCTTGCAACTTACCATTGCTGAAACTGCCCTTACAAGTTATCAGTGGCACCTCCAGTGGGTGATTAAACATAAGATAAAAAGAATTAAAGGATCGATTGTGGGTTCTTGTTCGTTGTCATTAGTAACGAAGTATTAATTGTGGGATGAGCTGTATTAGTGATGTTCATCCATGCTTCATCTACGGATATATCAAGAAGGGCGCTTTATGTGAGCTTTTTTGCTTATTTTGACTTTAAAAACAGTCTGGGCCAGCTTTTCAAGTCATAAATCAGTGTACAAAGCAAGCAGGAAGACACTAGTAACAGGAAAGAGCCAGCTGAATTAAAACTTGAAGAATTCTGTGCAGTATGTGAGGAACAAATATTTTGGCAGACCGCAAAGAGGCTATATTCTGCAAACATCACTGAAATGTATGCATGGAATTATTAACAGCCAGTGCAGTGGACTAATGCCGTGTTCAATAGTGAGCTGATTTTTTCTGTTGCACAAATTCAAGGATGTGTCTGACTGCTAGCCTTGAATCAGGCTAAATGCCAAAACTCCAAGATCAACCAAATCTTAATTATAAGCCTTCTATGCATGTGAAACCATGCCCATAGCCACCAGGCAAACGTGATTTGGACCAAGATGTGTGTGTAATTTCAATATATCTAGTCAGACCTGAAATGGAACACTCACATTAATTACATACCACCTAAGAATTCTAGAATTTCTTAAGTGTAACATTTCACATTCTTCAATTCAAACAAAACAGGTTAAATCTGTCTGTTTTCAAGCGATTCCCAGTCCAACTGGTCCATGAAATTACAGTGAGATCACATGTATTTGTTACAGTGCGGGTTGCTCTGTGTTGGATCTACTCTAGAGTTGAGATTTCAAGGTAGACTGCCAATGTACCGACACTAGTAGCATATTTAAGTGGAGAACAAATGAATACAGTAATGCTAGATTATTTATGTATACAAAGTTTTCATAATGAAATTGATATCTCATTGTACCTCCACTTTGCAACATATTCAAGAAGTTACCACCCTTTTAAACTCCATCCACTGTCGTTAATTAACCAAGATCTCACCAGTCTTTTTTTTCCATCTACAATTTTGCTTTGGAACAATAATTAACTAAAGACTCAAAGTATTTAAATCTGTAATTCACCTTATTGTAGTTGTACTAATTTTATTGATTTGTCTGTATGTTTTCTTCATTTTCCTTGAAGTTGTACAGTATAGGTTTCTCTCCCATCTTATTCTAGGATTTCTATTGACTAAGAAAAATTTATTTGTATACAGGCTCAAAATTGAGAAAATATACAGAAAGTGAATGAATATTAATAAAATAATATACAGTCAGTTTGCTTTGGTGTCTCCAACCGCAACAAAAATTCGATGAATCCATGCATCTCCATCGCTGGTCGTCTGAACATTTTGAAAGTGATACCTCACTCAATCAACCACATATTCTGTTTATTAGACTGAATAAAGTCATGATCACCTAGCCTTTTCCTGTCACCAGTAACTTTCTAGTTAATTTCTCTGTGGATATTATGCTCTGAAACTGAAGAAATTGAGTGGTCTTCTAAACTATTTATCTTGTAAAGATCAGCAGAAACAACTGACATCCAATCAGCTACTGTATTGTAGTAACAAAACTTGCCTTGGTCATGCAATAAATGAATTGAAGAGACCTGCTTGATATATCAGGTAGTAGAACAATCACTGCATGAGACAGCTATTAATATTTTATTATTATCCTATTCAATTTTTCTGGAGGCTCCACTGATAAAATGCAATTTCAGCGGTGACAGTGGCTAGCCAAGCTGCAAGTTTTGATTCAGAAAGCATTCCATTCTGTAAAATAGACTCCATCCTGGTCACTACTCGGGCTGAGATATCTGGCATTAGTCCACTACTCTGTTAATGAATCATTAATGTTCACACAATGTAGCCTCCTCAAGGTATCTGATTGTTTGCTCCTCACACACTGCACAAAATTCCTTTAGATTCTGCTTAGACTGAGTTGATTCAGCTTGTCACCATACTTGTTTCCTTTGTAGTGTAGCTACATACTGATTTTTGCTGATTAGAAAGGCTGGGCCCCAGACATGTACATTCTAAAGTCAAAGTAAGCAAAAACAACTCACATACTAGTAAAAACAAGTCATGCATTAAGTTCCCTACTTGATACATCCGAAGATGAACACAATGAGTCAGCGATTCCCACGTTACTAATGACAACCAACAAGAACCCACAATCAATCCTTAAATTCGTTTTATCTTTCTTGGGGTGCGTTTGATTACCTGCTGGAAGTGCCTATGGTGCCACTGATAACTTGTATAGCAATGGTAAGCTGCAAGCTTCAATTTGAGAAAGCATTCCGTTCCGTAGTTTAGTCCATCATTCCGTTCCGTTCCGTTCCGTTCCGTTCCGTTCCGTAGAATAGTCCCCACCGTCTAACAGCGAAATGTCAAGTCTGTAGCCTTAGGTGTTATTGACGTAATTACACTTGTCTGAAGTCATTAATAAATTACTGTAGTCTGCAGAAAGAATTGTCACTAATGTTGTACGTAGCAACTTATTTGCATTTCAGGTTGCTGCGAAGACATTTTTGCAGTCTTGGTTATACCTCACAGTACTGACAAGGTGCCATGAAGTTATTGTAAAGTTGGTCATTGGTCAACATTTTTCATAGAAAAATGCAGAAGTTCATTATCTCTATACAGTACACTTGTACTTCAATCATAGCTATACCATTACTATGGTATATGACTGAATGAAATGTACACTATAATTGCTGCAGGTGTATATATGTGACTTCCCTTGTTTCATTGATCTCTCAGTGATTCCTACACTCTACTCTTATATTTGTGCATGTACAGTAACTATTATAGACATAGATATAGCCTTAATACTGTATCGCTGCCTTAAAGCGTCACAATAATCATTGCATCCCTACAACTGATCTGGTGTTGTCTAGAGAGGTTTCATATGTAACTATAACAATACTCTTTCTGTCGATATCTATGTAGTTTTTATGTACAGTATATATGTTTGTAGTGATATGGTATTTCATTTATTGTTGTGGTGTACTGGTCCTAGATTCTTCCAATAAGCATTCACCTGGTAGAATATTGTCTGATGTAACTATTGCTGGAATCTATTCAATCGTTTTAATTGGTGCCGCACTAATTATTGTTATTATTCGTAGGAGGCATCACTGTATGAAACAACAGAGCAATCTTACTCAGCAACCAGACCAACAAAATTATCCTCCCAGTCCTTGCTTACAATCCAATACAACTCCCAACTGTTCACTATGTAGATTCTTGTACTGATGGGAGTGCTTTTGAAACTACACCCCATCAATTCAGTGGCTTTCCACAATCTGAAGAGCTACATCTTGAACATATTCCAGACCCACAATCTGAACACATTACAGAGCCACCACCAGATTGTTCTTCTTATTGATATGCACCCACTTGGCTACTCAAGATACAATATTTTAAACTTTGTTATTGTGATTAATATGCATGCATCATTTACTGACTTCAGGATATCCTTACAAACAGTTAAATTTGCTGTGCTTTATTTTGAAATAGATGTCATTAAAAATTTTGTGAGTATACATATAATTATACGTATCTGTTACAAGTATTCAAATAGTGATATGGGCTAAAACTCATGGTTTATTGGTACAGAGCTTCCTTAGTAACCATCACTACATACATTGAATGTCATGTTGATTCTTAATCTAGTACTATATAAGGATAGTCTGAGACCAAAAATTGAGACAAGTAAACATAATCAGCATTGATGATATAATACAACCATGTATAGTCTATGCGTTGTTATTTACAATGGACATCCCTTCACTGATGTCATTGTTACTACAGAACACATTAGCCAAATTTCACATTCAATCCTCCCAATGCACAAACCAAGATAAAGACTAGATTACAAAGTAGGTATGGGCATGGTGTTATTTCATAAGTTCAGTATTACTTCCTGAGCCAGTAGTGCTACTGAAATCTACACTGTAAATTCAGAACTACGAAGTTTGTACTGAAGGGCTACGGTCGCTTTATATGTAGGTCATACTTCTATAACCTACATACTAAGTGATGATGGGAGGAGGCATACCATCAATATGTGTATACTTTTGAATTTACAGATAGAGTCTGTCAGTTTAACAACAGCAAGCTATTAGAGGTTATTGGAGAATGCACCAGCCACTCAGAAACCTAGCTAATTTACCAGAAAACACTTGTGAAGCTTACTGTATAGTTATACTTAATTAGTGCTTTTGTAAATCAGTATTAGTCTTCCATCAAAGTTTATTATAGAGAATAGAAGTTTTATTATGCTAAAGTCTCAACAAGTAACACTGATCACTTTTATATGCTGAGCTTAATTCCTATTAAATTCTTTGTAAAGCTTATCCATGAACCTTGGAAGTGATAAAAGCTTAGCAGCAATTACACAACACTGCTAAAAGCACTTTAATTTTCATTGATGATATGAAGATTTAAAAGTTAACTGGCTGTTATATTTATTTATTTATTTGGAGGGCAGACAGCAAAGCTGATTAATTACAAGTTATAAGTACTGTACCTAGCCTAGTAATGATTGACATTTCCCCAAGTTATGAAACCCTTTTAGGGTATTTACAGGAGTATTAAGTTAGTGGAAGCAGATTTTCCTTGAATGTGCTAAGGATGCAAGAGCAAGTTTCGATTGCACTATACATACGGAATTAAGATCTGGCTATTTATTGTACCAATATAGAAATATTTAGCAGCTTTGAATTTACACCAAAAGTGTAACTGTTATGACCAGCATCTTGCTGAGGTACCAAGTATAGGCATTTTGTGCATTGGATGATTGTAATTATACTAGCCCTTTGTCTGTGCCATTTAAACATTGACCATTTCGGTGACCACCTTCTGGAATGTTCTAATAGCCTTATTTATTGCTTCCGTGGACCCACTACTGCCAGAGGTTTTATGCTCTGTAGCTGGTCAGCCCCTTCACATCAAAAACTTCTTCCATCACTGATATCACATATCAGATACCAGTACTGATGTCATCAGATACCATTCTCTCATTTCAAAAATAGTGTTGCTCTAATACTGCAATTTGGTTTAGTTCTAGTTTTAGTACTAAATTTTAAGAACAGTTTTATTCATGCAGTGTTAGTCAATTTTAGTATAATCCCTAGTTTTCAGGAGTTTTACTCAGTTTACAGGTGTTTTAGTTTGTATTATAGCTCTAGTATCCTGTTAGAAAGTTAAGATGATGCTGACTAATGCTGCGCTATCAATACTTTCCTTACAGCTGTTTTGATTGTCATGTAAGATAGGCATGCACCTGTGGGCAGAATAACGATGTCATATTGTAAATCCTTGTTTGTGAAAATGTGTGTCATAGAAAATGGATTACAGTAGTAGAATAGTTAATATCTCTAATAGGACAGTCAGGTAGCTTTTTGGCATGGCTGTTTTATTAGAGTGTATTAATGAACAGTTAACAAAGCAGTAATTTTTACTGATAAGCATTAAGACTTCTTACATTTAACCAGTTGCCTGTACAGTAAGTCTCATTATCCACTTGAAAGTGCATGTTTGTTAGCAACACACTAGAGCTGTAGCAAAAATTTGTAGCATAATAAAGAACATAATATATGAGCACTGCAGATTAGCATAGTATATAGGTAAAATTGAAAGTACAATAGGCTGGTGCTTACTATTAGATTAATGGCAGGATCGATTTAAGTTTTAGTCCTAAAATCTACCTCTCATTAATAAAGCCCTAGCTTCTTGTAGCTTTTTGGCTAGCACATGCAGGAGTCAGTCCCATGGCCATGTACATATGTCCTCTAAAAATATTGCCTTTATATTATATCCTGACTTTTAGCTGTTTATATACATAGGTATACAAGAACTATACAGTTATGATGCAGTCTACTTCACTGTGCAATATAGTTATGAATAGAAAAAAGGAGTTTTTATGCGTATCCATTTTTGTTAGAAACTGTAAAATCTGTATACTAACTGGTGTCCTCTAGTTGTAGTATTACTTGGTTTTAGCAATGCTTGTGTATTGATGTGTATTGATGTCTACCATGTCATTGATTATTTTAACATTTTCATAACCCTGGCTGTTCTATTGTATAGTTATTCATCATGAACCTTGCTGCACTTTTCTGTACCATTTTTATAGTTTGTAAATGTTTTGTTCATTGTATGGAAACCATGCAGACTGTACAGGCCATATTCAAGAATGGGATGAACAAAATTAATGTATTATAGCAGTAATAATGATGACAACGTCGTGATTTGACAATTACATGTACAATATAATTACAAGGGGTCAGGAGTCTAGTCTCAGGGTTACCAAAGTATTAAGAAAAAGTAAGAATAACTGGAGCCCTGGAAAAACAAAAAGAAAATGGATGAAAATTAACTGCTAGGTGAAATTTTGCTACATTATATTGTAAAAGGCCCCTTGCTGATTTTTCCGATCATGGTAATATGCTTAGGTCGCTGTTAGTAGCTAACAACACCCAGGTACTTGGTATGACTTACCAGTGGTTGAATGTGTAGTAAGATTGCACATGATTAGTTTACTGGTAATTCGCAAAAACTGTCTTGTTGAGATTGACTGACAACTGGTAAACATCAGGCCACTGTGATAGTAGAACAAGGTGCTCAATCTCAGCCACTTCACAGATCTGTATAGCTACTAACTTCAGTAGTATCAGATAAAAATTCTAATGTTGTTTTTACAGAATAGCTGAATGTCCTCCAAAGACTTCAAAATTTGATTGCCAAGAACATGACCTTGAAGTTATTGTTACACCTTATCTAGTATAGATTCATCAATCACCTCTGCCCTAATCAAAGATCTCTGCAGATTAGGGAAATTTAATCAGAACAGTAATCGTCTTCGTCCAATTTTGGTTAAAACCTGGATGATACAATGGTGCTTTCTAGCAAGCATTCTATAACCTCCTCTGTGATTTAAAACCAGACATGACACTTGATGAACGCAAGACAGAAATGCTACTTCTTAAGGAAAGACATAATTTAATCAACCAAGGTGTTGAGTGAAAGTTTATCAAACTGCACGCAACAGTCTCTATGTCAATAAAAACTACATGGCACTGTACAAAACTCACAATTTGTCATGCTTCTTCTAAACCATCAAATTTAGACAACTAGCCCCCTATGGACACCATCACTGACCAAAAGTCTCACTTAGCTTCTTCTCAGAAGTCAGCATTACCTTCAAGTACATCACCTCAATCAATCAATAATCCATGAAGCAGATCTCAGTAAACCTCAAACCAGTTCTCTGAAATACTGTCTGTACAAATGCTAGTTTAAAGTTATGGAACTCACTTAATTGATATGATTAACATCTGTGCATTATAATTTCTTTTGGATTCTGCACAGTAATAAACTTATATTATTAGAGTATTCAGCTAAGTCATTTTAATGAGCTCTAACCATAGAAACCGCAGACAATTTTGGAAATATATTAGAGCCAAATGAAAAGATAATCATAACATTTCCACATTGGTAATAAATGGACTACCCATCTCTGATTCAAAAGAAAAGGTCAATGTACTGAACAAGCACTTTGAGTCAGTCTTCACCAAGGAAAATCTGTCTTAGACTAATATTCCCATTATGAACCAAAGTAAATAACTCATTACCTGGAATGCCTGACATAACTTTTTGGGTTACTGGAATACAACATTAACTATCTGTACTACAGCAGATACCAACAAGGGTAGTGGCCCAGACAACATCTCTCCATTTATCTTAAAGCACTGTTCCATTGAAATATCACCTATATGTATTACAAGTCATTTTTTACCCAATCCCTGGATACAGGTGTTCTACCATCTGACTGGCTAAAGACTAATGTATGCCCTGTTTTCAAAAAGGAAACCAAACTCATGCTTTCAACTATCGTCCAATATCTTTAGCATCTATATGCTGCAAAACCATGGAGCGTATTATTTATCATTCTATTATACAACATCTGAACTCCTTCAATGTACTCATTGAAAACTAACACAGATTCAGGTCTTAACTCTCCTGTGTCACTCAGTTTATTTTCCTGTTAGAAGACTTATCATATTCCATGGATCATCACCAACAAACAGATGTTATTCTTCTTGATTTTGCAAAAGCATTTGACAGTGTGCCACACCAGAGACTTCTTTTTAAAACTCAGATATTACGGCATTACTAATAGCATCTGTCACTGGCATGGCTTACCCAAAGATCTCAACAAGTAGTATTAGATGGTGCCTCATCTGATTCAGTATCTGTTCAGTCTGGAGTATCTCAAGGAACTGTCCTTGGTCCCTTGATGTTTCTCATATATATTAATGATATCACAGAGAACATAAGTTCACCATTACGACTATTCGCTGGTGATTGCATTCTTTACAGAGCTATTGCTGAAGAAGATGCTATTCATCTACAAAATGATCTCGATCAACTATTTGTCTGGGAAATAAAGTGGCAACAGCATTTTAATGTAACAAAATGTACTATTATGCGCTTCACCAGATCTTCGTCACCTATTCTATTCATTATAAAATGAATGATTGCAATTTACAACATCTAGTCAACACTCCTATGTACCTTGGAATTTTATTAGATAACAAACTATCTTGGTCATCTCAAATAAGAAAACAGCTGCTAAGCTACCAAAACTTTACACTTCTCAAACAAAACCTTAGTAGTTGCTCACCAGAAGTAAAAGCATCAGCTTATCTCACCATACAGCCTTCTTGGCCAAGTCTCCAAGTACGTCGTAAGATATGTAGGTTACAAACACTATTTTAACATCATCCACAATGAGTATCCTTTATCTATCTCATTCTACTATTTAGAAATGGAAAGAGCCACTATATCACTGATGTTACATTCTTCCTACTTCATCCACCAACATATTCTAGCAGCTTTTTATTTCAGATCAATTCGTGATTGGAACACTTTACCACCAGGATTAATTGATCATGATAAAATTGACCAATTCACTAATGAAGTCCAACAAATTTATAGTCCTAACTTCTGTATGCATGTAACTATGTCTGTAATTGCTTATTTTTTCTTCATTTTCCTGAGCTAACCAGCACTGAGTGCTGCCTTCTCAGTAATAATAAATTGATCAACTGTACAGTTTTATTTGCAGATAGGCACTCAGTTACACTCTTAAATAATTATAAATCGCAGGTCAAGGCCACTGTCTAGCGCAAAAGTTTCCAACCCACAATCCATTGTGTCTTCATGGCAGCCGTTCTACTGCTGGTCGGCCCCAGAGAGATCGGGTAGTGCTAAAAGCCGGAACGGGGCGCGCGCCTAGTTAATAAATTGTTTTTGCAGATTGTACACCGTTTCTTACCATTACATAGTGACTAGAATTGTGCTGAAGTTAGTTTTCTTCTACATGTGGGCATGCTAGAAATCGCTCGCTCGAAGTTTCTATTTAATGCCCACTGCACGAAAGCGTTTTGCAATTACCTACGCTGAAAAACTATCATTTAACCTGCTACACTATTTTGTAAGCATATGATTCACAACCACTAACATACACTGTGGTTAGCTCTCGTAAATTATTGCCCATGCTGGCAGACTTCAGAAAACCATCCTGGCTGTTACTAAAGACTTGGACACGACTATAACATGAAAATACTACAGTAGTTTACCTTTTAGAATGATAAGGAAGCAATTCTACATCAGGATAAACAGAATTTGATAGATTGGTAAGAGCACAACGTGCTACGTGGCGGACATTAAATAGAAACTTCGAGAGCGCGATTTCTAGCTTGCATATAAGTAGAAGGAAATGAACTTTAGCACAATTCTAGTCACTGTGTGGCAGTTGGAAACGATGCAAAATCCGTTCCAAACGATTTTTCTACTTGGCGCGCGCCCCAATTGGTTCCGTTCCGGCTTTTAGCACTACCCAGAGAGATCTGACAGATTTCTCTCTGGCGGTGTGTGAGGGAAAGCTCCCTTTGTCTGATTGAACTGTTTATGTGGGTGGGGTCTATTCTACGGAACGGAACGGAATGATGGACTAAACTACGGAACGGAATGCTTTCTCAAATTGAAGCTTGCAGCTTACCATTGCTGTACAAGTTATCGATGGCACTTTCAGCTGGTAAACAAACGTACCCAAGAAAGATAAAACGAACTGAAGGATCAATTGTGGGTTCTTGCTGTTTATCTTCGGATGTATCAAGTAGGGAACTTAATGCATGACTTGTTTTTGCTAATATGTGAGTTGTTTTTGCTTACTTTGACTTTAGAATGTACGATCTGGGGCTCAGCCTTTCTAATAGGCATAAATCCGGCAGTATGTAGCTACACTACAAAGGAAACAAGTATGGTGACAAGCTGAATCAACTCTGTCAGGCTAAACAGAATCTAAAGGAATTTTGTGCAGTGTGTGAAGAGCAAACATTCAGATACCTCAAGGAGGCTATATTGTGTGAACATCAATGATTCATTAACAGAATAGTGGACTACATAATGTCAGATATCTTAGCCTGAGTAGTGAGTTGAATCCAGGATGGGGTCTATTTTACAGAATGGAATGCTTTCTGAATCAAAACTTACAGCTTGTCTAGCCGCTATCATTGCTGAAGTTTCATTCATCAGTGGAACTTCCAGGAAATGGAATAGGATAATAATAAAATATTAATAGCTGTTTCATGCAGTGCATTGTTCTATTACCTGATATATCAAGCAGGTCTCTTCAATTCATTTATTGCATGACCAAGGCAAGTTTTGTTACTACAATACAGTAGCTGATTGGATGTCAGTTGCTTCTGGTGATCTTGACAAGATAAATAGTTTAGAAGACCACTCAATTTCTTTAGTTTCAGAGCGTAATATCCACAGAGAAATTAACTAGAAAGTTACTGGTGACAGGAAAAGTCTAGGTGATCATGACTTTATTCAGTCTAATAAACAGAATATATGGTTGATTGAGTGAGGTATCACTTGCAGAATGTTCAGACAACCAGCGATGAGATGCATGCATGGATTCATTGAATTTTTGTTACAGGTGGAGACATTAAATATCCAAAAGCAAACTGACTGTATAATATTAATTCACTTGCTTTATATTTTCTCAATTTTGAGCCTGTATACAAATAATTAAATTTTTCTCAGTCCTAGAATAAGATGGGAGAGAAAATTTATCTTTGTTTACCTATACTGTACAACTTCAAAGGAAATGAAGAATAAAATTAGTAAAACCACAACAAGGTGAATTACAGATTTAAATACTAAATATGAATTAGAGCCTTTAGATAATTATTGTTCCAAAGCAAAATTGTAGATAGAAAAAACAATGACTGGTGAGATCTTGGTTATTTAATGACAGCGGTTGGAGATTAAAAGGGTGGTAACTTCTTGTTCTTGAATATGTTGCAAAGTGGAGGTACAAATCAAAATGGGATATCAATTTCATTATGAAAAATTTGTATAAAATAATCTAGCATTACTGTATTCATTTGTCCTCCACTTAAATATGCTACAACAGTGTCGGTACATTGGCAGTCTACCTTGAAATCTCAACTCTAGAGTAGATCCAACACAGAGCAGCCCACACTGTAACAAATACATGTGATCCCACTGTAATTTCATGGACCATGCAGCTGGACTGGGAATCACTTGAAAATAGATGAACAAATTTAACCTGTTTTGTTTGAAGTGAAACATGTGAATTGTTACACTTAAGAAATCAGGGGCGTAGCCAGGATTTTTTGAAAGGGGGTTCTAGCACCAGCATTGAGTTACTAGAAGCAGGGGTCTGGGGGAGCAGCCCCCAGCTGCTGAGAGACTTTCAATATTTTAATAAATCAACTCAGCAAATTACTATATTTTATGCAAAAAGTACATTAATTATGATGCATTTAAGTGCCCCAGCTGGGATGAAGGTAGTACTAGATAAAGTCACCTAGTGGAAACAGACAGCATAACACATAGAGACACATATAGTAATCTGTAAGTGATGGTTATATCTCACTGTGGTATAGGAGCCATGAATCCACTGATACAAATGACAATCAAAACAATATAGCTAACTATACAAATATGCATAGCATGAATTAATTTTGCATAACAAAAAGTGATAAATTACTGGAGCTCTATATGTTTAAACACTGCACACCAAAGCTATAGCAGTGTAAGGTCATGCTAAGTTTTGCATTTAATGTTGGAATGTCTGAAAAACTTCATATGGACATGGATATTTACATGCATGTTCTATTAGAGTATACCTGACTGCTCTATTAGAGTATATACCTGACTGCTCTATTAGAGTATGTCGATCTTTTTAACAAGTTTTGAAGAGGGCTCCTGTTACCTCTGTAAATCCTTCCCTGAGAGATGAATGTAAGTTTTATCAACTCACTCATTTTGTCCTGCCACACTAAATGGTGTGTTAGGATCCTGCTTGCAGAAGTCTAAATTTTACAGGGGGTTCCTGAACCCCCCGGAACCCCCCTACCTACGCCCCTGGAAATCCTAGGATTCTTAGGTGGTATGTAATTAATGTGAGTGTTCCATTTCCAGTCTGACTAGATGTATTGAAATTACAACAAATGAACACATCTTGGTCCAAATCACATTTGCCTGGTGGCTATGGGCATGGTTTCACATGCATAGCTAGGCTTATAATTGAGATTTGGTTGATCTTGGAGTTTTGGCATTTGGCCTGATTCAAGGCTAGCAGTCAGACACATCCTTGAATTTGTGCAACAGAAAAAATCAGTTCACTATTGAATACAGCATTAGTCCACTGCACCAGCTGTTAATAACTCCATGCATACAATTCAGTGATGTTCGCAGAATATAGCCCCTTTGTGATCTGCCAAAATATTTGCTCCTCTCACACTGCACAAAATTCTTCAATTCAGCTGGCTCTTTCCTGTTACCAGTGTCTTCCTGCTTGCTTTATTTGTACACTGACATATGACTTGAAAAGCCGGCCCAGACTGTTTTCTAAAGTCAAAATGAGCAAACCAGCTCACATAAAGTGCCCTTCTTGGTATATCCGTAGATGAACCAAGGATGAACATCACTGATATAGCTCACCCCACCATTAATACTTCGTTACTAATGACAACCAACAAGAACCCACAATCGATCCTTTAATTCTTTTTATCTTATGTTTAATCACCCACTGGAGGTGCCACTGATAACTCATAAGGGCAGTTTCAGCAATAGTAAGTTGCAAGCTTCAATTTGAGAAAACGTTCCGTTTCGTAGTTTAGTCCATCATTCCGTTCCGTTCCGTTCCGTAGAATAGTCCCTACCGTTTATGTGTGCATTTTAATGATAAAAATAATAAATAAATAAAAAAAAGCAATCGAGAAGTAGCAACTCAGTGAAATATTCTTCGCTAAGTCAAAGTTGACATACTGTTGGAAAAGGCTCTCGGCTCTTAGTCACAGCTATATATATATATATATATAAACATTTACTCCTAGCTATATACTAAGTATTTGTACGTCATATGCGCCAGCCTGGCATGCCGTCACATGTGTCATGTATATACAAGGGCTGGCTCAGACTCGCCTATCACGGATTTGTGTGTTTCATGTGTTGACGAGCTTGGTTTTAAATATGAAGCTATTGATGAATGTTGTCGCCATTTCTTTAGCAGGTATTTCATGTTTGTCTGTGTGCAGCTAGCTATTAGAAACTACCAGTGCACTGATGCTCGGTATAGCTAACTTTTACTGGAGCAATACTACTGGAGCAATTTAGCTAGCTACAGTAACTCATCTACATGCAGTATGCGGGTCAGATCTAGAGTATTTGCGTAAATGGTAGCTAGCTACTTTCATACCAATCCAAACTTCAAGCACAAGCATCAAACGGTCCATGGCCTAGGTGCTAATAGTAGTCTATATTATAGCACAAGGCGAAGAAGCACTGCTGAGCTGAATAGCTAGCTACTTTACTTTTCGTATAGCACGAGCAATGTCCTGGTGAATTGAAACTCAATCGCGCTATATTATGGCACCAGCTGGTTGTAGAATTTATGCGATAGCAGCTAGCTATATAGCCTATATACTTGCATTTATAGCTAGCTGCCGCTGGTGCCGGTAGCTAGCTATCCTAGGCCATTCAGAAATATTATGTCTTTCGTATATAGTCACGATCTGTCAATTTACGTAACTATATAGCTGCTGCAGATTACTGAGTTTCCGTATTGGCACCGCCCAACTGCTGTTGACTAGTTTCTCCCCAGATGGGGCGAGACTAGTATGCAGTGTTGACAACAAACTGTTGACGCCTTTAGCTTTGACTGTGGTTTTCAGTTTGTGGGGTTTAAAGTACAGTTGGTGTCAATATATATAAAAGTTCTTCAAATGAGAGAGAGAGACGTCTTATTGACATTATTGAACTACGTAGCAGGTCATAGGCGGCCAGGGTTGAAATCGTCGGGTCAACTGGGTCGTGCACATTTTGTCCATTCGACCCGCTTTATAGATCATTCGCTGGACGGCTGGATCCGCCGGTGTGAGAATAAATCAGTATTGATTATTTTGGCGATGTGGAAGCGTATTAACTTAACACGTCGTAGCTACCCCAGTCCTGCTACAGCTCAACTACTTTCGTGAGCCACGCCCACTTATACGGATTGTTGATCGAGAGAAGCATTACAATTTTTTTTGTTTTGCGGCTTGTTTAGGTGGCATCTGCATAGGATTGCTATGTCCCAAACTCCTGTGTATCTGGCCTGGATGTGCACCTATTTGTCTGTATATTCTTCTACTCCTGGGTAGACTGTTTACCCTGCATTCGTATGCTTGTGCTGTGCACGACTTTTGTATTTCTTGTCAATTTCCTTTAGTCTACTTCATTATTTGCTTGTAGTCCTGTATGCTTCTTGTTTGTATTTTGTTAATATATTACAACTTGCTGATACCGTTAGATAATTTGCTGTAACTCTTCCACTTGGCACATTATACTTACCTTCAGGTATACCTCAAGCAACAGAAACAGAAACAGAAATTACTGCTGAGTGTTGTTGTTGCTTATTACTTGCTAGCGGCGGCAACAACTAGGTAGCTAGTAGCAGTAATAAGAATGCAAACAGGGTAGCAATAGGAAAAGGAAACAACAGCTGCAAGTAAGTAAACAGCAAGCAAACAACAGAAACAAGCAAGAAAGAAAAGCAGCAAGAAACCAGAATCAAAAGCAGTAGCAGCAAGCAAGCAAGCACCATGTAAACAAACTTGCAGGAGCTAGCAAGTGAACTGCAGCAGTTGTCTGTAGTAGCATTAAGCAAACAATAAACACAACTACAGTTGTGGCCAGCTAACTAGCAGCAGCAAGCAAGCAAACAAATAAATAAACAAACAGCAGTAACAGTAGGCAAGCAACAGAATAAAGGAAGCAAAAGCCAGCAACAAGCTAGCAAGCAGCAGTACTAATAGGCGAACTAGCAGCAGCAGCAACAGCAACCAGTGGCAGTAAGTACACAAGCAACAGCAACAATAAAGCAAAAATCAGCAGCAGCAAGCAAGCAGCATGCAGTAGCAATAAGCAAGCAATCAATAGGCAAGCAAGCAACAGCTGTGAGGGTGCAGGTCTAGCTGATTAAAGCCCACAGTAGAAATAAATCAATTCATTGCTGTGAATTTAGTACAGAACTGCTCTTTGTCAAGAATTGCATACATAGAGCAATCCAGCAACCAGCAAAAGGAAAGCTAACAAACTTTTTCTATACAACAGTGTAGATTAGTTATCATGTTATGCATAGTACAAGTTTCATGTAGATCTGAGCTTGCCTTCTATCACACTAAGGGGCATGAAATTTCTTCACATCTGAGATTAAAAATTCATGGCTGCAATAACTATAAGTATTGGTCTGTCCAGCAGATTATTTAGGGTGCGATATTATGTAATGAAAACCTAGAGTAGATTTAAATTCCAATACTTGGGAAAGAACATGTATGATGGATGTCATCTACTTATAATAACCAGGTTACAAGGACAAAAAAGCTTTTTGGCCCGACTTGAGTTAATGCCACATGGCACTTTTTACAAGGGAGAGCAATATTGTGATAGTGAAGTGTTCTACGTACACTGATTTGTTGATACAATTGTTGTGGGGTTCTATTATCATAGTACTGTGTAGCTAATAGTGACCATAAAGCTTTGAACTTTGCTAATTTTAGCTTACATTCAATTTGGTTGCTGCTATCACATTTTGTTGCTATGCATATACTGTGCATTGCTGTAATCTTGTACTACTTATTGGAAGACCTATTTGCTTCATGGTCAACTGTTAATCCAGTTATGTACAGTATTATGCCATATCCGCATTGCTTATCTGCCTGGCTTGTGCAAAAGCTATTACACCCTACTCCAATAATTTCCTCAGTTGCCCTTTCATACTTGTGTACAGATATTTGTTTGAGTGTTTATTTGTTTGTGTTACACTTTATGGCATTTGTACTTGGTAGACATTTACATGAGTGTTTGGTGTTGTTGCATACACTTTATGGCTTTGTGAAAAATGCTCTTGTGGTTAAAATTAGGGTAAAGGTAGGCAATAGAGCTAGGTGCGGTGGAAGGGTGTGTATAGCTAGGTAAATATTATATGTGACTGGATTTTGGAAAAACGATCCAAATCGCACATTAGAAGTTTCGAGATAAACGGTTTTAAAGAATTGAAGCCAGCATAACTCCCCAGGGATAGCAAGCACGCGTATGAAATTTACACAAAAGATGCATCAATCTGTTACCTTTCAAGCCACTTCCAGTACTTGTAGCTGCTTGTACAGTTTCCCGCCAAATAAGATAGAAAATCTGAGCAGTTGGACGAGCGGAGTCAGTAGTATCACGAGTGCTCACAAAGGGGCGGCGGGGAGGGCAAGAGATAGACCTCAAAATGGAGGCAGACCACGATTGGAGCCCAGACACGACATTACAGGGCTGTGCTGGCTCCTTAGTGGCTGATATGTAGCAAAATCAACAGAGAACACGTCTGGCCAACATTATAAGGCTGTCCACCAGTAAACCACTGATTCTTGCCAAGCCAGGTCCTTCACAAGGCCTGAAACCGCCATTTGAGCACTCCACACCACCCAGAAAAGACGTATGTAAAAACCAGCCTCGTGTAGTTTGAGTAGTGCTGAGGGTCAAAACTTGTAGTACGATAGTGTAGCTATCCACTGGTGGTGTTATTTTGATTTTGCCTGATGTGCGATTTGGATCGGTTCTGTAAAATCTGGTCACATATAATCATTTGTATTAGTGTGCACATATATGAAATCCATGGTACAGTAAGTGGTGATTGTACCTGGGGCTTTTCTGTAGTGTAACATTGTTGACAACTCTGTTAGTGAGGGTAATCGTGGTCATTCCAATTCTCTGTGGGTTGTGTCGGACCTGTGAGAAGGCTTAAAAGCCTGTGGATACAGGGAGTCAGTATTACCACATAAAGCACACTTTAATGAAAAATAAACTACACTTTTACATATGTTTTTCTAGATGGTATCATGCATTAATGCTATATTTTCATTATTAATGCATGTCCACACAAAAAAATTAATATTGGAAGTGTATAATGTATATGAATCAGAAAGTATCTATCCACTAAAGAATCCTAGCAATACATGTCTTAGTTATTTAAACAATGGCCTCTAACAAAGCATGCAATTTGTTTGTCAGAGTTTGTGGCTAGGTGTCTTACCCAGTAAGACACAGGTCTCGTACCAGAATAAAAACCCATGCGTACTTTGCAAATATCAAAGCATTCTCCAAAATGCCATTGTTTACTGCTATAGTAATTTATATTTATTTTAATGTACACTCAATGACTCATCATACTCTGCACATGCATATAAAACAAATTATAAAATTAATGATGTGTTTATGCCATGTATATTTGCTGCTAGCCATGGTCAATGCTGTGGAAGTCCCAGTTCGTCTAACAAATGGTGGTACCCATGGCCACTATGAAGGTCGTGTGGAGGTATACTACAATGGACAATGGGGAACAGTTTGTGATGATAACTGGGATATAGTGGATGCCAAGTATGTAGTTACTGACTGTGTTCTGTTTGTACATTCTGTTGTTCACAGTGTTGTGTGTCAGCAACTTGGATTTGGTGGTGCTATCAGAACTCACTACTTTGGAAGTGGAAACTCATCAATGCCCATTTGGTTGGATGAAGTACAATGTACTACAAGAGACAGTAACTTGTCTGAGTGTGGTCACGCTGGCTGGGGAAACAATGACTGCATTCATTTTGAAGATGCTGGCGTTACTTGTACTGGAACAGGTCTGTTATGCGAGTTAGCTATTAAGATGTGTATACTGAAATTTTAATAGGCTGCACTGAAGGCTATCTTCGTCTTGCTGGTAGTGCAAATATCTATGAAGGTCGCATAGAAGTGTGTCATGATGATGAATGGGGAACTGTGTGTGATGACAGCTGGAGTACTGATGATGGAATTGTTGCTTGTCGTCAACTGGGATTTCCATATGTTAGAGTTAACACAACTGCTACATTTGGGCAAGGAACAGGACAGATCTGGTTGGACAACTTGTTGTGCACAGGATTTGAGAATCACTTATTTGATTGCAACCATAATGGATTTGGTAGCCATGATTGCTTCCATAGTGAAGATGCAGGCCTGGTCTGTGATGGTAAGCAGAAATGTGTCGTTGTTAGGAATCAAGTTTATTGTACATATACGCATGCATTAGTAGAGCAGCTAAGCGACAAATTTTGATAAAAATCATTCACTTTGTAATAAAAATACCAAAATTTCTGTGGAAGGTATACTAAATCATTTGAGCTATGGTGCCATGTCAAAATCGTTGCTTTAGGGTATGTTTGGAACTTTTAAACTAGGTTATAAGCCCATTTCTATATAGCTGGTCAGGAAACCATACAAATACATTCAAATTTTTTTCTTAAATAACATGAAAGTATTTCAAAATTACAGGTGCAATCAGAAAATCTTTCAAAATGTGATAAAATAAACTGTTTTTAAGCACTTCTAATGGAGCCAATATTTAGTTTAAAAAGTACAGGCTCAATCCAATAGAAATAATATATTGCACATATGTATATGGCTTCATACACTTTGATCCTCCGTATTTCTTACATGTACCATTGGAAGCTATATGACCTGGATGGACACATCCCTTGATCAGCTTTTGGATATCACCATAATTGCTTGCTTGTCTATGCAGATGCAAAGTTTCAGTATACCCATTAATTTATTATTGGCCACTTTATGGCTTCCCTGATAAATTTTCTACTATTGTTTTATTTGTGATATGATTGGTAATTTTAATGGCACTGTATCTAATATGAAATTGGTGACCAGGCCTGCGAAAACAGGGCATGTGGGCACAAACTACACCCTATCACACTAAAGGTTATATTTCAGCACTGGAACAGAATATGTGCATTTTGTAACTTGCATCATAAAGCCAATTAAATGCTTACTATGTGTTAAAAATGTCATTTCTATAGCATATTGGTATTTAAAGTTATGAGTGAAAGATTTTTGAAAAAGTAGGCAAAAATCATGTGCCCACATGCCCTGTTTTTGCAGGCCCATTCACATAGTATGAATCAAGCAAACATTCTACCAAGTTTGGTACTTATATAAAAAACCTGAACAGTTTTTTTCACTTAGCTGCTCTACTAATACCAAAACCATATCCATGTTGTACAACTGGATCTAGTTTTGATATAAAATGGTCTTATACATCACTCAGTGTTAAAGTGTATACCCTAGTATATTTCTCTTTGAGGTTCTATTGTGTTGGATCTAAGAGCTTTACTCTGTGATATGTAGGCATGACAGTAAATGCACACAAAACTTTTGGAGCATGTGTTTACACAAAACTGGTATGATTGGCCTGTGTAACAAAACTAGACTAAGACCAGTCTAAAGTCATATAACCATAGAAAATATATCCATTGAGCTACCTGAGAAAGGTTAATTGAGTGCTACAGTAGAAGAACAAGGTTTCCATGATAACTTCCTGTGAGATGTTACAGCAGCCACCATAAATGCGATTAGAGTCATGCAAGCTTTGACTTGCCTTTGACCAGTAAGTTGATTGCCATTTATTGCAACTCAATAAAGTAAACTGACTAGTTATGCAAACATTTTGTGTGTATATTTAGTCCATTACAAGTTTTTGGTACAACTGTAGTGTATTTCACTAGGTATGATTTTAACCCTTATTACATGAATAAATTAATAATTATCAGAGGTGGCAGAGACACCTTTATTTGGGGAGCAGGGGTCTAGCTTGGTGATGCTTTGGCCTACATAGTTGTAAGTCGAAGACTAAATAAAAATGTTATTACCTTCTGGCAATAGTTGCACTCCACCATCTAGACTATATCTCCTTATTTATAACTACATACGTAGCTGGCTACACTGCTCCTCAAAGAATACCGTGACTGCTCTATTAGAGTATCTTGACCTTGACTGCTCTATTCCAGTATCTCAAATTATTGATACTATTGAGCTAGGCTCTCCATCACAGCTACAGATAATTTTAGGGGGGCTAATCCCCCATAATTCTTTTCACAGGGGCTGCAGGTCCCCTTCTCTGCCACCCCTGGTTTTATGTTGCAGTAGGAATAATGATTGGAAAGTAAAAAAGTATACAGACAGAATCTTGTTTTCAGCAATATGGGAACAAAGTGCTGTGCACTTTTATGGATTACAGTATGAGAAATGTAAATAAAATAATGTAGACAAATTTGAGAGCATGTGCATATGAAATGTTAGGAGCAGCTGCTCTTAAATTGTATACCGAAATACATATATATAGTATACTGAACCTGAAAGAATCTTAGATTGTACTAGTTATTTCTACAGCATGGGCCATAAAGCTATGTACGTATGCTTTTAACTGTAACTCAGTACAATAGCACGTACAGTGTTGAGAGTAACGCATTACTTATGTAACGTGTTACATAATATTATTACTTTTGTAGTACCTAAGTAATATAATGAAATACACTATAAAAACAGATAATATAACTCAAGTTACTTTACTAACAAATATAACCAGTGGCGGATCTAGGATTTTTAAAAGGGGGTTTCTGAAAGTTGGTGTAGCTGAATAAGGCATCTGATGACATTTCTCCGGAAATTTTTGAGATTTTAGAAGCTCTGAGATTGGATTTTAGGCTATTTTTAGTTACCAATTGCAATAAATCCAATGCTTTAAACTGTAAATACTATAGCTAACAATAGGGCAAATATGGTGACTGCAAGCTGTAGCTTTGATTGTTCTATTAGAGTAGTTACATGACTGCTCTATTAGAGTATCTCGATCATTTTTAATGCAGTGGGAGATGAAAAGTGAAGTGTTGCTGAGGATTTAATAGCTATTAATATTATGTAATATTATTACTACAAGTAACAAAGTTACTAATCTCACTAGTAATCCACTGAGTCATACACAAATAGCTACTGACTGTCTATGTTTAGGTGTTGGAACTAATAGTCCAAAAATTCTACCTTGGCTCAAACAAAAACAGACCACAGCCCCCAAATAGTGAATAAAATTAGAGGCATTTGTAGATTTGAGATTCATTTTGTCTCATTGTAAGGAGTTTTTTTAAATAGTTGTTCCAATACTGAATAAAGACGGGGTTAGAATATGTAGTATTGGAATATTATTTTTGCTGTGTGAGTAATGCCTAGCTACAACGAAGTAATGAAGCCTACTGAATGAAGCTTATTTACCAGCTTCTTACTTATAACCAAGATTTGCACATTGCCTAACAATGCAATCATAGCATGTGATAAGGTGGTAGTTTCACATGTGACAGCTTAAGGCTGTGGACACAAAGTAATATAATATGTAATATTATAGTTACTTTATTTTTTTGGGTAATATGTAACTGTAACCAAATAGTTCTGTTGCAAGTAATATGTAATATGTAACTAGTTACTTTTAAAAAGTAACTGTCCCAACACTGGTACGTATTATTGCTGCAGTATTAAATCCACACAAAACAACCAAGCTATTAAAATGGGTAACCTTCTATAGAAAAAATTGTGAAATCTACTGTCCAAGAAATGGATGCAATGATATTAATGCTAACAATGGCTGATATATTGGCATTGGCATCATTGCAGCCATTTCTTGGCTACCACCTTTGATTTCACAACTTTTTTTCACCAAGGCTATTAACGTTCGCACCCTGATTTTACAGCTTGACTATGGTCTGGCTTAGACATTTTTAGCTAAGTAATTTATAAAGTAGAAGCAAACAGCTGAGATAGCATGTTCAAACTGTTAAGTGCACTTTTACGCTGCGATGACTGTTCTATTAGAGTAATTCTACCCCACAATTTGGTTTTTTACTTTGTAACTCTTCTCTATGTTTTAAACCATCAAAAGGCATTGCTAAGATGGCTAGACTATGTACACAGCAAAATTCAAATTATTTCCATAAGTGCTTACCCTGTAACCGTGACAAAAGTTTAATCTTTTGTTATGCAAACAATGTTCATATCTGATTCATACAAACTCAATAACAATAGTAGCTACAAAAACACAATTTAACTAATCTACAACAACAGCTACAAATATTTAAGCTACAATTATACATCAACTACTTATAACTAGACTAACTATTTATAAACTCCACCTAACCACATAACCAAAGTCCAAGTCATCCTCTGAACAAAGAGCATAATGTTGTCTTCTCTTTCCCCACTTGGTAATGGTGATTCTCATGTTCTCCTCAAAATAGGCATGAAAAATGTCTTGTCCTGATTAAGTGGTTCCACTGTATTACAAATAATGCTAATAAATGTGGCAGTAGAAATACATGTGGTACTGATAAAAGAACAAAAATCCTTTTTGACTATATAACTTTGACTTTATTGCTGTAGTTCAGGTCAATGTATACGTAGATGCGTGCTTCCATTGTCATGTTCTAAACTAATGCTGTCCTTTGTTCTAGCCCCAATTCGTCTAGTAAATGGTGGCACTCAATTTGAAGGCCGTGTGGAAGTGTACTACAATGGACAATGGGGAACAGTTTGTGATGATAACTGGGATATAGTAGCTGCCAAGTATGTAACTGCTAAAAGGTGACTTACTAGATTATGGTGTATGCTGTCTCTTGTTCACAGTGTTGTATGTCAGCAACTTGGATTTGGTGATGCTGTCAGGGTTTACACAAGTAGCCACTTTGGAAGTGGAAGCTCATCAATGCCCATTTGGTTGGATGACGTACAGTGTACTACAAGAGACCGCTACTTGTCTGAATGTGGTCATAATGGCTGGGGAAACAACAACTGTAATCATTTTGAAGATGCCGGTGTTGCCTGCACTGGAACAATTAGGACAGGTATGGAATGAAAAAGAGTTAGCTATTAAGGTGTAATGAAGATTTTATAGCTTGCACTGAGGGTAGGATTCGTCTCGTTGGTGGTTCTAGTATCTATGAAGGCCGTGTAGAAGTGTGTCATAATGGTGAATGGGGAACTGTGTGTGATGACAGCTGGAGTATTAGTGATGGAATTGTTGCTTGTCATCAACTTGGATATTCATTTGTAAGAGTGACCACATCTGCCTTCTTTGGACAAGGAACAGGAGCAATATGGTTGGACAATTTATCATGCAGAGGATCAGAGACTCGATTAATTGACTGTAACCATAATGGATTTGGTATTCATGATTGTTTCCATAGTGAAGATGCAGGGTTGGTTTGTGATTGTAAGTGGCAAATACATAAGGATTTTGCTATGTATTGTATTGATGCATGCACTAAGAAGTAGTGAAATAAGATATGTGACCCAGTCTGAGAAAACCGGTCTTATCGCTCATGTCAGCAGATTCGATTTTTGACCCAGGACACACAGCTACGTACATGAATAAACTATCTAATTCCACATTTAACATCAGCTAGACTTGAGTGGTCTGGTTTTGCTGGCTGCTTTTCCCAAGCCCAGTGGCGATCCGTACGTGTGGTGTGGGGCCTTAATGGAGCTCTGGTCAGCCTGGGAATGACTGTATGTGGCTGTACAGCTCTGTGGTGTTGAATAAGTACCTCTGCTGTGAATTTCCTTTCATTTTAGCCAGTTTTCAGACCTCAATGGCTCAAAACTTGGCCTAATTCATCCCTTGGCCTTCCTTTTCAATTTTTGAACACCATCTTGCCCGTCTTCCAGGGCCCCTGCCTCCCACCCAATTTGCAGCTCGCCTGATACAGTCAACCTCGGTTTAAAAGCTATCTAAAATGGCGGGAAACTTAGTTGTTGGCTACTTGCACAGTGGATGCTCTGGAAGGTAAGGAATTGGTGTAAAACATGTGAAAATTTGGTACACATAGCTTCAACCATTGGCGAGCTACAACACACTCAATACTTAAAACCGGCATTTCTCGATACTTTTAAATAGGCGATAAGCCCGGTTTTGTCAGACTGGGTCACATATAATGATACCTTCATGGTGCCTTAGCAAGTATAACCAAGCCCAAACGTCTCTTTAGTATGACTTGAAATGCTTCCAATAGGTGGCTACTAAATTTGAAAAATGTTCAGTAGAATTTTCTACTGACTGCCTGACTGATGCCTTCAGACAAGCATAACTGCCTAAGACTGTTCAATGTTGCTTCAGCTTGACAGGTACCTTTTAACATTCTGCAGTAGATACAGTGCATGCTTCATGGACTTACCTATATTTTCCTTTGTTTCCCATTTATCTTTGCTGACAGTGCAAGGTGTCAATTTATGGTTTCTGGTGCCACATGATGATTGTGCTGTTTAGCATAGTCTATCATAAAAGTATCAAGGCTCTTGTGCGTAAACTGTAGGACTAGCTCTAGTATAAAGGGAAAAACTATAACTCGCAAATTTTGGGTTTGGGTTTAGACTAAACTGTGTACTAGTGTTAGCTTATATCCAGTAAAAAAGTACAGAACATTTGCTAAAACCATTTGTAAGTTACAGAACAAATTAAATTTCATGGGAAGCCATATAAATCGACTGTACAGAGCACCCTTAATTTGCTATGTATCATATTGATCCATGCACTAAGAAGTAGTGAAACAAGGTATGTATATGCAGCATAACCCATGTGGAAAATTACAACCTGGACAATGGCTCAGTACCAAAGTAGGAATTTCTAACATATGTAGCTATATAAGTTGTTATAATACAGAAGTATAAAGCATACTGTGTATAGTCTACCAGTAGCTTAGGAAGAAATCATGTGAAAGCACAATAATAGTACTTGTATTGCGTATGGGTGCACACCTCAAAGTTTTGCATTGATACGTTAAATGATAGAGCTTTTTGCAGATGTTCATTACAAACACACACATTTTTAAACTCTTACTTTCCATATGCTCGTACATGTACATACTGAAAAGCTGTCTTTCTGTCTGTCTGTATTCTTTCCTTGTGTTGCTGTCAGCTTGACAGTTAAAGTATGTATCGACACTACTCTTCTGTGAAATTAAGTGTATATCATCCAAGTTTATTGTTACAAATTGCTGTGTGCTTTCATTTGTTCTCTACAGTGCTGTGAACACAAGAGTGTCAAACAAAAATTTGGTGAAATGTATATAAACGTACCGCATTCATGACTGCAAGTAAACACCTATTCCATGTACAGCTAGCCCATATGTATATAGGCCTGAGTCTCAAAATTTTGCACAAAAATGCTTTCAGGAATTTCCCAAAATTTTCACCTATTGTGCTCTTCAGAATTCCCATTATGCTTGCATTTAGCTCCTAGGTTAACAAGATTTCTTACAATTATTTTGGAAGATTTCAATCAGTGAATGTTTTATTAGAGTATTTCACTACAAAGTGACTGTTCTATTAGAGAGTATCAATCTAAGGAGCTATGTACAATGCATTTGAGTGCTCTGCAGTTTCCACTGACTGCTCTATTAGGGAGTGTCGATCTATTTTCATGGAATTAAGCTCCATAATTTGAAACATCCACCTAATATGCTAGCATATTTCATGCAGGCTTACCCATATGCCTTTATAAACACTTTATGCTTCATGATCATGACCACCTGGTGAGTGGTGGTTAAAAAGTCCCAGTAGATTCAACTCTTTTAGTTTAGCCAGCCTTTTTGTCCACTTTTTCCAGAACATCTTTTAAACCAGGCGCGCGCATAGTTTACTGAAATTGTTTTCGCAAAAGTGTGTATGTGTGTACCTATCTATGTTTGTCTGTACGCACCCACGTGAGCAAAATCATTAAATAATGGTAAAAGCAGCTTTTACGTAAGAAGTAAAAGTGAAATGAAGTCTGTATTAAACTTCTACACAGGTGAACTTTGCTCTGAGGTGGTTTCTTTTTGGCAGACTGAAATACGGGTGTGGTGACTTCAGTTTCTCAGGCTTTGTAAACTATCTTCCCTTTGAGGTTTTCAGGCATTTAACAACTGGAAAACAATAATGCAGGCCTTGTACACTACCAGGAATAGCCTATCGCTTTGAGTTGAAAGGGGACGTATCCCACATGTACACAAACGAAAATGAAGAGCAGCTATGAGGCTTTGTCGAGAGAATTTGTGGGAAAAAACACGATAGTCAATTTATAAAACAGTTTAGAAGATGCTTCTGTGTGTAATATGTTGGTTAAAGTGGTTTGTTTAACAAGTGCTTCCTTAGCAGTGCATAGCAACGTAATTGAACGAATTACAAAAATTTCATGAATTACGAAATACAAGAATTAGCTAATAATATTATTGACTTAGGGTTTCCACTCAAAATAGGAAGGTGCTCCATTTTGTTGTTCCTGGTGATTTCCACACAGATTTACCTTCAAGATAAAACAAATAAGTGCTAATTTGTTATTGGAATGTTTGCAGCAGTCGCTATCAGTACAATTTTAACATATGTAAATATCCAAAAGTGGTCACATGACCAAAAATCCCTTCATATAGGATTTCCACTGTAAAATATGATGATGTCTCAGCCTTTTTCACTGTTTTTGATGATTTTCACGCAGGCTGACCTTAAAATAAAACAAACAAATGCTAATAAATTATTAAATTGGCTATTACTTTCAATATCAGTGTAGTTTTAACTGTATAGCTTATACCCAAAAAGTGGTCACGTGGCCAACAATCCCACTACAACTATAAGGGATGTGCCATTGCTCTACAAGATGTAGAAGTCTTCATTGTAAGGCAAGCACTAATTGTGACTTCGGCAACCCTAAATACAGTGATTTTCTAATAAGCGGCCCAATTGAACTATTATGATATTTTTGGTCACGTGGCCACTTTTTGTATGTTTTTGTGTGTTAAACTTATGCTGATACTCAATGCTACAAGCAATCCTATAATAAATTAGAACTTGCTTGCTTTATCTTAAAGGTCAGTCTGTGTGAAAATCACCAGAAACAACAACAAAAGGAAGCACCTTCCTATTTTGAGTTGGAAACCCTATTATTGTACAACCAAAACCACCCTATTGCAAAATAGTAATACATAGTTGGTAAATTCATAGTAGCATATACTATCTAAGGCTAATTCCAGATAACTGCATGGCGCCTGGTTTTTAGAGGTAGCACGACATCAACTTGTTTCTGTTATGTATTATCTTACTGTGAATGACACATTTTACTCTCATTATGCATTTATTATTTTTCAAAGCAACGACATGTTTTAGTACTTTGTAAATTTCATCAAGAGCTAATAATACCTCTCTTATATTAACTCTTGCATGGTTCACTGTGTAGCTAGTACCTATTACCATGTACCATGCAGATAATAGGTGTAGGATCTAGAACAGGAGTGTAGGTATCACATAATTGAATATAGATTATCTATATAGAAAAAAACAGCCAAGCTGTGTAAAAAGGGTGGAGCCCTCAAGAATCCAGCATGAAAAGACATGAAATCCAAGGTGGCGGCCAAGAAATGGGTAGGTTAAGGTTACGGGATACTGAGCGACTGTCAAACAAAAATTTTATTACATAATTAAGGCGGGTTTGGTGTTGTTGTGTTGTGTATCAGCTGGTAACAGGCTTAAATTGTTGGGAGAATCATAGCGTGCTGACTGGACAGGTACAAGGTACAAGAAACACACGTAACAGTACAAGATAACATAGAAACAACACACTTAGCAAGTGGCGCACCTGTAAGTGCATGCGTAGTTTTGCTGACTAATGGCGATATTTTCCTGAACCAAAAATCAGGACTGTCAAACTAGTTGTTAACATTTTGTATAAACAGACTACTAGTTTGGCTTCTTGTCTAGGTCCTGACGGAGCCATTTGTTAGAAATAATGTTTCTAGTGCTTGTGATATCAATTTAAAAATTAATTTTGTGACCACAGTGTCTTGCTTTAGGCCATATTGTAGTCATATTTCAGCAACTATACACATTATTCACAAATCCTCTAGTCAGTCCCTCACAAGTGATGTTCTTCAAACCTTAGAATTGTTAGTAAGTTCTCATGGTTCTTCATTAGTCTGATTTTTGGTTCATAGTTTTCACTAATTGGCATGGGGACAACTCATGTTTCCATAACAACATTTGAATTCCATGTCGATTAATGAGAAGTTAAGAATGCATAAATATTTGATAACAATGCATTAAGAAAAATCAAACCCCTAATCATGAAAAATGATTGATAGTGTACATGCGGGGTTCACAGTATCCCGTAACCTTAATGGCAAAAGATTTAATAATGGCAATTCAGGTGAATTTGTGTAGCCTTCTCCAAGATTAGGCACCGAATTCACCTGAATTTTTGTTATTAAATTTTTTTCCATTAACCTACCATCACAGCCATTTGTTGGCCGCCACCTTGGATTTTACATCCTTTTTCACATTGGCTTTGTGGGGGTTACACCCTTTTTTCACAGCTTGGCTTTTTTGTATAGATATCACTTCTTTTTGTATTTGTATATTCCAATAAAGCCTGCCTATGGCCAGCTTTGGAGCTTCCCTTGTTTGTCTTTTTTTCTTTACTGCAGAAAGAGATAAAGAATGTGTTTTGCTTATGTATTATAACATTTATTAAAAAATTAAGTAGGGATCTATGCAATAAAGTAATGAAACAAGAGAAGAATGATGGTATTACAGCATAACTTGGTGGGAAAGTCCCTACTTTGGCACTGAATAAAATAATTGCTACAGCTAATGTGCCAAAGTAGGGACTTTCCCACCGAGTTATGCTGTAATACCATCATTCATCTCTTGTTTCATTACTTTTTGTTGCATAGATCCCTACTTCATTTTTTTAATTAACAATTTTTAAAATACTACTTTGTTTAGTTTTTTGTTGTAGCTCAGGGACTGTTCTATTAGAATCATAAATGCATGACTGCTGTATTAGAGTGACTGTTGTATTAGAGTATCTTGAGTCAGACAAGGGGTGTACAGCTAGCTACACCAATATAAGGTCTTGTTTTCTGTTTAGCAAATAGCTAGATTGTGAAGAGGTGTGCTCTCTGTACTCTATTGCGATTAGTCAACCTAGATGGGTGTAGTCGCAAACCTATTGCGAATTAATCTGGCAGCGCCCGCTCTTTTGCATGGTGCATATCCTAATAACAAAGTTGCAGATATTTAGCTAGTTTACCTCTTATAGTAGCGCTTCAACAATCCAGCTTTAAAATAATTTTCTGGCGTCTAATTGTGCTACCGAAAGAAAGTGTTGATATGGAAAATTAATGCCTTGATATGGTTTCATTGGATGAAGAATAAGACAAGCAGCCTGATTGAAGATAAAAGAAAAGATAAGGCACAGAGGACCTACACTCCTCGGAACCCCAAAAGGCACATTCCACTGGTAAGTTGTTTATTGTGGTGTAAAATGGTAACCGTGCGCTGCTTCGTTTGGCCTCTAGCCTTGCAACTGTGATCAGGCAGTTGCAAGGGCAGTCAGGCAGTCAGTCAGTGAGGCAGTGAGTCAAAAATTCGAGTTTTAGCAATTTTTAAAAATTCTATATCCGGCCACCTGTACTCTCTACACAGTGATTTGTTTGTGGCGCAAGGTGATTTTGTTGCTGAATTATCTGTAGGGTGATTCATTTGTAACTGAATTCTTCAGTTCTAAAGGGTGATTTTGTTTGTAGCTGAACTCTCTACTGGGTGACTTGTTTGTAGCTGAACCTCTACTGGGTTAGCTGATAGTGTGGTTTTGTATAGCTGAACTTTCTACCTTTTGTAGCTGAACTCTCTACTGTATGATTGGTTTGTATGACTGAACTATCCACAGGGTGATTTGTTTGTAGCTGAATTCTCTACGGGGTGACCTGTTTGTAGGTAAATTCTACAGGTGACTTCTTTCTGGCTGATCTCTTTACAGGGTGGCTTGTTTGTAGCTGAACTCTCCACAGGTTGATTTGTTTGTATATAGCTGAGCTCTGACTTTTTATGGTGACTTGTCTGTAGCTGAACTTCCCACAGGGTGATTTGTTTGTAGCTGAACTATCTACAGTGCTACTTGTTTGAAGCTGATATCTATATGGTGGCTTTTTGTAGCTGAACTCTCCACAGGGTGATTTTTTTTGTAGCTGAATTCTCTACAGGTGACCTGTTTCTAACTGATCTCTCTAAAGAGTGGGTTTTTGTAGCTGAACTTTCCACAGGGTGATTTGTTTGTAGCTTATCTCTCTACTTGTGGTTTTTTGTAGCTGAAAAATCTCCACAGGGTGATTTGTTTGTACTGTAGCTGAACTCTCTACTGTGTGATTTGTTTCTAGCTGATCTCTCTATAGGGTGGCTTTTTGTAACTGAATACTCCACAGGGTAATTAGTTTTTAGCTGATCTCTTTACGGGTGGCTTTCTGTAGCTGAATACTCTACAGGGTGATTTGTTTGTAGTTGAGCTCTCTACAGGATGGCTGTTTTGTAGCTGAACTCTCTACTTGGTAACTTGTTTAAGTTGAACTCTCTACTGGATGATTTGTTGTGTAGCCGAACTCTCTACACAGCAACTTGTTGTGTAACTGAAAATTCTAATAGAATAACTAATGATGCTGAATGCTCTAATAGGGTAACTGTACTATTATAGTATCTCAAATGTGCACTTGCTACACGTAGATGGATTTTGTAGAACTTTTACTCCGATTGTTCTGTACTACTGCAAGGATTGGCTTTCTATGATGATTATTCCATATACATACTGGTTTTCACCTCACTTTTCTTAGCAATTTGCCTGGTAGGTGTAAAAAGTTTTTTTTGAAACCATCTCAAACTTCTGTCACACCCACAGGGTAAACCCTTTGAAGAAATGAACTGGAAAAATCACTGTGTAGATGGAGTAACCATTGTAGTTCTTTTTTGTGGTTTGAAAGAAATTGAGATAAAGATGACACAAAACCCAACTTTGTTATGATTACACGATCAACTTTCATGAATAAAAAAGAATGGATCGTTTAGGTTTTACATGTGAGTACCACATGGTGGAAATTGGTTGACTTGGCCACTTTCTTAAGGAAAGTATCAGTGCTATGAAAGCTATTATGAACAAACCATATTCACACTGCAAAAGAGTACTTGACAAAGCAGCAGCTATTGCTATCAGCTCATCTCACAGAATATTTTTGCCTGAAATAATGTAAATTAAACAAGTTAATTATTTTATTGTACGAAGTTGTTTAGCTTAGGCCTTAGGGGCATCTCCAAACTGATTTTGGTATGCTTAACGTCATAATGATGCTAACTTCAGACCCCACCCCTCCCATCCTTCTTAACGTCACACTATGAAAATAATGTATTGGCAATAGAAACACAAAGCAATACAAATCCAGCAATTAATTCTGGTGAAACTTCATTCTTTGCAAGAGCAACTCTCATATTCCTGAAAACATCAGATTATGAGAAAAAATTTATTTCCGCTGTCTTATTTTATAAGAATAATCGGTCATAACTCCATCAATGTTTATCGGATTCCTACCAAACTTGGTACTGAGATGTGCTTTAATGAGCCGCTTAGGTGTACCAAATTTCAGCTTGATCAGAATACGATTTTGTATGCTATAGCAGATTTTACAAAGTGTGCGAAAAGAAAAATTATGAAGAAAAAAACAATATTTTAGCCACTCGTATCTTGGAAACAGCTTACGCGAGTTTCTTCTAATTTTGTACGTAGACTTCCCTACCTGGTGAGCACTTTTGTGGAAAATTTGGTTTCAATCGGATAAGAGATCATGGAGCTACATATGTGTAAAAATCATGTTTTCTTCTTACTGTCAATATACTCACGGTGTTGCATGCTGGCTTCTTGGGCCACACGACACACTACAGTGTGTCTTGATATAGGCTCACTTGAAATATTGTAATGTAGGAATAATTTCACTATCACTACCTACACCCAAAGCACTGTCAAGACAGTTTCATGCTTAACTGTTTGTCACTGAAGTGTAACTTAAGTACGTAGTTGTAGTGATAGAGTCATAGATTATATAACCTATGATAAAGTGTAGTAGGGGAATTCTTTTCCACTGTGCATAATTATCATGCCCATACACCATTTTTCTGTTATCATGCACCTATACCTTTTCTATAACACTAACACATCTTATAGTGTTTCTTTTGTACTTGCAATGAATGTCACTGTCAATATTAGCATGCTTTTAGCAAGTTGATGATAATAGACGGGATGCATATGTAGGGCATACATATAGATAAGCAGTACATACAGATGACCAGACTATATAATATATAGGCAATACATGTAATGTAGCCATTTGACTAAGTGTTAGATCCTTACCGTGCATCTTATAGTGTAAAGTTTAACGCTTTGTGATTTTTTCACGAATCCATTGATAGGACAAATGTGACCCGGTCTGCGAAAAGGGCTCTTATAGCCTTTCCAATTATCCATGTTTGGCTAATCATAACTCCTAATCTACTAAAGCTATCATCATGTAATTACACCCACAGCTACTGCCAGGTTAGGGTTGTTGAGTGACCAAATTGTAGGCTTGTACCATATTCACCAGTCAAGTTATGGGTTACCATATATATGCAATTGGAAAGGCTATAAGAGCCCTTTTCGCAGACCGGGTCACAAATATACTACTTAGAATAGGTTTACATTTGTGTATGTAGCAAGCACACTGTCATGAAGAAATAACAAAATAATCATGGAAATGCTACTATGTACAAAAACCACCCAGTTCAATTACACCTGCTAAATCTTGCAATATAAAAATGGTTAATCCACAGTGATACTATACTATTGAGATGGTTTAAACAAAATTTTATGTCAAGAAAGTGTCTGTGTTGATTTTTGGTCTGGTCATCAGTCCCAGCAGTGTGCAGTAAACAACCATCTTTGATTCTTCCATGACAACCTCTGGTTCCATCAGTTTATCTCATTTGCCTTAACTTAGCTATATTCAGTTCTGCTGTTTAACTTACCTGCATGCTCAGTATACCATACAGCAGGGTAGCATAACACTCATGTACACTACAGGGGCGGATCCAGAGTCTGGAAAGAGGGGGGGCACCTTGCTGAAAAAAGTTGAAGAGCAAAAAAAAAAAAAAGGTCACAACAATAATAGCTAGTTATCCTTTACCAAATATAATGTTATGTAAGATAAAATCCTATTTATAGCTTCATAAGTAAGCTGCACTACCTCGTGAACATTGTGACTGCTTTATTAGAGTAATTGACTGCTCTATTAGAGTATCTCGATCTTGTATGCAATTTCTTGAAGGGGGGGGGGGGGGGGGCATTTGCCCCAAATTCCCCATCCTGGATCCGCCATTGCACTATGTATGCTGCATACATGGATGGTTTAAGTTTATAGCTTACTGTAGTTAATTATATTATAATAATGTTATTGTAAGAATGTGGAGATGGTCCTGCATGTAGACAGGTCACAGGTAACAATGCTTTAGTACAGTAATACGATTTGATGATGTATCAGTGCTGTATCACTGTGTTAGAGTGACACATTGTACAAATTTTAATAATCATTACATCTCTATGGCAAATAAAACTGGTGCATACATCAAACTGTAGGTCATGTGACATTATCAAGAGAGGTTTTAACTTTTTTGTGTAACAATAACCTTTCTGTCAGTACATAATTTTCCTATGTGTGGTGATATGGTGCTTTTACTGTTGACTGCATAATAGTATTGTTTCTAGATTTTTCCAATTATGACTATTACTATGATGATGATGATGATTCAACTGGTAGCAGGTTGTCTGCTGGAGCTATTGCTGGTATTACAATTGGTGGTGTCTTCTTATTTTTTTTCATCAGCACCTCATTGATTGTTGCTATTATTTATTTAAGGCGTCACCATGTGAAACAACAGAAGCATTCCTGTAATATTACTCAGCTACCAGATCAGCGAACATTAGTAACAACAGCTCCTGCTCCTCCCAGTGCTCTACCGTGTGCTTACAATCCAACTCTATACCCTACTGTTCTCTATAATTCTCCTACTGATGGCTGCGTTACTGTAGCTACACCCCATCAATTCAGTGGTTCTCCTCAACCTGCAGGACCACAACCTGAATATTTTCCAGAACCACAACCAGCTGAATATGTTCCAGGACTGCAACCTGCGTACATTCCAGAGCCACAACTTGAGTACATTCCAGGACCACAACCTGAGTACATTCCAGGACAGCAACCTGGATATGTTCCAGGACCACAACCTGAGTACATTCCAGAGCCACAACCAGGAGCACTACCTGGATATGCTCCAGACCCACAATCTGGATTTGTATCAGAACCACCACCTGATTATAATACTCTTAACTGATACATATACACCTAGTACATATCTATACTTGACTACTTAGTATATACGTAGTTACATTATGTTTAAATCCATGTTTTGTGATTAATAAGTTGCATCATTTATTACTTGATGCAATACAAACATAGAAGTCTGCAGTGAGTTATCCCAGGAAAGACCAAATTTCAAGACATTTAAAAATGCTGTCTAGGAAATGTCAGTAAATGTCTTGTGTCCAGCACATTTCCTAAACACAGTATAGATGGCTAAGATGGGGGACAGTATGGTGCCAATGTGCATTGTTCAGGACACATGATATTACATGATGTTTATATGCATTTCTTAGACAGCAAGAAACAGACAACATTAATATACAATACGGCTAGCTAGCTAGCTTGCCTATTATAAAGTTTTCAAAATATATAACAAACCTACATTACCGAGATACTATTTCATTGTGGGTTTGAGTTATCACATTCCTGTTACTGTAGGAAATATGATATTTCTTGAAATTTACATGATGTATCCTTGGCCTATAATGGATTCTATAATGTACTGTATGTATTGCATTTCCAAATAGAAAAGGAAATCTAACACAGATTACACAGAGACCTTATCCTTACTGCAAAGTGTAGTTGGAGTGACAATCTCAAACTATAGTTAAAGTTTGATTTTGTTTATACTTTCTGACTTAAGAAATCTCAAATTTCTGAACAGTATGAGAAAGCTAACTGCATGCCATGCGTTCTTGACTTAGGAGATTTCATGTAAAATTAATCCACACAAAAACAGCCAAGCTGTGAAAAAATGGTGCAGCCTTAAAAAGCCTGGGTGAAAAAAAGTTGTGAAATCAAAGGTGGCGGCCAAGAAATGGCTGCAATGATGTTAATGCTAATAAATTTTAACAATGCACACAGCCATTATTAATTTTTTTTAGCATTAACATCATTGCAGCCATTTCTTGGCTGCCACCTTTGATTTCACAACTTTTTTCACCCAGGCTTTTTAAGGCCGCACCATTTTTTCACAGCTTGGCTGTTTTTGTGTGGATTTCACTCCCTTTTGTACTTTATAAGGCCCCAAAACTGGCCTATGGCTGACTTTGAGGTTTGTTTTTACTCACATTTCTTCTTTTCTATGTAGATACAATGATGATTATTGAAGACAGACTTATAAATGTATTTCATTGCATGATTTAATTCAATATTTGATAATATTATTGTATTACTCTAATAGAGTGCACATTTTTTTGAGGACTTCTAATAGAACATAACACAGAATGTTCTAGAACAATCTAGTACTTCTATTGGTAGATCTATGAAAATTACAAACGTTTGATTATAAGCAGATTTCAACTAGAAATTTCGTTTATAAAGCAGAAATTAAGTGAGGTGATCAGTCAAGGTAGCAGTGGTTAAGGATGCAGGTGTTAGGTATGGAGGTCCCTGGTTCGAATTCTGGTAAGCTTTTTTTTCGACATTTTTTGCACACCTTTTTTACCCCGTGGTGACTGCTCTATAAGAGTATCTCGATCCCGCTATTTTACACTTGCTTAGTTTTTGCTTTATAACTTTGTCGCTGTAACTCTATTGCTATTCGAACTATCAAAAGGCACTGCTACGATGATCAGCCTATCTACACACTACTTTTCAAGTTATTTCTATACTTGGTTTACCCTGTAGCCGTGACAGAAGTTTGATCTATTTATATATATATATATATTTATGATTGTAAAACTCACAAATTTGAGTATAAAAACAATGTCTTTAGATTATTAATTACTGTTTTTCATTGAATGTGTCAGTGTTGATTGAAGAATACTATCAAAATCATTTAGGGAAAAAATATCATTGATTGGTAGTTGATTCCATAGGGTAATTGATCTTGGGTAAAAACTAAATTTGTATGCATCAACAGTAGCAGATGGTTTGATGAATTTATCCTGGTTTCCTCGTAAACATCTTGTAGAATGTACAATATAACTGGGGATAGGAAGCTCTACTAGGTGATTGACAATCTTGTAGAACATCAAGAGACCAAGCCTTGTATGGTGGTACACTATGGATTTTAACTTTAGTGAATTTAGGATATGTGATATACTACTTAATCTGCGGTAATTTGACACAATAAAACGAGCAGCACGCTTCTGAATAGCTTCTAGTTTATTGATGTAGTATTGCATGTGTGGGGACCAAACTGTCGCAGCATAGTTTAAAATTGGTAGAACAAATATCTTGTAGGCATCTAGCTTAACTCTTTGGTTACAGTGTTTCAGATTTCTTCGTAAGAATGCTAAAGTGTTATTAGCTTTTTGGCAAACAGTGTCCACATGATGGTTGAATGTAAGCTTGCTATCAAAATTGATACCCAAGTATTTAGCATTTACAACAGGATTCAGTTTTTTGCCATGGAGGGTGTATCCCGTAATGTAAGGATTATGTTTTAATGTGATTGTTAATATCATGCATTTCTCTATATTGAATTTCATCCCCCAGGTCTTTTACGTGAATAAACGTCCATAACTCCTTGAATATTTCTCAGATTTACAACAAACTTGGTACGTGAATCCATCGTTACACGTTCTTCATTTGAGCCAAAGATCGAGGAAATCGAGTTACACGTTTGCATTTTATAGCAATTTTTGCAGTGTGCGAAAATAAATCGAAGCCCCCCGTACGGCATAAGAAAAAAACGAAGAAATTAAAACGAAATTTTGGACGCCCATATCTCGCAAATGGTTGTTGCGAATTTAATCACATTTGCTGTGTGGCGTACCCTACCTGGGGGACAGCTATAATGCAAAAATAGTGTGCTTTGGAGAAGGGGCCATGGAGCTATGCATGCGTGAAAAAGCCGTTTTCTTTCTTTCTTCCTGTAAATATATTCACGGCGTGTCTTGATTCTTTCTTCCTGTAAATATACTCACGGTGTGGTCGCCGGCTTTCTTGGTCGCACGACACACTACCGTGTCTTGATTTAAATGTACTCACGGTGTGGCCGCCGGCTTTCTTGGCCGCACGACACACTACCGTGTCTTGATGTCAAATTTCTGAATGGTATAGGAAAGTTAACTACATACCATACAGGTACAGGGGCGTAGCCAGGGCTTTTTTGAAGGGGGTTCGGATTTAAAGTGGAATGTCTTTCGGGGAAGGCCTGGGTGCTTCCCCTAGACCATGTTTGGATGAAAATGATGCATACACAAAATGTGCCCTTAGGCAGTAACATTAAAAGGTGCTGTTTATGCATCTAACTAGCTAAAACCTACACACTGCTGTTTATGCAGCTTATAGAAACTAAACCTAGCTGTTGTAAAACTAACTAATCTTCACTTCCAGACAACATACTGACAGCCAACTTCAATTTCCTAACACACGGAAGCCCTCCACACTCGAGTCCCTTAGTTGGCAATACTTCTTTCCAGATACATTATTCTCGGCCGGTCCTCCTGTTGATGGTCAGCAACTTCAGACTTGGCTTGTACTCCAATATGTTCGAGACATCACGTGCCCACAACATGTAACAAATAAACAAACCATTCGTCAAGTAAATATACATCAACAATTCACAGTTTGTGCTAACCTGACACATGTATAACATGACCACTCAAATTTATCAGCTGCTGCCTTGTAATATGTCTCAACCGACCATTGAACAGTCTTTCGCCATTTCACTCGCGCCATTTCAACCATGCATCACGTGTGCAATTGATCATGTGATGCAATAGATATGCTTTTCAATGGTTCAGCATTAATGTGATGTGACCCTCAGGAGTAGTACAGAGGAGCGCCTGTGGGCAAGTAGCTACCGGAGAGCTCCAGGGCTGTAAGATTTAGTGTGATTTTTAATTTAAAAAAAATCTGCCTCTGAAAGGGGAGTTCGTCCGAACCATCTGAACCCCCCCTGCCTACGCCCCTGCAGGTATGTCCTTGACTTAGGAATCTAATTTAATCTTCAAATTTCTGAATAGTATAGGAATTAAGCTAACTGCATGCCTTATGTGTCCTTGACTTAGGAAATCTCAAGTAAATGCCAAATTTTTGACTGGTATAGGAAAGTTAACTGCATGCATACCATATGTCCTTGACTTAGGAAATATCATATGAGTTTCAAATTTCTGAATAATATAGGAATTAAAGCTAACTGCATGTCATATGTGTATGGGGTGCCATTTGTGCCAAAATAGTACAAAAACACCTTATTTATAAACTATAACCATACTTTATAAACCAATACACTACTTTATAAAGTATAGACATATACTTTATAAATCATACACATACTTTATAAATCATAGACATATACTTTATAAATCATACTTATACTTTACAAATCATGCATATACTTTACAAATCATGCATATACTTTATAAACCATACATGTAATTTGTAAACTATTAACATACTTTATAAACATGATTTATTAGGCATTTAGTATTTCCAAAAACACATGATATTACCGTTTGGTAATGATTGTCAATAATCGATACCTTTGTGCACGTGTAGAATAAACCCTCGCACGTGCAACCGAAAGCAGGATGGTGGATGTCGTACCGGGTTATCACAAGCTTTGGAACAAGCGTTTTTAACATTTGCTGGGGCAATAGCACAGAACCAAGTACAAAACGTACAGATCTAGCATACAACAGTGTAGCTTCCTCCGTACTAGCATCCATGATGTGATGCCACCAGTTGTCTTGGCTCCGGCTCCTCAAAGCGAGACTTGAACATCTCAACAAGGCATCTAGCTACGTTATTGCCTGTGGTGTAGTATTGATGTTTAATTTCAACTCAAATAAACGAAGCATTGGCTGACTTTCAAGGTGGCTGGAACTCGGCGGTCAACTGAGGGTGACATGACTCCCATGCAACTGTACCTAGATGATTTACAGGCCACCGAGTGCAGTATCATGTCTCAAAAAGTAATCTGGATTAACAAGCAGACTACAAGATTGTTGGCATGGTTTTTAATCCAGAGGAGACGGACCTTGTAGAGATTGTTGGCATGGTTTTTTGTATGTCCTTTTAGCCACCAATACAACTGCACTGTAAGAAAAATGCAAACAGGTTGTTAATGAGCTTATTACCCTGGAACAGGTTGTACAGATTTTGACAATTTTATGAGCAATGTAAATACTAGGACAACACTAATTTTACAAATCAACAGTAACACATGTCACCTATAATTGATATTGTATTATATGTCGTAACAATGTGTACAATTTTATATACTTAACACCTAATTTCTATTAAGAAATGTAACTTGTCTTAGAGTATTTCTGTTAAACTTCTCCATACCCCTGTGAGTTGAAAATGTTGAAAGCACTTTTCCAACAGTACAGTAAGTGTCATTAGCAACAGCCATGACATCATGAAATAGGATTCCCAGATCAACTACTTCTTGTCTTATGAAGCACGCTTTCAATAAAATCTCTACATCAAACACCTTCTTTGAAAAATGTCGCAGGGCATCAGAATATACTTGTGATCTTCTGATATTGATCCTTTGAACATCCTCATTGTTTGAAAATTTTATTGCACGTAACTGATGTTGCTGAATCACATGCTTTATAACAGCACTATCAATAGGCCCTTCTCTGGTTCCCTGATAAGCATATCATTGTATCGGTAGCTATAGAGGTGGCAGCAGTGGTACTGGTGAAAAAAGCGCAAATGGTAACATAGAGGTTGCATTGGTGTTGGAGATTGTGGTATTTGTGATGGGGATTGTGTTGATGCAGAGTAAGTTTCCACAGGACTGTTCACTTCAATATCCCCTTGATCACCCTACATGAAGAATTAATTATGTAATTAGTCTGCAAATTAAATTATATGTGTACACCTCTACCCCTCTTCAGTGGTGTAGTGAAGGTCAGCTTGTGCCCGTATATAAATAATATTGTGCCCAAGTGGCTAGAGAAGCGAGCCACCTGCTGTGGAGTCCATTAAAAGATGAGCTTTGCGATGGTATAGTTAATGATTTTGCACCAACACCTGTCACTTGCAGGTACAGAAATGAAAAATTGGAATCATTTTGCATTGTTCCTTGAAAAATTGACCAAATTTCACATTCAACATCATTGTCCATCATCTCTGATGTGAGGTGTAGCTTATACCAATTAGACCATTGTTTGCCAAAATAAAAGCATAAAGAGGTAAAAGCATATTAATAATGTATTCAAGTTTGGCTCAGGCTAGTTGTAGACAGTACGTGCATACTCCAAACTACTAATAATGTATGTTACTACTTAGGGCCATTGCAGAAAGACTTGAAAAGTAGTCAAATGTTTGTGTACAAGAACTCCACAATCAGCCATGCCAAAATGGTCCATATCTTCTATTGCAAACTGCGATGGCCCTTGCTCAAAGCTCATCGAAAATTATCTATTTGGATACTCTACTACATCTTTCATAAGAGAACAGCTATTGATTTTTAAAAATATTTTCAATTCCGAGTCAATATGTTAGCCACAAGGTCACATTCTTTGACTTTGAACCTAGTGCCATTAACTATTAACGCATTTAGGCCACACACTCCTTTTTTGTGGTTGCACCAATGTTATGGAACTCTACACCATTGGCAGTTTTGTCTCAGCTAACTGCAGGAAGTTTTATGTATAGGCTTAGGTATTTAGTTTGTAATTGTGTGGTCATTTGTGTGATTGTTAAATATAGCTAGTCAGCATAAGTAGTTTAATTTTGTTTTGTATTTGTGTCTAATAATAATTACATAATTGTACCTAATACTGTAGTTTCCTTTTTTCTTGGACACATCATCTGTGCTGATTGCCCAGTAACAGGGATGTATCGAGGGGGTTTCAGGAAACCCCTTTGGATTTTTACACAGTACTTGAAAAATAAAAGAAATTGAAACTTCAGGTTTCCAGAATGTGGAATCTATCATGGAACAGGACTTTTACATAGTTAAATAATAGTTTCTAACATGATGGCAACACCTGCAGCATTGTTCTGAATTATGATTTTGGTGAAAAGATTGAGATACTCTAATAAAGCAGTCAGATAATATAAACTACTCTAATGTAACAGTCACTTAGCTGTAGGGGAAACCCTTTTCAAAATTACTGCGTACGCCCCTGCAGTAATCATAAACAGATAAACTGTATGTGTGTATGTATGTTCTGTGTTGGGGACCACCTTGTACAGGCTAGCCTTTTGTGTTAGCTACCCTTCTTCAGAGAAATAGAGCACGCTTCTTTTACCCCTACTACTGGGGAATGGGAAAAGAAGCCATAGTTTTCTATAGATGTTTGGCTGACCTACTGTTTCATTGAGATTCAACTGCATACAGCTGTACTCTGGCCTGCACACTGTCCTTTTCTCTGTTGCCCTCAACAACAGTGTGTATCAGTGGTAGTAGGTCCATCTTGCTACGATCTGCTAACATCTCTCCAGAGATGGGCCACTGTGATGAAAACAGGGACTACTGAGTCCAACCTTCTGTCTCTTAGTTGTCCAGCACATGCCAACTAGTGCTGGGGATGGTGGCAAGGGCAGTCCATCTAGCCCAGAAATAACAATAAAAAACAATAATACTATAAGCAAGAGTTAACTCTTGCTATAAGTAACACTTTATATTCCATTCACCCCAATTCGGGTTAGTTAATTAACTTGCCTCAAGCAGGCAACTTCGAAAGTAGCTAACACATGTAACAACTTGGTTAAATACCTTGTTGAAGAAGCAATAAGAGCCGGAGAGAAAGTGGTTGTCACGAGCAACTCAGCATGGCCGAGTGAGGTGGCTGACCTCAGAGCCGAGATCGACTGTTGGACCATGGATCCAGTCTGTGGTACACATTGCTGTGACGTAGTTGGTTCTGCGCTATATGGCCCCAGTGAATGGTAAAAACACTTGTTCCAAAACTTGTGTGACCCGGTAAGACCCGCTTTAAAAGCTGCACGTGCGAAGTACACGTGCGCAAAATTACTTTATCGATTACTGACAATCGTTACCAAATGATAATATCGCGTGTTCGTGATTGCTTATTGAAATGCTAAATGCATAATAAATCATGCTTATAAAGTATGTTAATAATTTACAAATTACGTGTATGGTTTATAAAGTATATGTATGATTTATAAAATATATGCATGATTTGTAAAGTATAAGTATGATTTATAAAGTATATGTCTATGATTTATAAAGTATGTGTATGATTTATAAAGTATATGTCTATACTTTATAAAGTAGCGTATTGATTTATAAAGTATGGTTATAGTTTATAAATAAGGTGTTTTTGTACTATACGTATTTTGGCACAAATGGCACCCCATATATGTGTCCTTGACTTGAGAAATCTCAAGTACTGTAAATGTCAAATTTTTGAATGGTATAGGAAAACTAACTACATACCACGTTTCCTTGACTTAGGAAATCTCATGAAAATGTCAAATTTTTGGAAAGTTATTATTAGCACTTTACAGTGACCAGTACTGAAGGTCTGACAGCAACATGTGTTGCAGCCTTAGGATTACCTAACCTAATTAACTGCATGCTATGTGTCCTTGACTAACATGTAAAATAATGTCAAAATTTCTGAATGGTATAGAAAAGCTAACTACATACATGCCATACATCCTTAACTTAGGAAATTTCTTGTAAACGTCAAATTTTTGAAAGTTGATGACATGTCATATGTTTGGCAGAAAAGTCCTATGTGCTGGACATGCGGGTGTTGAATTTACCATATCAAATCTGTAGTAAAACGTATACTGTAAATGACATTTCCTAGCATATTGGAGTGTCTGGACTTTTCTGGCAGAGCTTCATGCTGCTATAGATGACAGGGTGCAGCTTCTCTTAAAATAAAATTTAATTTGGCTAGATAAACAACCTCACTTCACTTGGGCGCCACAACACAGGACCTTTTGGGCCAGTTACTAAATTCCATAGAACCCCTGTGTTTTGATATCTAATTTGTTTTTGAATTCTTTCATGTTTGTTGTATGGGAGACCATACTGTTGCTGTATACTATATAGTGCATAGTTCAAAATTAGTTCGACATATGTGACCAGGCCTGTGAAAACAGGGTATGTGGGCACAAACTACACCATGTCATGCTACAAATCATATCTCAGTACTGGAATAGAATTTTTGCATTCTGTAACTTGTATCATAAAGCCAATTAGATACTTACTAAGAGCTAAAAATTACATTGCCATAGCATAATGGTACAAAAGTTATGAGTAATAAAATTTTGAAAAAGTAGGCAAAAATCATGTGCCCACATTCCCTATTTTCGCAGGCCCAGTGACATATATCTTATAAGCATCACGTTTTATTCTTTGATTACGCTGGTTTAAATTCCTACATACAAAGGACAGGGTCTGATTTGCCTTCTGACAAACTGCATCCACATGATGGTCAAATGTTAGTTTTTTATCTAAAATAACACCCAAATACCTAGCTATAGTCTTACCAGAAATTGGCTTATAATACTATAGTTCGACTAACCTTTGTAGAGGCAAAGTTCCAAACTGTAGCTTGCATACATTAGCCTTTAAATGTTCTTATTACTATGAATGTTTCAGATAGTATGTTAGGAACAATTAAAAGTGTGCGAGGTAATTAGAATAATTAGCTAAAACAGCATGCACATGTTGCTTGTGAAATTTACTGATCCTTTTTAACCCAGGCTATGAATGATAATGGATATTAATTCATTATCAAGAGGGCCTGCAAAAATAGGGCATGTGTAAACGTAACATTTGTGTACCTTTTTTTTAAAATTTTCATGACTCACATTAATTACTTTTTATGGCACCATGTTAATACCATGCAATTTCAGCCTTTATTAAACATGTACCGTAATTAGCTATACATTATACAATTTATAATGCAAATATTCTATTCCAGTATTGAGATATGACCTGTTGTACTGTATGGTGGGTGTAGTTTGTGCCCACAATAACAGTGTACTAGGGATGCCATGACATATTAATTTTCATATCACATGTCTTAGAGATTTATGTCACAACATGTCGTATTTCATGACATAAGCAATTCTTAAAGCTGGTTTCACAACTGAAGCTGTTACTTACAAAACTGTATAGCTATTTTAATTCAAACATGCAAAAATATCAACTTAAACATCAGCAATATTAACTATGATACCAACAACCAACATTGCTCATACTTGTCAATTTTTCTCAAATTTATTGTATCAAAATGAATGGAAAAGTGTGCATTGTTAGGAGATATTTATGTCACAACGTAAAGAAGCCTACTGTATGTCATATCATATCATGGAGCTTATGTCATGACATGTTGTATGCCACAACTATCGTGGCATCCCTACAGTGTACAGGTTTACAGTATAGTTAACACTTGTAATAATTATTCTATACTTTATACACATGTATCAGGATGATCATAATAATTAGAGACACTGATTTTGCTTTGAAGACTCATTAATATTAATTTTATGTATTTTATTTTCACATGTGTAGGGTCGTGAGGGTACCTATTATAGATTAGCCACCTTCCTAAGAAAAATAAAATTAACTATAAAAATGCACCACAATTCCACAAAGTGTAGCCAAATCCCCAAAAATGAATATAACATTATGACAATGCACATGCAGTAGTTTGACTATGCATATATTTGTCATATTTACACAAACCAGTTTCAAAGTGTAACACTTCAGTAGCTATACATTCACATCAATAGCAAATCTAGATTGTTTGTATTTGGGAAGTGATACAGAAATGTTACACAATTAAGTTCAACACAGTAGCTTATGTACACACTCAAATAAGTCAATACAATTTTATGACTTGTGAACAATGATCTGAATGATCTTTATCATAGTGCAAGACAATACAAATGGTAAACATTTGGGAGATTAAATATTACATAGTTCATCTCAAAGCTGTAATCTATTGCCACTCATTTTCTATTGAATTAGCTTTGGATTGCCCCGGATTGCTACTTGTGCTATATTGTAAATTCTGGTGGGGTACTTCCAGTAAAATAGCAACTAATTGAAGACTTTGAAGTCTGAAAGCTTGTGTCAGTGCTTCCACTGGCAAGTTTTGTCCTCCAGTTACGATTTGAAAATGATGCAATACTAATTCGAGTTATTTAATATTCCATATTATTGAATGCTCAAAAGCAATTATCTGCACATGGTCCCTATAATGGACTATAAGGGTTTGTACAGCCAAACCTCTCTACTCCGATGCTCAAAGGGAGCCATAAATTTTGCTGGATTAAGGAGGTTGTTGGATTATCAAGTCACCTCTGTAATCCGACATTGTACAATCTCTAGAATTATGTCAGATTATGCAGTAATTACAGGTAAAACAGCACATGGTTTACTCAAGGTTTTTAACATTAGAATTTGTAAGAATTATACATAGATTTTTTTCTATTATTGTCAACCAATTAAATGCTTTAGTTGCTAAAAAAATTACTTTCTATGATTGCTTTTAATCTTGCCATTATTCTCTGTCAGATTACAAAGGTTGAAAACAATGTATTTATAAGTCTAGGGAACCAAATTTTGTGTTGGATTACAGAGTACAGAGGTGTTAGATTACAGAGGTTATTTTCTATATTTCAATACAAAAGTGTTGGTATGTGACATTTTGGTCAGATTAGAGAGGATTCTGGATTTCGCATGTGCTGGATTAGAGAGGTTCGACTGTACTCCAAAACTATCATCTAAAGATGCTGACCATTCTGTACTGGAATTGGTTATAGGGGAGGATCTAGGATAGTCTGCTCTCACTCCTTCTGTGTGCAGCATCTGATATTTTGTCTACATGCAGTAATTACATATTTAAGGTGGTCAATTCAATGTGATAGCACATAGTATAGCTTTCCTGCTGCATTAAATCAGCAACAGTGTTATAATTATGCTAACCAAGTTCTCTCCATTTTGGGCTCTATAATCTAGTGGAGGTGTTTTTGCAGATGCTCCATATCCAACCAAAGCACTCTTTGGCATAACTAACAATGTGTCAGTGAACAATGACTTAAAAGTACAGGAGGAGAATCCAACAATAAGGTATTATTATACTCAGTGGCGGAGCAAGTAGTTGATATGAGAGGGGGCTGGGCTGACCCACACTTATTTCTATAGTTTGGTAAGGTGAGACCAAAAAAAAAAAAAAAAAAAAAAAAAAAAGGTCACAACCAACTGATAAGAGCTTTTCACCTCACCAGCTACCATTTCTAGCTGATAAACTACATAAAAATCCTTACATAGCTCGCTACACCATAGATCTATGACTACACACTGACTACTTTATTAGAGTGACTGCTCTATTAGAGTATCTCGATCTTTATCACGGTTTTCAGCCCCACTTCAAGATCATTCTGAGGGGGGGCTAAGCCCCCTAGCCCCTAGCCCCCCCTTTCCGTCGCCTATGATTATACTGTTAACTATAACTGAAGCAGTTCTCTGTTTAGTTTAGTCTCTAAATTTAGTCCAGCATTCTTTCCCTGCGACTTGCTATTGAACATGCACTGTTCATCATTAGAAATCCCTTTGGATATTGTAATTGTAATATTTTAACAGGGGTCCATGCACTCAGTAGCAACACTGACTAATTTTCAGTGGAGCCCTGCACACAAAAAGCACAAAATATTAGAAGATCAACATTTAAACCATTCTTATTTATTTATTTGTAATGTACAGGACTCAGAATTGAGTATGTGGTACATGTAAATATTCTTGACTATCTCTTGCCAAGAAGATTCTTCTAGAAGAAGAAACTGATAGCTACTCCAGCTGCGAATACGTCTGCAGATGGATTTAGAATTATAATCTTTTAAATGACAACAAGCTGGTTGCCTCAGTCCGGGCCTCAGTCACAATTAACTGGTGGTAATGAATTCCATTCCACTAAAGGAGAAAACGTCGCTTGGGATTGGAACAAATATTAAAGCGGTAATATGTTACGAGAGAGATCACGTTTTTTAACCTGCCACGCCCCTTAGAATCATTTATCCGACGATGTCGTCTGCCGAGGTCTTCACGACAGTTCCGCTGGCGTGTTTCATGATGATGATGTGTGGATTTGCTACAAATACTGACTCAGGTGAGATTAATCAGTTGTCGCTTCAAGCGCAGTGTATATATAGCAGAGCATTCTAGTAAACGCATTGTGGTACTCAGTGTTAACTGAATCTTGGTGTGTCTTTGCGGGGGAAAGCTAGCCACCAATAATCTCTTATTAGCTACCTACGCTTTTCTTGCAGATTATATTCCATACAACGTGAAGTGTGCGGTGTCGTCAATGGATGATTCTCAACATGTGCTAAACGTATCGTGGATGATCAGAAGGGAAACGAATGTGAGGAGGTTTGACGTCAATTGCACCTGTCCTGAAGCTGGCTACAAAGCTGAAAAGAAGGTACTGTATTAGTACTGTAGCCATAAGGTGTGTAGGTGTGTTCGTGCGTACGCGTGTGTCAGTGTTGCCAGTTGATTTGCTCCAAATGTTCATGTGATAAAATAAATTTGTTCATAAAAAGATCATAAATCCATAGTCACTTTTCAAAAACTAGCCCACTCATTATAAATAGGTGGATCTCTGGGTTAGTAGGGCGGCACCGAAGAGCAAAAAAGAAAAAAAGGTAACCACCTAAAATTGCCTAAAGTTCATAAAAACTTCATAGATTATTTCAGGTTCAAACAAGTCAAAAGTTCATAAAAAGTTCATAGATTATTTCAGGTTCACAAACAAGACAAAAAGTTCATAGCTAAATCTATGGACTTTATTCACAACATGGCAACACAGGTGTGTGTGTGTGTGTGTGTGTGTGTGTGTGTGTGTGTGTGTGTGTGTGTGTGTGTGTGTGTGTGTGTGTGTGTGTGTGTGTGTGTGTGTGTGTGTGTGTGTGTGTGTGTGTGTGTGTGTGTGTGTGTGTGTGTGTGTGTGTGTGTGTGTGTGTGTGTGTGTGTGTGTGTGTGTGTGTGTGCATTAGTGTATTGTGTGTGTGTGTGCGCGTGGGCGCGTGCATGCGTGTGTGTGTTACTTGTTTGAAGGGAACATCCAGCTGGTCAACTGTGTCACCAATAAACATGTCTATTTACACATTGCATAAAAGTGATTTAAGGATGTCTTTGGTATGATTGGCCTCAATTTCATATCTCCCTGCTGTGTATTCATTTATATTTTTGACAAAGAGGCAAAAATAGTGTGTACACCAAATCATGATAGAAAAAGATACGTATTATTAGTCCAATGCATATCCAGCTTTGACTTGAAGTCGTTCAATGAGCGTGCCTCAATAGTATGCTGTGGTAAACTGTTCCAAGAATTCACTACACAATGAGAAAAAAGTTACTTCGTAGCAAACAAGAAGAATGGCACTTGTAAATTTTTAAATGAAGTCCTCTGGTAATTCCTGGTGACTGTGTGAAAAAATCATTTACATTGATATCCACTAAATTATTAAATATCTGATATACATGTCACCACACTGACAACGATAATTAAGTGAAGGCAACCTTAATTCTGTGAGTCTTGTGGCATGATCACTATCATGCAAATTGTTTATCAATTTGGTTGCTCTTCGTTGAATTGTTTCAACTTTCTTTTAGTCTAATAGGTAGTGCATGGGGTCTCCATATTACATTACCATACTCTAGTATAGGACATACCATAGATCTGTAGAGATGAACCAACATGCCGGAATCTAAATAAGAAAAACTTCTTTTATTCAACCCAATTATGTGATTTACTTTGTTGGTTACAAGTGAAGTGTGCTCATGAAACTTAAGATTGTGTTGAACTTTGGGAATAGTTGAACACGCTTATAGCTACGTGCCCCCTTGATGATTATATACAAAGTAGAGATCTTATATAATAGCCCATTTTAATGTCAGAAGTGTGACCTAATGTAGCTACTAGCAGAACCTAAACACTTACAGCCTGTTACATGCGTGCAGTGAACATAGTATAAGCATTAAATTACCGACACACTTATTACCATGGAACATACCTTCCACTGTAAAACATTCCTCTGGCACAAATTTTGGCTGAGGTTTTCCCTAGATATTGCCTTGCTTTGCCCTAAGTTTGATGTCAATAGCTGCCTTCCCTGACCAGTAACAGATGAATAGGTGTGGAGTTGAAATAACCAGTTACCAGAACCATAATTCACTTACCAGAACTCATATATGCTACTGGAACTCATATACGATTGTGTGTTTCAATTACCAGAACAGTATCTAACCACCAACGAAAACTTATTCCCATGTGAGTGCCTAATGGACATCCATACAAAATTTTAGAACGTCAGAATGCGTACTGTAGGAGTTACAATTTTTTAGTAAAAATGTATGATTAAATTGCTTGATAATTGAACACAAAATGGTCATTTAACAGTTATACAGTAGTAAATAGTGGAACAACAAATTTTCAACCAATTCTAGATCCTTCGCTTTGCACTGTTCATTATCTCTTGGTTTCAGATGTTGTGTAGGGATAGCATGGCAGCATACTTCACTTCCAGTCATGAAAATGAGTATGCCAAACTGATTGGTGTTGTTGTTGTCTCCTTGAGGAAGAAACTTTGCTCACATCGCTCCAGTTTACCCAGTTGTTTAAATGTGGACCCGGTGTCCTGGTGTCAACTGGGGACGTTGCTTACCCAGCTTTAACATCAATGGGTACTGGCCTTGGGTCTACTGTCCATGTGGATGAAGGTCCATATGAGACTTCAAGTGCTCACACCTTCACCTGTGGAACATGGTATGGCCTCCTGCTCCTACCCATCCCATAATTCTTATGTTGTACACAAGCAAAAAATGAATATAACTCCCACTGCTATGGTAGGATGAAACGTGTTTACTGCAACTTGTTGAACCATAATAATTTATAATGTCTTACTGGCATGTTTATTGTAAAAATAAAAGTGTGGGTACAGTCAGTAGTTATCATTATAAACTACAGTATAGTAAACCAATACAACCACACCCTGCATATCAGTGAGTAATAACATGTATTCATTCAGTGAAAATCAAACTACAACTGTTATGTTAACAACAATTCTATTATCTTAGTATTATTATATGGCTATATTTAACCAGGAACTCATCAAATCCTATGCCAAGGGAGCGCTTAACTCCATACACTACCAATACTACAGGCAAAATTCAAACGTGGTGTCCAGTGTTACTATGTATATAATTTATTACATCATACTTATGTGCAACAGGGATTACACTGAATGGGCTGCTACTCCATCATCTTATGTGAAGGTAGCAAAGCTGCTTCAATAGGAAGATTGTCGAGTTGAAGGTAAAACTTGGTATAGTCAAGTAGAGTAATTTTGCATGATAATCGACTGTAGAAAGACTGTTCTGCTAAGCCTGTGCTACTATTCCTCCATCGTGCCATTGAACTTTGTGTCCATAGCTTTGCTTCATTGCAGCGGAAACGTGATGTACTCAAGCATGCACCTCCACATAATATCCTAATTAGGAAATTTTTAAAAGCTACTTAAAGTACATGGCAGCCGTGTTTGAATTTTGCTGTTTACAGAGTTACATGCTCCCTTGTCTGTAGGATTCAATGTACTCCTGATTTAACACAACAAAATATTCTATCACTCATGCCATAAAAGTACTGTATTTATTCACTAAATAATAACAGAGAGGATATTCTCTCTGTTGTTTTTGTGCCATAGATCAAGTGTCATTGTACGTATCTGTTTTCTCATTAGCATTTTGATCACTGTCCTGATGACATTCCTCCACCTTGTCACCATAATATTATCATGGAGTTCTCCTCACCTGTGTGTTATGACCAGTGTCATTGTAAAGTGCGAACAATTAAAAGAGAAATAGATAGTGCCACGAATTTGTCTGATATCTCTACCTGCTACATAGGACCAAAAGGTGTGTAGTTACAGTCAGTCAAGACTAAGTTTTGTTGAAGTGCACAATATAATAGTATTGTTGGTAGTACCAATACATACCCACAATACATATACACTGTATGTCATGACTCATGTTCAGTGAGTAATTTCTGTAGCCATGAGCATTGTATAATAATATGTATCAAAAACATGATGTTGTTATTTTATTGTACATACTATGTAATTTTGTACAATTTGAGATTGTATTGCCCTGTCCGCTCACTGTATATGACAGTGTTTACTGTTGGAGCACCACTTCATGTTGTGTATATAGCTAACCAGTACAATATTATGACTAGTTGTGTATATGATGGTAATTTGTGTGATGATGTTATTTCTCTTGGTAAACCGGTCTGTCACCTGGTCTTAACAACTGTTAGACAAATGGATTAATGTTGAATTACTAAATGGGAAATATCAAGCTGGCTTATTTAGAGAGATGCCTTTCTGTTCCCACAACCATTCATTCAATGACACAGTTATTTACCACTGTCATTACACACTGACATATAATATGAACTGTGTTGTGTGATAAAAGTGGCATGTAAACAGGTCACTGGTTGATTTCATCATGTGGTCGGCTCAACAACATTTTAGGATACCATTATTAATACAGTTCAGATCCATGAATAGTGATTATCTCATACTGTTGTGGTTAACCACAGCACTCCTCCATGTAATGTGATAACATATTATTACTGTTCATTAGTTCCAAAGAGACCACCTGTTATCATATCATCAGACATAAGGAATAAAGATGGGAGATCTGTACCAGTCATCTTCCAGGTATGATGTATATTGTACACAGTTAACAGTACTTTTACACCTCAAATCAAAGGAGCTTCCCAGGCTGCATTTGCAAAGTAGCCCAGTTGGTGACTTACCCAGGTTACATATGAATGTATCCCGGGCTACAACTGACCAGATGATTATATAAATTTTAAGGTCAAAGTCGTTTGTGGGGAATGATTATTACTGACACATGATTAGTACCCTTGACTTGAACCACTCAGATGGAATGCGTTTTGCTATCCTTGCTATCCTACGAGTTGGGCTTCAGGTGATCGATTATCCAAGCAAATATGAGTGCAACCACTGGATATATTACATATACATGCCTGAATAGTTTGATGATGAGTCAGCTAAGGCTACGTTTGTACATGATGAACAGTATTGGGCGTAATGCATTACTTATGTAACGTGTTATGTAATATTATTGCTTAATGCAATAATGAAGTAATATAACGTGCTACATTTCTTATGCTAGCAATATGTAACGGTTTGTTATTTTACATAAGTAATGTGTTAGCACTAACGCGTTACTAAAGTACGTAACGTGTTACTGTAATATCATCACCCAATGAAGTACTAATATGTTACTTAACTAGCGCGTTACTATACTTCATAAAGTACCTTTGTACATTGTGTAATAATATGCCATATTACTAGTTACTTTTAAAATGAAGTAATATAATTATAACTGTGGTGCATTTCATCATAGTGGCAGTAATTAGTAATTAGTAATAATTATATTACTTTGTAAAAGTACCAGCCCAACACTGATGATTAATGGACAAATCCTAGAGGCCAAATCAATTTATAACTTATACATACTACTGCCATTTACTGTAAACTGACTCACCTTAAACCAAAGTCAAAACAGCTATCAAGCTCACTGTCACTCAACACCTTTGGACATACTATCATTTCTGGTAAATAATTATTTGGTGTTTAAGATATTCATAGCCTGTTAAACAGTTTTAAAGACTTCACAGCTATCTGTAAAACGCAAAATAACAAAAATCAACAGCAAGACATTTACTAAGAGGTAATTATTTCCTGGCTAAGAATAAAGCAACAGCTGGATCAGCTGTTTCACAGGCAAACGTCTCAAGATGAAAGAGTCAGTAGGTCATCATAATTATACTAATTAACTGCAAATTTTGATTGCATTGATCACATTCAGTAAACTGAGCTGGTTTGATAAAACTGTAAATGTTGATGAAGTCCATCTGGATTTGATCGAAACGCGTCTATCCCATCCTCATTTAGCTTTGTTTGACCTGACCACCACGTGTTGTTCAGCTGGAACTCAAACGGTCTGTGGATTAAGCCACAACCTAGTTGGCTTTTAAAGCTATATAGCTCGAGCTGTCTGATAAAAAGCAAACATCTGATCTTCATCTCACCTTGATTATATCACCTCTAAGGTGTATTTCAGAATTTTTTTAAATGTATACATTTTTATTAAATTTAACCTTTCAAATGTTTTATTGTTTATCAATTCACTTGTTATAATTATATTGACAGTTACCAAAAACTTCATTGTACTATTGTGATGAAGTGAGTAACATCAAGAGGATAATAGCCAATATCACTGATCATCAAGGATCATACCAACATCTTGCTGAAAAATATAGCTTTTCAAACGTTACTGCAAGAACATTCAGTTTTATTCTTCAACTGAACAGCTCTGCACTTTGGAAATCATTTACGTTTTCCTTGTCACTGAAGAATTCTTTTGGTGCCAGTCCCTTCAGTGATCAAGTGTCTGTCAGAGGAGCTGTTAATGGTAATATAAATGATTACATGTTTAGTGTATATAATTGTAAGCATTGTGTTTGTATTGTGAATTATTTAATACAACAGTGTACTCTAAATTTGCTTTTATACATTAGGGAGTAACAGTTGCTTTGAACTAAGGTGCTGTACAAAGATGATACATGTCACCTTCCTGCATACACTTCTGCAGGCATGACTCACAAGTGGCTAATCTGCATGTGTTATTTCAGACTATTTGGCAGTACCCAAACATGCTACCATAATTAATTTGTGTATTCTGCATTGCCCACCTTGTAATCATCTTTAATTCACAGTTAATTAGTGTCTTTGCAGAAAAATTAAAGACAATTAAATATTCACAGATCAAAGCCTTAATTGTGATATTTTCCAGCACTCTGAAATGTCAGCATAATATTCACGTGAACACTTTGTGTTAAAGATAGCTAAAGTGATATTATCTCAACACCATAGTAACAGGTCATTTTCACAGTTTAACGTGTCATTGTTTTGTACAGGTGATATCAGTAGAGATGACTACCAGTTTGGTTACAATGTGGTAACCATAAACTCCACTTCACGTTCACTTCACTTGTACTGGACCATCACTAACGCAACTTGGGGTTTGTTAGATAGTCATTTCATCAGAGGATTTAACTACACTGTTCAACAACTTGATAATGGAGAATATTACACTACTACTGTCACTACTAACTTGACTGTCATTGTCACCTTAAACTCATCCAATTGGTACATGATGATTGGTAGAATACTAACCAATGATAAAGACTCCTGGGGACCAGAACCAGTTTACTTGTATTTGCCTCCATCATATACACCTCTATCAGGTGAAGTGTTGTATGGACAATGTACAGTAGCCACTCTTAGATGTGGGTACTTTCCTCATCTTGACACTACATGTATGTACTAGCTAGTCTGTAGAGGGTAAACTCATTCAATGTTTGCTACAATGTGTGCAGCATATTATATTTTGGCACTTGTAATTTGTCAAAATTCCCTATCTCATTATAGGAAGTTCTTCAACTACAACCTCAAATGAAGGAAAAGGTATGTAGCTATGGCCACAAAATGTCATGTAATATTTAGCATCATTCATTATGCTGAGACATCCTATTGTAATTGTTTGCAATACAAGTCTACCATCAGATTTGAAATCTTCTTCATTATAGTGGAGCTTATGATTAAATCCACATTTCCTATTAGATGATTAGTTTGTTATATTTGAACAGGCTGCACCTGGATGCCATAATTCCTTGCTTAATAAATGCTGCACCCTCAGTAGTATCCGCACTTGAGTGCTACCATAATTTATTTTGAATCTAAAGGCTTAAACAGTATTTTTGAGCAGTAAGTGGTGGCTGATTTAAATAGTTGCTACATAGATTTTTGGTTGTTTCTTTATATAACCATCATGAAATATGAATTTTAAATACAATGTGTAATTGTAAATACATCAATGCATGCAGTAAACATGTACTCAATAGTCATCACTGGTTGTACTGTATATTGTGTAGTAGCTGTGAGCAGTTGTACTAATATTATAGTATTTGTGACTGGTTGTACTGTATACATTTCATAGTAGTTGTGACTGGTTGTACTGTATAGACCCTGTGCACACTAAAGTGTGGTCCGGTGAAAAGTTGTTACAGCTTCAGATTTTGCGATTATATATGGGGAATTTCGGAGCAAAATAAGGGCAAAAGTATTGAGCGTTCTAATGCAAAAACCTTCCCTAGGTGGGATAACTTGCCATGCAACAAGTATGTTACAGTAACCTACTAAGTTACTTTTTAACAGCACTCCTCTTTTTTTCAGTACGATTACTTCGTATTACATTTTTTTAAATTCCTAACGTGGAATTAATACGTTTTTTGCCCACAAAAAATGGCGGATACACTATTTCAATGATGTAATAAAGTGTCATGCCTTAGTGCGCACTGGATCTATAGTTGTACTGTATACAGTTAGTTGTGACTGGTTGTACTGTGTATTGTATGTATGTAGTATACGTAGTTGTGACTGGTTGTGCTGTATATAATACTTGTGAGTAGTTGTACTGTATATTGAAGTAGTTGTGACTGATTGTGAAACTAAGGTAGTAAACAATGTGGTGTTTAACCAAGTAAATTACGTATCTATATTTTGCAAAAAATGATCCAAATTACTTACTGGACAACCACCAATTAATGTCATCATTGTGCAGCTACACTACCGGACCATTGGCTTTAAGTCTCAATGTTCCCCATGCTATATACACAAGACTGCAAAGCTCATTTTACTGAAGACTAGGCTTTTCTGGGAGGTATGACTACTATACCTTAAATCAGGGGCGGTGGAGCAGGCCAAAGAGTGAGGGGGCCAGGCCAGCTGTGAGTTCAAGACCAAAAAAAAAAAGGTCACAGCCTGCTAACAATAGCTGCTCTCCACCAATTATAACTACACATACGTAGCTAAGTGATTTGCTACACTGCTTCTCTGAATAATGTGACTGTTCTATTAGAGTATCTTGATCTTTTCTTGCAAACATTGTCCCAAAAAAGTGGGGGGGGCATGGCCCCCCTACCCCCCTCCCCCCCCCCCCCCCCCCCCCCCCCCCTCATCTCCACCGCCTATGCCTTAAATTGTAATTTCTGGCCTGATAAGTTCCACCATAGTGAGGTGTTGTAATGGCAATTTTATATAAAATTATATGCTTCTAAGACTGAGAGCTTATGCAAGCAGTAGATGGCACCAGGTTACAAATCACACATCTTGCATGGTTTTGCTAAGCAATCTACAATGTAAGATAATAATGCTAGCAGTCACTCTAATACTTCTCAAGGCTATCAGAGCATTGTGCGGGCTTTGACACTCCTACAAAAGTCCATCCCCAGAAAGCAGATCTTACAAGTCTAAGACAAGCTAGTGTGAAAATGTTAGCCAGGTTCATCTTGCACTTATGTTATCTTTATGTGCCCAAATGATATGTTCCAAATCAGGTCACATATAATCTGTTGTGATATCCTCCACTTGACTGTTATTCCTTCACAGGTGTAATGTTCACTCTTCTGGGTACTACTGTGCTGTTTGCAGTACTCAGTCTCATCCTTACTATTGTTATAAGGTAGGGTTGCTATCATGCTATATCAGCAATACTGTAAACTTATTATTGAACAGTGTACAGTGTTACAAGATAATAACAGATGATGATGATGATAGTAGTGTAAGAGTGATGTATACGTGTGTGTGTGGTGATGTGTGTTCCTGTAAGCACTAAAATGATTTATATTTTATTAACCACCAGGTGCAAGGGGATCAGGACCAACAATCATGACTATGTTGTCCAAATACAAACCTTTTTTATTGATATTTGGTAGGGTATTAATGGGCAGAGAAGTCATGGCCTGGTATAAATCCTTACTCACAGTCATTTGGGCATGGGAAGATTCTATTGCTTATGCTGACTCTTCTTGACAACTCTACTCTATTCCAGTCTTATAGAAATTTGTACAGTACTTTATGTGCTGCTTTGCCCGTAAGGGTACAGGGAGAGGACACATGCTCCCAGTGTGCGAAATAGCAGTCAGAGAACAGACAATTGCATGAAGTAATGTCCTTTACTCCTTCCAAATTGTAGTATAGAATTTAAGGTGTGGTAGTAGGCTAGGAGGAAGGGTAAACATGGTGGTATTGGCATGTGTGTGTTGTTCGTTTTGTGGTGACCACAAATGGACGCTCAAGGTAAACTCTGAGGTTAACAGTTTACTACGGTACATACATGTCTCAGATACTGTACCTGTACTGCAGTAGTAAAAGGTAGTTACTGTATCATACAGTACGGTAGTACTGTATATCAAGGATCATGGAAGTTTGGGTATTTTTGGCCAAAAAAAGCACCCAAAAAAACCAGCTTCATAATGCCATCCTGGTGCCTTGGCAGTATTGGTTAGGTATAATCAAGCCAAATAGTGCCTTCAGTAAGACCCTAAATGTTCCCAATAGATTGTCACAAAATTTAAAAAAATGTTCAATGGAATTCTCTACTGACTAACTGCCTGCTTACCTGCCAGCCAGCCGCCCAGCCACCCACCTGCCTACCCGATGCCTTCAGGCAAACATAACTTGATAATGGCTAAGGCTACAGGCTTGATTTTTTCAATGTTTGACATCATTTCGTCCTGAGATGTGCCTTTTGAAATTTTGTCCCATTTCTTTTTGCTGACAACCCAAGGTGTCGATTCATAGTAACATGTTGCATGGCTTCCCTACATTTGTAAATGGAAATTGTCTGTATTTTTCATGGTGACTGGATTGATTGCAGAAGCACTTCTAATATTGTTCTTTGTTTGTAATGCTGTGTAACGGGCTGAAAGCAAAACATATTGGACACTTCACTTTCAAGTCAGAAATGTGAATTTTGGCACGCAAATAGTCCATATTTCTTGTGGTGACTGGATTGATTGCAAAACGTACTTCTGCTATTCTTCATTAATTTTGTAGCACTGTTAATGGGCTGAACATAGATGAAAGTGAAATGTAATAACCACTTCACTTTTGAGCCAGTAATTGATAGCTGGGGCATGCATTCAGATGAAATCATTAACTTTGGCACTATTCTTTTCTTTGATGCGGTATGCGCGGGTTCACCGGTCATAATAATGTTACAAAAAAAGTAAACAAACAAGTATAAGGAACAATAAAGTTCGATTGAGAATCATAGAAAAGTAGGGAAACAAGGGAGGCTGCCTACACCTGCAGATATACTAGTGAACATTTAATTCCTAATTCAGTCATGGGTATATAGACTGAAGTAGGGATTAAATGTTCACTAGTATATCTGCAGGTGTAGGCGACTTCCCTTGTTTCCTTACTTTTTCTATTATCCATAATCAAACTTTAAATTTCTTATACTTGTAACTTGTTAAACATTAGTACCTTTTGCAATACTTCTGATATTCACATACAGGAAAAATTCATCATAAAAATATTTTCGTCACTGGCTGTATCAACTAAAATTAAAACAAATTATTTTATTTTTAACTATGCAAATAATTTGCGCATAAAAATAATAACATATAGTTAGTCTGTCAAACATTTTTGTCAAACATTTTTGTCAATTACGCCAGTGACAAAAATATAATATTATTGCATCAAAATTTTAATATATGAACATTTATGCTGAAATTTTCCTGATTTAGATATACATCCAGCCACAGTTTATATTTTAGCCAAGTTACTCTTACATTTATGATCATTTTGACTTTAGTGATAAAACAATAATCTATTTCATGGTAGCACTAGCAAAGTTTGACCACATAGCTACTCTTTCAGACTTCTTTTTCTACAAATGCCTGCAACAGAAATGTTTCCATAGAAGCCCTTATATGTGACCAGTATCCTATGTCAAGACATTGTGAAAGAGGAGTGTGCATCAAACAATTTGGCTGGAAATTTTAACTATTTGGCTTGTCTTTAGCATGTGTTAAAGTAATGGTTTGTTTCAAGCATTCAGGTCACCAATGTTCTTTGCAACTGACCACTACTCAACCTCTTACTAATAGCGATAAACTGAACAGTGAAATAAAGCATGTTAGGATCAGTGTGTCAATACATGTCTGAAAAGTTATTTCACACATTGTGCTCTTTGTCTCTTGATTGGCAGAAGACATTATACCTTGATTATGTTACAGTGACTGAAAAATTGTAAGAGCTGAGCATGTAGAAGTGCTCTTGTTCCCTTTAAAGTCCCCAATCTGTCCTGCCACTTTGAATTTTTCCGAACTGATGTACAGTACAATAGCAAGTAAAATGCAACATTTGTGTGTGCAGCAGCAGGAAAACATCTAATACATGTACATGTCAAGATGCCACGGTGACTACAATTTAGCTAGGCTGACTACTTGACGATTGTTACATAACTCTTCACCCAGCATTGCAAATGCTTGTTGCATGTATATGTAGAAGATGACAAGAACAACCAAAGAAAAATGTCATTATGCAAATAATACCAACTGAACTTTACAGCAAAATGCTAGTTTGCAGCATTGCTGGATCTTTCATTAGAAAATTCTCTAATAGAGCTGACACTTTATACTAACTCTTTTTAGTATACAGCACTCGGTGCACTGATACTAAAAAGACCAATAAACTTGGTAGCACTGTAGTACTTGGTGCCATTCCATGCCTCATTCAACACTCCAGTATTGTATTCATCTGGTTTGAACAATTCAGTTTATTGGTCTTAGCTAAGCTGAGCCACCTTTTGCCATCATTAATTGCCAACTATTCCTTGTTCTTTGGGGTAAATACTTGTTTTTATCTTTAACGTATATTACTAATACTGCATACTCATCTTTTGTTTCTGCAAAATAATTCTGGACATAGTAGAGAGTGTATAATATCTCTATGTCCACTGTGTTGCTATGATTACCCGAATAATAATTTTGTATGTGGGCGTCATGGGAATTTCAGTGTGAGAAGCTAAGAAACTATCTTCATTGCTGTCTCACCACATTCATGCCATGGCTTTATAAAAGGAAAGGTACAGTGTCTATTAAATAATTTATGTAGTTAAAATACCATTATTACGTTATAATATACTTCATGACCGTTATGAAATCAATAGCTTGGTAACTTTTCATGCTCTTAGTAGCACCCTTGGGGTTACTAAATTTCTTGGTTTCTTGGTTTAACAGAACAGTAAAAAACTTGACGGACTAGCTAACATTCATTAGCTGTATAGACTAGCTAGCTTGTCAGCAAATCACAGACATTCAACTACTGAATATAAAGTGGATTACAAAGAAATAATTTATCTGAAAGTGCCCGTGTATTAGCTGCTCAGGATAAGAAGTGATATGATGGGGGTAGATAGCCGTACACTTGTCAGACTGGAGTAGCCACCATTAAAAGATTGACATACTCTAATAGAGCAGTTAGATCTAGATTCTCTAATAGAGCAGTCACAGTATTCTTCAGTGGAGCAGTGTAGCAAGCTTATAAATAAGGAAATGGGAGATGGTTGGTGAGGGGTAGCTATTGTCATTGTCAGCATGTAATGACTTTTTTTTGGTCTTCAACCTACAGCTTGGGTGAAGTTGTGATTCAGAATGGAAACCTCCTTGCCCCTGGGGCCCCATTTTAACTTTTTGCACTGGGCTCCTTAATTTCTCTGGGAGGCGCTGTAGAGGAGATTCACAAAGTTCAGTGCTTCCCAATATCAATGCCTATGCACTGGTGGAGAAAAAATGTGACACTGAGTAGGACAAAGGCCATAGTAACTGGTGCAAGGAAAGTTTCAGGCCTAAGCAATATTGAACGGTAAATCATAAGTATGGTATTAATGGAATGCCTGCTATGTGACAGTTACTATGTCTATGACATAAAATGGTATTATCACCTGTTTATATAAAGTATCAAGAAAAGCTGGTTTTAAGTATTCAGTGTGTTGTAGCTCACCAATGGTTGAAGCTAGCATATATGTACAAAAAAATTTCAAATATTTTACACCAATTCCTTATGTTACAGAACATCCACTGTACAAGTAGTCATTAGTTAAGTTTCCCACCATTTTAAATAGTTTTTAACTTGATGTTTACTGTATCAGTGAAGTTCAAATATGGGTTGTGGCAGGTGCCAGAGGAGTGCAAGAGGTTGTTTCAAAAAATAAAGGGAAAGGTGTAGGGATGAATTAGACCAAGCTATGGGCTATCCAGGTCTCAACATTGGCTACAATGAAAGGAAAATACAACACAGATCTTTATTCAACATCATGGTGCTGTACAACCACATACATACATGGCCAGAGCTCCATGGTCCAAGACATTTATATAGATCACCATCGTGCTTGGAAAGAGCAGCCAGCAAAAGTAGACCACTCAAGTCTAGCTGATTTGATAGTTAGCTTTGAGTTCTTGGTAAAAATCAAATCTGCTGTCAAAGGTGATAAGACCAGATTTCCTAGACCCAGTCACAATTATTGTCAGTAGCTAACTCATTGGAAAATTAATTGTGCAAGGAAATGAGATAATTATTGTATCACCTGAGGTCTAAACAAACACAGGCAGACAATAGCGCTTTAATATAGGACCAACACTGAGAGAATTCTGATCTAGTTGTAATCTCTCAAATTGCACACCATTGGTTTCAAAAAGATGATTGTTATGAATGAACTAAGCTATATAGCTGACACACTCGCAAATTTTTGACTATTCTATTAGAGCTCTTAATTGTTGAGCAAATATATCCAGTAATGCTCCAAAACATTTTGATGTAAACTTGACCCACACGTTGACACAATGGCCTTATTAGACATTCCGTTGCTTATTTCCATCCCTGTTTTATAATTAGAGTTCTCCTTGTCTGAGCTACAAAGATTAGTCCATAACATTGCACTGTTGCCAATGATATGGAGTAGTGAAATCCACATTATTATTGGCCATGTTCCACAGGAAATTTCGAGTGTCGTACAGTTGACAAATCTCTAGCATTTCTTCTCTTGTATATGTGCACCTCATGTTGAAGATGTACGTCTGCATGTGCTTATCAACCATACGTAATTGAGTACAAGAAATGAGTGTGTGCTAATATAACACGTGCTTAATATATAATACATGTGCTGAACAGTCAGACTCTTTGGTATGCTATCAATGGGTTCTTTAAGAAATTCTTTAAGTACATTGTAAATTATTCTTGAAAATGCTCCAATAAGGAATCCTAACTACCTATTATTGCTGAAACATAACTATTAAAGGGACAATGCGCTGTTTACATGCTGTATTATGTTTTGATGTATGGAAGCCACTCAATGCTTGTCCAAGACCAGCTGGTTGCATTGTGTATCTTGTCAAGTTCATGTTGCAGGTGGTAAAGTACTAGCACCACATGATTTTGTTGGGCCCCAAAATAGTCAGAGGTTGTAAACAGCACATTGTCCCTTTAAACTCTTATTCATAAAAGTATCACAGACTATGTACTGTACCTCTTATTAACACTGTAGGGTGTATACCAAATTGATTGTACAAGTAGCATCACAGAATTCTCACAGGACAAAAGTGAAGTGGAAAATTCAAAGTTGCCTGTTCCTAGGAATGATGATGACGATGATAAAACTATTACTAAAGAAAAAGATGACAGTGCACTAAGTGACAATGATATGGTGACTACAGGTGATAACAGTGCAGTGGAGAAGTTGAGCATTAGTAAGAGTTACACTGATATCGATGGCGACACCAGTAGGGCAGATACTGACAGTGTACTGAATAACAGTACTAAATTACATGTTAATGAAACAGAAGTGTAATATGTGTTATAACAGAGTACTAGATTTTTATAATGAAATGAATTGTTTGATACACAATTATAACAACATATTGATCATGTTGTAAAGATGGAATATATAGCAACCAGTGCAAGTCATTAGAGAGGTTAAACACAAGGTCACATGTTTGATGGCATGCTAACTTTTGCAATATCAGAACTAGTAAGTTATCTAAGTGTCTAAAAGTTAGCCTAGTAGCACCAGTGCATTAAGTAAACATAACATTGAGAGGCCTAATTCTCTTAATCCATTACAATCATAACTACTCTATTGTAAATGTCTACATATATATACAGTTAGTAAAGTTGTATATGTAATCCCTCACTCCTATTTTCATGTTTTAACCCTTCTTATTGTAACTGTCTTGTCAGAGCAACCACTGAAGGTTGTAGTGAACTACCTGTGCTTTCAGAACAGAGACGCTGTTATTAACCACACGCTCAAATAATCATTAAACCACCTCCAGATTCAATCGCAGAAAGTTTAATTTAATCTTAAAACAAATATTCAATTAGACTCTTAGAATGTAAGATTGTTTCATGCATCAGTCATGATTATGACAAAAATAGCTTATGTGCTGTAGAATTCCATTCTTCTACTGTATAGAGGGAAACGTTGGTGGAGGTAAACTTTGGTGAATAGCAAGCTAAATTGCATTTGGTGAAATAAACTTTGGCGAATTCAAGCTCAATGTTTAGCAATAAAGATGCTAATGTGAAGTGCTACAAGTAATTGGTGGGTTAAAACATTGGTGAATTTATAACAAATCGCTTAATTTCTTTCCGACAAACTTTCTCTCTATACGATATAGTTAAAGATTCTGAAACATTGTTTTATCCTTGCTACTGTATATACCCCTCCTCTTCCCTCAGGTCTTCCGTGTCCCCCCAAAATATAAATATGTTACATATACATGTTTTTCACAAACTTGTATTAGAACCATTTACTCATATCTGCAATATATCAAGACACACGGTAGTGTGTCGTGCGGCCCAAGAAGCCGGCGCGCCACACCGTGAGTATATTTACAGGAAGAAAGTAAACGCGATTTTCACACCTTTGTAGCTCCGTGATTCCTTATCCGATTGAAACCAACGTTGCTACAGAAGTGCCGGCTAGGTAGGGGAGTCCACATTCCAAATTTGAAAAAAATCGCTCCAGCCATTTCCGAGATACGAGCGGCCAAAGTTTGGGGTTTTTTTCTTCGTTTTTTTTTTCTTCTTCTTTTCGCACACTTTGCAAAATCCGCAATAAAACACGAATGCGTGCTCCAATTAGGCTGAAATTTTGCGCACTTAAAGGGCTCATTAAGGCGAATCTCAGTACCAAGTTTGGTAGGAATCCGATGAACATTCACGGAGTTATGACCGATTAGTATAGGTAATCACACACATTTGAGTGTAATTAGGGAATAATTGTATGAGTAACAGTCAAAATTGCACGAGGCGAAGCCGAGTACAATTTTGGCTGTTACGAGTACAATTATTCCATAATTGCACGAAAATGCGTGTGATTGCCTACTAATCACATAGTGACCATCCTTCATGGTTTGTAGTACAGTTCTATGTGGCCATTAACTTCTACCAGGTGATTGCATCATCCTTCTTTGTATTACATCATTTGTTGTTGCACTTAAAAGGCTTCATGTGTCAGCAATTCTGATTGGCTACTCAAAATGTCTACATATGTTGCACTTAAAAGGCTTCTATTGTCAGCTTATTTGATTGGCTATTCATTATATCACTTTCTTGTTGCACTTAAAAGGCTTCTGTTATTCTGCTATTTTATTGGCTACTTTACAGTGCAATTACAGAAACAAGGCCGTGCGATTTGGGATTAATTGCACTCCTACTATTGGGACTAATGTATGACAAATTAAACCACTATGTGATTAGTATAGGTAATCACACACATTTGAGTGTAATTAGGGAATAATTGTACGAGTAACAGTCAAAATTGCACGAGGCGAAGCCGAGTGCAATTTTGGCTGTTACGAGTACAATTATTCCATAATTGCACGAAAATGCGTGTGATTGCCTACTAATCACATAGTGACCATCCTTCATGGTTTGTAGTACAGTTCTATGTGGCCATTAACTTCTACCAGGTGATTGCATCATCCTTCTTTGTATTACATCATTTGTTGTTGCACTTAAAAGGCTTCGCGTGTCAGCAATTCTGATTGGCTACTCAAAATGTCTACATATGTTGCACTTAAACGGCTTCTATTGTCAGTTTATTTGATTGGCTATTCATTATATCACTTTCTTGTTGCACTTAAAAGGCTTCTGTTATTCTGCTATTTTATTGGGTGTAATTACAGAAACAAGGCCGTGCGATTTGGGATTAATTGCACTCCTACTATTGGGACTAATGTATGGCAAATTAAACCACTATGTGATTATTTGCGTAAAATAAGGTCGAAGGTCTGTCACGCCCACAGGGTAAACCACTTGAAGGAATGAGCTGAAAACTGCTATGTAGATGGAGTAACTATCGTAGGAGTGCCTTTTTGTGGCTTGAAAGGAATCCAGTTAAAGGCCATCGAGATATAACACAAAACCCAACCTGTGTCACAATTACGCGATCGATTTTTATGAATAAAAAACTAATAGTTTTCACGCTTAGGCCACTGCAATGAGATTACTTGTTTCTCATCAACCGCCCGCACCAAAATTTTCTTTTGCCCATGCGCACTCATTATTGCACGAGATGGCAGCATGGCTTTTTTGAGTGTTGTGGTAGTGGGTTTATCACGTAGAAAAGCACTATTTCCATGAAAAACTGCAATCCCATTGAGATACAGACACCATTTATGAGTGTTTTTTACTTCTGTGTTGATTAGAGAGCTTTCTGGAGCATCAACAACCACCAAGGCATCAACAGTGAGTGCTACAGTGTACATTAGACCATACACTAGCATTGGTATCGTGACCTGCATGTCCTATGTGCAGGGCCATCATATCTAAGAGACATAGTAGCTTTAGTGTTGCTACTTCTGCCACAAGCTTGCACAGCCCCTCCCCCTGATAAGACTGACCAGCCTACATGTGCTAAGACTGCTGCTGTCTGCTGCTGCATGGTACATGACTCCAAGACTGGTGGAACTTTCGCAAAGGACTTGAATGCTATGTTACTGAAGTTAAAGTTTATGTGCACTTTGAATTTTACTCTCAGTGTGCACCAGTGCTTGGTGTGCATCCTGCCAATAGCCTAAAAATAAAGGATTATTATACTGGTTTTGTACAAATATGCTATGGCTTGTGCAATAATGAGATAATGAGATAACCCGCCCGCCCGCATGTGTTACTCTATGAGAAGTTGATGAGAAACAAGTTATCTCATTGTAGTGGCCTTACCAGGCAAACCGCTTAGAGCAGTGAGCTGAAAATCGGTGTGTGGTTGGAATAATTATCATAGAAAGTCCATGCTACTAGTAGTACAGAAGAATCGGATTACAAACCACTGAGTTATGATTCCAAAGCCAACTACGTATAGCATATGCGAGATCGAGATACTCTAATAGAACAGTCACCCTAATAAAGCATTCAGCTACGTTTATAACTTACTCCATTATAAAATTATATTACATTGCAAGTTATTCTGTAAGGAGTTCAGGTACATACAGTTAATCTTACAGATAGACAATTCAGCTACAAGCAAGTCACCCTGTAGAGAATTCATTTACAAATATGTTGCTGTAGAGATTCAGAACATTATAAGTAACACTGAAGAGAATTCAGCTATAAACAAGTCACCTTGTAGAGAGTTCAGCTACAACAAGTCACTCTGTAGAGAATTCAGCTACAAAAAAATCACTGTGTAAAGGGTTCAGCTACAAAAAAAGCTACCCAGTAGAGAGTTCATCTAGATCAGCTACAAACAAGTCACTTTAAGCAATGTTCAGCTACAAGTAACTCACTCTGCAGAGAGTTCAGCTACAAAAAAGTCATTCTGTAGTACAAACAAGTCACCGTGTAGCTGGAGAGTTCAGCAACCAATCAAAAAATCACTCTGTAAAGAGTTCAGCTATACAAACATGTTATAACTCTATAGAGAAAGTTATAACTCTATATTGAGATCGGCTAGAAACAATTAGTCATCCAGTAGAGAGATCAGCTACAAGGCATCACCTTATAGAGAGTTTAGTTACAAAGAAACCACCATGTAGAGAGTTCAACTGCAAACATATCACCCTGTAGAGAGTGCAGCTATGAACAGATCACCCTGTAGAGAGTTCAGCTAGAAAAAGTCATCCTGTAGAGAGATCAGCTAGAAGGATCACCTTGTAGAGAGTTCAACTACAAACAAATAACCCTGCAGATAGTTCAGCTACAAACAAGTCACCCTATAGAGAGATCAGCTAGAAGAAGTTACCTTGTACATACAAAGAAACCATCATATAAAGAGTTCAGCTGCAAACAAATCACCCTGTAGAAAGTTCAGCTACAGATCACCCTGTAGAGAGATCAGCTAGAAGAAATCACCTTGTAGAGTGTTCAGCTACAAAGAAACCACCATGTAGAGAGTTCAGCTACAAACAAATCATCTGTAGAAAGTTCAGCCAGAAACAAGTTCACCCTGTAGAGAGATCAGCTAGAAACAAGTCACCCTGTAGAGAGAGCAGCTACAAAGAAACCATCCTGTAGAGAGTTCAATTACAAACAGATAACTCTATAGAGAGTTCAGCTAGAAACAAGTCACCGTGTAGAGAGATCAGCTAGAAACAAGTCATCCAGAGATCAGCTAGAAACAAGTCACCCTGTAGAGAGATCAGCTACAAAGAAACCATCCTGTAAAAAGTTCAATTGCAAACAGAAAACCCTATAGAGAGTTCAGCTAGAATCAAGTCACCGTGTAGAGAGATCAGCTAGAAACAAGTCATCCAGAGATCAGCTAGAAACAAGTCATCCTGTAGAGAGATCAGCTAGAAACAAGTCACCCTGTAGAGAGATCAGCTAGAAACAAGTCACCCTGTGGAGAGATCAGCTACAAAGAAACCATCCTGTAGAGGGTTCAATTACAAACAGATAACCCTATAGAGAGTTACTAGAAACAAGTCACTGTGTAGAGAGATCAGCTAGAAACAAGTCAACCTGTAGAGAAATCAGCTACAAAGAAACCATCCTGTAGAGAGTTCAGCTACAAACAAGTTACCCTACAGTGAGATCAGTTTGAAACAAGAGATTTCAGCTACAAACAAATAAACCTGTAGAGAGTTCAGCTATGAACATATCACCCTGTAGAGAGTTAAGCTAGAAACAAGCTACCCTATAGAGAGATCAGCTAGAAACAAGTCACCCTGTAGAGATTTCCGCAACAAACAGATTATCCTGTAGATAGTTCAGCTAGATACAAGTCACCCTATAGAGAGATCAGCTAGAGGAAGTCACCTTGTAGAGAGATCAGCTAGAAAAAAGTTGCCTTGTAGAGAGTTCAGTAACAAAGAAACCATCCTGTAGAGAGTTCAGCTACAAACCACCCTGTAGAGAGTTTAGCTGCAAACAAATCACCCTGTAGATAGTTCATCTACAAACAAATCAACCTGTAGAGAGATCAGCTCGAGGAAGTCACCTTGTAGAGAGATCAGCTAGAAACAAGTCACCTTGTAGAGAGTTCAGTGACAAAGAAACCATCCAGTAGAGAGATCAGCTAGAATCAAATCACCCTTTAGAGAGATCAGCTAGAAACGAGTCACCTTGTAGAGAGTTCAGTGACAAAGAAACCATCCTGTAGAGAGATCAGATAGAAACAAATCACCCTGTAGAGAGTTCAGCTACAAACAAATCACCCTGTAGATAGATGAGGTAGAAACTAGACACAATATAGGGAATTCAGTTACAAGCAAATCACCCTGTAGAGAGTTCAGCTACAAACAAATCAACCTGTAGAGAGATCAGCTAGAGGAGGTCACCTTGTAGAGAGATCAGCTAGAAGCAAGTCACCTTGTAGAGAGTTCAGTGACAAAGAAACCATCCTGTGCTACAAACAAAACACCTTATAGAGACTTTAGCTGCAAACAAATCAACCTGTAGAGATTTCAGTTACAAACAAATCACCCATTGTAGAGAGATCAGCTACAACCAAACCACCTTGTAGAGAGATCAGCTACAACCAAATCACCCTGTAGAGAGATCAGCTAAAAACACATCACCCTGTAGAGAGTTCAGCTACAAATAAATCACCTTGTAGAGAGTTAAGCTATACAAACAAATTACCCTGTAGAGAAATCAGCTACAAACAAATCACCTTGCAAAGAGTTCACTTTCAAACAAATCTACCTGTAGAGATATCAGTTACAAACAAATCACCCACTGTAGAGAGATCAGATTACCCTGTAGAGAGTTCAGCAAGATAAAAGTCACCCTGCAGAGAGATCAGGTCACCCTATAGAGAGGTCAGCTAGAAGAAGTCACCTTGTAGAGAGTTCAGCTACAAAGAACAGAGAGTTCAGCTAGAAACAAGTGACCCTATAGACAGATCAGCTAGAAACAAGTCATCCTGTAGAGAATTTAGCTACAAACAAATCATCCTGTAGAGATTTCAGCTACAAACAGATCGTCCTGTAGATAGTTCAGCTATAGATACAAGTCACCCTGTAGTAGCAGAAGTCACCTTGTAGAGACCAGCTACAAAGAAACCATCCTGTAGAGAGTTCAGCTACAAACAAATCACCCTGTAGAGAGTTCATCTATGAACAGATCACCTGTAGATAGTTCAGCTATACAAGTCACCCTTTAGATAGATCAGCTAGAAGCAAGTCACCTTGTAGAGAGTTCAGCTACAAAGAAACCATCCTGTAGAGAGTTCAGCTACAAACAAATCACCCTGTAGAGTGTTCAGCAAGATAAAAGTCACTGTATACAGAGAGATCAGGTCACCCTATAGAGAGATCAGCTTGTAGAGAGTTCAGCTACAAAGAACACACTCTGTAGAGAGTTCAGCTAGAAACATGTTACTCTATAGAGAGATCAGCTAGAAACAAGTCGTCACCCTGTACAGATTTCAGTTACAAACAGATCATCCTGTAGATAGTTCAGCTAGATACAAGTCACATTGTAGAGAGATCAGCTAGAGGAAGTCATCTTGTAGAGAGATAAGCTAAAACAAGTCACCTTGTAGAGAGTTCAGCTCCAAAGAACCCACTCTGTAGAAAGTTCATGGTACAAACAAGTTACCCTATATAGAGATTAGCTAGAAAGAAGCCTGTAGAAAGCTCGGCTACAATCAAATTACCTTGCAGAGAGTTCAGTTACAAACAAACCACTTTATAGAGAGACGAACTAGAAACAAGTCACCTTGTAGAGAGGTCAGCTACAAAGAAACCATCCTGTAGTTCAGCTACATTTCAAGTCACCCAGTAGAGAGATCAGGTGCAAAGAAATTATCCTGTGGGGAATAATTGACATTTAATAAATATATGTATATTATTTGTATAATTACTATATAATAGAATCAAAAATAGTTGAAGTATTAAAAATCGCCTTAAAGTTCTTTTCTTCTTCCTGTGGTAAATATATAAAAAAAAACAAATGGGTTAAAAAAAGCCCCAAAGCCAGCTATAGGCCGGCTTTGCAATATACAAATACAAAAAGAAGTGATATCTAATCAAAAACAGCCAAGCTGTAAAAAAAGTGCGGCCCCCAAAAAGGCCATAGTGAAAAAAAATGTGAAATCCAAGGTGGCGGCCAAGAAATGGCTGTGATGGTAGGTTAATGGCAAAAATTTTAATTATGACAATTCAGGTGAATTTGGTGCCAAATCCTAGTGGAGGAGGCAACGCAAATTCACCTGAATCATCGTAATTAAAATTTTTGCCATTAGCCTACCATCACAGCCATTTCTTGGCCGCCACCTTGGATTTCACATCTTTTTTCACCATGGCCTTTTTGAGGGCCACACTTTTTTTTACAGCTTGGCTGTTTTTGATTAGATTTATACTACCATATTAATCTTCAGTAAAAACTAAATAAGGTTATACCAGTATAAAAAATAGGATAATATGTATGTGTGGGTATCAAGAGTGATCAGGCACTATAAAGCAATAAAATATAAAGCTTTAACAGTACATAAGCTAGAAAATTAATAACTTAATTGCATAATTGAAGAGCGTCTAGACTAGATTTTGTAATAGAGCATGCAGTTACACTAACTATACTTCTGTAAGTTACACTGACTACAATTCTGAAAAGGAGTCAGGTATGATGAAGGACTTATATATCCACCAGCTAAAAAGTACATGTATACATGATCAGCTGATCTAAATTTATAAAATAGCAAATTTAGTATCACTATTATGGAAATAATAGACATTATTTCTAGCAAGCATGAATCAAGAATTTTGAGCACTACAGCCACTGCTCAAATTCACAATGATGAGTTGTGTTTGTGTAAAGGTTAAAGAGAGTCAGCCAGTCAGTAGATTATTTCATTACTTTAGATGTGACATGCAACACTTTAAAGTTACTTTAATGTGGGCAGAGACTCTGATGTGGTCTAGTATACTTTCAAGAGCTTTTAAAGAAGGTAATTATCATTTTCATTGTTTCCATCATATCAAGTTTCATATTTATTTCAATTAACCATAAACATTACTGTTAACTATGTAAGGTGTTTGTAAATTATGCGATAAAGAGACAGTTTTCATTTTTGAGTTTCATATAATATACCTAAGTACTTGGATTCACTTTTATGACTGCTACTTTTAAAGCACTTTATTGTGTTATGCCTACGTATTAGAAATAGAATGAACTTGTTCACATGTTAGTTGACACCAGCTTATGCATGATCATGACTCAGTTGGTTATATAAGGGTTTGGACCCTCCTAAATAACTACCAAAGGTGTATGTGCAAGTCTGCAAGATCAAAACACTCTAATAATAGTCAAATTATCTATGTGTAGTAGACTACAATCAGAACTTTTGTGTAAAATTTTGCAAATATTTATGGTTACAACCCCTCTCTCCCATATTGATGTACCAAGTGACCCTCTTACCAGGTCCTGGGATTAACCACTGAAAGTTTCAGTTAAAAATAGAGAAAGGTCTTAAAGATAGAATTATTATTTATAATTATTATGCTAACAACTTTGTTAGATGGTGATGTTTATAAGTGGCAACAATCATCTAGATAAAAGTCTATGTTAACTATATAAATCAAGTACATAATTTAGCTAAAAACTAATCAACAGTATATAGGAGAATTGATTGTTTCAATAGGTAGCAATGTAATGAAGTGGATGGTGGTGACGTGTAGGATAGTATGGAGGAGTATTCAAGGCTGAGTGATAAACTGTTGCTAGGGAGCAGCTAATTAATTTACTCAAGTACATCATATGGTGGGCAGGGCCACAAAATACCAGTATGTGAGGTTTTGTCTTCTGTTGAGAGTAGTAGTCAATTATTTCAAAAATACAAAATGGAAATCCATGACTGATGACATAATAATATTTCTCTAGACAGTTAATAGTGTATTGTCTACTGACTTGCTCACTAACAGTGCTGAGCTGATACCTCAAGGACTCATGAATTGAGTAAAGATCTTCAAGTAGTAATATTTAACCACTATAAATATCTCAGAATATTTCATTTAGAAGGCTGGCATTATATTAATTTTGCGGCTTAATAGAGTTTCTACCATAAATTTTTATTTGAAAAGCCAAAAACTACACAGACTGTTATATATAGTTTTACCGAACTTGTAATGGAACTAAACAGCTCTCTTTACTGTCATCATTAAAATACCTAATAATACAATAATTATTGTAACAATAATGTAATTTATTCTGCTTATAAGTTGATAATTCTGATAAGACAGTCACACTAACTAAGCTATCATGTAGTTTTATGAAGCTATCATGCAGCTTTATGAAACACCATAATTGGGTGTCAACCATAGAAGACAGATTAGTGTACATAAAATGATCTGATACAAGATCATCTGGTATCATTGATAATTAAAGTGACAATTTGCTGTAGATATAATTATGTCTAGCAAGCATTCTCTGAACCAATAGCTGTACATACAACACTGCTGAAAAGAGTAATGTCTGCATGAAGGTGCATGACAGCTAGTCAGCCAGTAAATTAATCAGTGAACTGGAAGAAAAATAAAAGTACGTGCATAACATGCAACACTTTAAAGGCCCTCCACTTTAACTAAGGCCCTTACAGTCTTGGGTTCCACACTGAGACATTGTAATTTTAGTTATGGTCTTGGTACAGTACCTATAGTTGTAAAATTTGATGTATCATTCCCAGTGTCTCTTTAATAACCATTAAATCTTACCCATGGAAATACATCTCAGATTTTTAATAACGTAAACAAATGATAATTATGTTTAGAATGTATGAAGGTGCTGGGGTAGTAGTTTCAAGTGATTTTGTAATAATATGTAGGTAGCTAAAAATGAGTTTTTTGCTACTATAAGTCTTACAATAATAAAATAGATTTGAGGTTTTACTTAATTTAGATATTGTACTCCAACGATTGCCAGCAGATCAGTATCTGACCAGAAAGCTGGATGAGTTTCTCATTATTGTCAGTGGCTTTTGAATAAACTAATACAACATTTTCATTGTTTTTATTGCATGTATTAAGTTTCAGTTGACTATAAAATAACACTACGCTTGCTATAGGTGTTTGTTGTGCAACTAAGGGACAATATTCATTCATTTCATACCAATGTGGATTCACTTTTTGTAGCTGCTACTTTATGATTGTTCAAAGTACAACCAACCTATTGCGAACTGAGATTTTCTAATGTATTTAGATTATAATACTTGCCACTGTACATGTATGTAATCATCACAGGGGTGGATTCAGTAGCTGGCAAGGGGAGGGGCACAAACAAGCTCAGATCCACACCATTTAAGGGGAAGCCACTCTGAGCAACTACAATCATGACGTATACACATAGAGATAAACACAGCAGCAAATAATCACTTCTCAGTAATGTTTGCTGTTGAACTTTACCATATAGACCATTGCAGAAGGTTGCAAAGTCTTAAAATCAATCACAAAAGCTATTAATGGCTAAACTCCTGCCAACAATAACTATTTTTAGAGATGCTCACTATGTACGAAAGTGCTGGGAGATGTTTTGAGTTTGGTTTTGCAGTAATGGTAGGAGATATAATCTGCATTTCAAACTAAAAGTATTTAATATGTCAGTAGTTCTTGAGTAATTAACTAGCTGATTTTGGCTATACTGGCATATAGAAGTGATATAGCTCATCTAAAAGGAAATGGCAGGGAAGGGGGAATATTTGTCCCAAATGTACTTGTATCATGTTGGATTGTCCCAAAAGTACTTGTAGCATGTTGGATTCACCATTGCATCACTGTGTTCACCTAATAGTGAAACCATTATGGTTGCCTTAATTATAGAGTTTCCTGCTACAGTATGATTCAAGAAGTAGCTGCTAATATGCCTGTTGTTACTCTGTGTATTTGTGTATCTATAGTCTATAGTGTTTTGTTATGGTAGGCAAGGAGGAATGGAATTAGCTGATTGTTGTGACGTAAAATAATCAATTAATCAATCATCAATCAATCCATCATTCTGGTAATCGTATCATCCTTTTGTAAGTGGATCTAGGAGATATTGTTAGGGATACAGATGAGATCTGATGTAGGGTAAAACAGAGGTTAATAAGGGGCTGGTTGTTAGTATAGAATGATGATATGGTCTAGCAGTAATGTCATATCAAGCTGTACCACTGAAAATAAAGTCAAAGTTATGTCCATATGTAGATACAGAAGCTATCTAAGTTATGTAGTACTACACTATGTGTTACGGTACAGTAGTTGTGAACTACAATACAGTATGTGTAACAGTAGTTGTGTAGTACTAGAGTACGTGTTACAGTAGCCACAGTGTAATATAGCTATGGAGCTATGGTAGCTGTATATATAGTATTACAGTATACACCTGTATGTTACAGTAACTATGGAGCCACAGTCGTGTAGCACTATACAGTATGTGTTACAGTATAGCTACAGTAGTAGTTGCATAGTACCACAGTATCTGTTACAATAGCTATGGAGCTTTAGTAGTTGTAATGTTGTAGTGAAAGTGAAACATCAGGCTATACCACTGGAAACAAAGCCAAGGTTTCGTTAGCTACAGTTTTATAATTTATGTATGGCTGTGTGCATATTTAGAATTGTAACTAAAAACAATTTTGTGGTCTACTAAAATTAGCTCAAGATGATAGCATAAACTTTCTGGTAGTTAGCTAGTCCTTGTTTTATTAAACTTAGCTTAGCTATATTTTTCTTTAGCCAATATTTTAGGAATTTTTTCTTTGACTACTCTTTAGCTACTGCAAAATAGCCTTAAGATACATAGTTAGCTATAAATTACAAAAATGCTTCCAACTTTATTGTTGTAAGCTGTAGCTTAAATTTCTATTGATATGTTCTTTGAAAGCTGCTTCAAGATATCAGATTTCATAATAATTTATCTAATAGGCTCGCCAATTGGTTAAACTGCATTGTAGCTATTTGCCGAAAGTTTAATCACCCTGTCCTGTCTGATGAGCCTGTCACGGCGCATATCGATTAGATAGTAAAAGTGCCTACTCACCCGAACGAGCATGGCACTCTATATAATCACGTGCGCACAATAGGACGCCATTTTTGTGGGCAAAAAACTACTGTGTTCTATGTTAGGAAAAACTTTAAATGCTATTGTGAAAGAATCGTATTGACATAACATACTTGTGCCGTGGTGACTATTTCAGCTTTGGGAAGGCCACGAAACAGAACGCTCGATACTTTTCCCGGAAATCCGAAGCCGTAGCAATTTTTCCGGACCACGACTTAGGTCGTAACACGTCTATAGCTACATGTAGCTACTCAGTAACTGGCGCAGCAAGAGTTGATGGGTGCTCTATTCTATCTGTTGGTGGCCTTGTTTGCGTACAGTCAAGGTTAGTTTATGCTGTACGCGATATGTTATATTCGTAACCGTAGTTCCGTCTACGCACGGATTCATTGAGGGTAGCTATCCCTTTTCACACAAGCTGGGTAGCTATATACTATAGTACATCGCATTTTGATTTTTCTGTGCTTTGTAGCTATTCCTAGTATAGTAGAGTAACTCACCTAAAATTGGACGGGCTCCAAAATCGGACGCAACTACTCGAGCTACAGCAGGAATTTTTGAACAACTTATATGTCTTTAGATAGGTCAAGGCTGTGGGACTTTGGGCACCAAGTATCAGCTTTCTTGGCTTCTTTGTCTGGTGGCAGCAGCCCTGCAAAGTCATTTCCGATTAATACGCACAATCGGAAAAACAGTCGATTCACGGACACTCACCGTCTACATATCAGACTTGCATTCAATCAACAGTTTTCTATCTTAAAGTTGTAGAGCAACTCATCTACTTTCTAAATATCCCTGGTTTATTTAATCAAATCCTTTAATCATCAACGAACTTTAATGCACACAATAGTTACTTATAAGTAATTAAGTACATAATCTCAGGGTCTGGTACTTGTTACCAGATTCCTTTAGTGCAACTTGCTCATGCAGCTATAACTACTGTTTGTATCATTATGTTTTTTAAACATTGCACTATAAAGCTTTTTACAACTACTACTACTACCAATTACAATTTTTTTTAAATTTTTCATTTAAATTATTCAAACACACACACAAATCAAATAAAACGAGACGTCACTGGAGTAATAATCGAACCATAAATTTAAGTATACGTTTTTTGAGATACGTTTACGGAAATGTTCACCGTATACTTTACAAACATCGTTTACTTCCGTATACTTAAATTCATAGTGCGATTATTACTCCAGTGACGTCTCATTTTATTTGATTTGTAATTCGTGATTTAAAGGATTTGATTAAATAAACCAGCGATATTTAGAAAGTAGATGAGTTGCTCTACAATTTAAGATAGAAAACTGTTGATTGAATGCAAGTCTGATATGTAGACGATGAGTGTCCGTGAATCGACTGTTTTTCCGATTATACGTATTAATCTGAAATGACTTTGCAGGGCTGCTGCCACCAGACAAAGAAGCCGAGAAAGCTGATACTTGGTGCCCAAAGTCCCACAGCCTTGTACTATCTAAAGAAATATTAGTTGTTCAAAAATTCTTGTTGTAGCTCCAGTAATTACGTCCGATTTTGGAGCCCGTCCGATATTAGGTGAGTTCCTCTATTTGGAATCTCTCCGCACTAACTTTGCACATGCACATCTGCCAAATATAGCTAGCTATAGCTATTAGGCTAGCTCACCGGCAAACATAAAAATAAAAATCCGACAAAAAAATCGATAAAAATCGCTATACAATAAAAAATCGATAAAAGTCGCTTTACGATAAAAATCCGACATGTAAATGTATAGTTAGCTACTTCCAGGATAGCATATAGCACAGTCTCGTGTTCTTTAACAGGAATTACTTTGCATACTAGCTATGTAGCTACATTGATGTTTAATTTCCCATTACATTAATATTTTCAATTTTGCACGAATGATATAATATCGAAATGATCATGACTCCAGCAAGTAGGGCCAGATATCATACAGTGCTATTATTAATAATAGCTGGTCAAATTTAGTGAACTGATGGTTATTTCATGGAAGTTGCATCAAATTGGTGAAGTGGCTATATAGAAGGGAAAAGCGAGCTATAGATTTTCTATTTTCCTTTAAAATTATGCTAGTGTTAAGGCCACTCCAATTGGTAATTATGTTTCTGGTCCTTTGAAAATCAGTTTTAGGTGCGGGCGGGCGGAATTCAGCAACAAAGCAACAATGAAATAACTGCTCCATTAGAGTATTTTTGTGATTTACTGACTGTTCTATTAGAGTATATCGATCCATACTATGCACTTCGCCCATTTTCTTCTCGCATTTCTTGCAGGTTGCAGGTTTTCACTGATAAAATACAAATCATGGCACTTAGATAGTTAGATTTAACATACTTGTTGCAGCCCAATATTTGTTTCTGAAATCCAGGTTTTTCAAAAAGCTGATGCGGGCATTTTACCCATGTATTTCTGAAATTTCACATTCTCCAAAAAAGGATGCGGGCGGTGGACCAGAAACATAATTACCAATTGGAGTGGCCTAACTACATATTCTGAAAGTAACCAATAAGGCAAGGTAAGTTAATGCATTTTTACGTCGCAATATTTCTAACTGTCCTACACATGTCAAATGTAACATCTATAAGATCATGGTGCACCCAATACTTGAATATGGCTCTACCATCTGGGACCCCCACACCCATCTAAATATTAACTTACTAGAAAGTATCCAAAGAACTGCTGCAAGATTTTGTTACAATAATTATTTTAAACTTTCCAGTGTTTCTAGAATGTTGAACCAGCTCAGTTTACCTAATCTACAGCAAAGGAGAAAGAGAAGTAAATGTATTATGATGTTCAAGATAATTAATGACCTTATAGACATTCCTGCCAGCCACTTTGTACCTAAACAATGTTTACTTCGAGGAGGATACTATATCCATCTCTCTACAAAAATAGACTCTTATAAGTTTTCATTTTTTCCTTCTGTAATTAAATTATGGAATAGTTTACCTCCACCTGTAGTTGATTCTCTCGCACTTAATGATTTTTGTATTAACTTAGACACTTGTATGCATAACACCTGTGCGTTATAATCTGTTATTGATTCCTGCACAGTAATTTATTTTATTTTATTTGTTTAATGCACATACCTCATAATTGAGTGTTGTGTGCATGTGAAAAGATGTGAACTTAAAATAACTGTTCTCTATAAAGATGAAGTGCGTGACAAAATGTGATTAAGTTAGGTGCAGTAGTTAAGTTAGTAGGTAGTGAGTTCCAAAGTCGAATTGAATGTGGGAGAAATGAATGATAATATGAGTTAACTCTAGCAGGTAAACTGATGAATCTTTTAAGATAGCCACGGGTAGATGACAATACTGGTTGTAGATCTTGTGAGAAGTCAATACAAATAAGGTTGTTGATAACTTTGTAAAACATGGTGATGATGGCATTAGTTCTTCTTACTTCAAGTGATTGCCAGTTTAATTGAGACAACATAGAGGTCACACTGGAGTATGCCGAGAATTTGTTGAAGACAAAACGAGCAGCCTTACGTTGGACCATTTCTAGTCTTGCAATATCAGTTCTGACATAAGGGGACCATACAGTAGAGGCATACTCCAGAATTGGTCGTACGTAAGTGAGGTAAGCAAGTGATTTAATAGTAGGAGAGCATTGCCTGAGATTTCTTTGCAAAAATGCACGTGTAGAGTTTGCTTTATTACAAATGGCAACAACGTGATCATGCCAAGACAAGTTGTGAGTAAAGGTGACTCCTAAGTATTTGGCAGAATTGACCTTAGAGAGGAAATGACTGTTGATATTGTACGTTGAATTTATAGGGTTTTTCTTATTTGTTATAGTGAGGTGTTCACACTTCGTCAAATTGAGTTTCATTAGCCACGTGTGGGCCCACTGAGCAATGATGTCCAAGTCTTTCTGTAGTCTAATAATATCTTCTGCACTATGAATCTCTCTATACAAAATTACATCATCAGCGTAGAGTCTGATTTTAGAGGTAACATTACTAGGGAGATCATTTATATAAAGAAGGAAGAGCAAAGGACCTAATACTGAACCTTGCGGCACCCCTGATAAAACATTACAAAACTGGCTTCTGTCGTTATGTAATAATACTTGTTGCACTCTATCTTTTAAAAAGTCACTTATCCAATTGAGTAAAGGACCTGTAATTCCATAGTAGGACAGTTTGTGCAGTAAATGTGGATGAGACACTTTATCAAAAGCTTTTGAGAAGTCTAATAAAAGAAGATCAATTTGATTGCTTGAGTTTAGAGATGCAGATAAGTCATTAACAGTTTCGAGTAGTTGAGTCTCACATGAGTGATTTTTACGAAAGCCATGTTGTTCGTTACAAATTATGTTGTGATTGCTAGCGTGCTGAGAAATTGAGGATACTATTATATGTTCAAATATTTTGCAGCAGATGCAGGTTAAAGATATAGGCCTATAATTAGAGGGATCTGTGCGTGAACCCTTCTTGAAAACTGGAACCACAAAGGCTTTTTTCCAATCTGTTGGAAGCTTTCCCTGTTGAATAGAAGCATTAAATATTAAAGTTAATGCTGGAGCAATATGATTGGAGGTTTCCTTAAGAAATCTTGCTGGTATGCCATCTGGACCCTGTGCTTTATGGGAGTCAAGATTTTGTAAAAGAAGTCTGACACCATTTTCCTCTATTAGAAGGGGAGTAATATCAGGATGATGATTATTCTCAAGTGAAGGGATTTGATCTGATGGAATATTGGATTTTGTGAAAACTGATGAAAAATGATCATTTAATAAGTTAGCTTTGTCGGCATTCTGAGTATAAATCTGATTATTTTTCTCAAGTGAGGGAATCTCACACTGGTCATTTCTCTTAGACTTAATATAGGACCAGAAACGCTTGTTACTGGATGAGCCATTGTTGTCAATTAATTTGGATACATAGGCATTGTGAGCTTTACGACATTCTCTCTGAACTTGTTTTTTCAAGTCTCTATAAGCTTTCCAATCTGATTCATGGAAGGAAATACGAGCCTTATTATACAAACGTTTCTTTTTGTTGGAAAGGCGCTTTATTTGGTTATTGATCCAGGAATGTCTTGGAGATTTAGAGAGTTTTCTTTGAGGTATCAGTTCCAAGCAGCTGTGACATTCCTGCTTAAAAGCGTTCCATAAATCTTGGATTGGGGTGACAGTAGAAAAAGTGGATACAAAGTTATTTGAGAAGTGGGAAAGATTTTCACTAAGTGCTTGCCAGTTAGCTTGATGCCATAAGTACACCGTGCGAGGTTGAGATTCAATTAAGGTTGCAACGAGAGAGGACTCAATAACAATTAGTTAGTGGTCACTAATACCAGGAGAAACCTTAACTTCCTGGATCAATCCGGGTCTGTTTGTAACAAATAAATCAAGTATATTGTTTCCCCTTGTAGGTGAGTCAACCAGCTGTGTAAACCCAAAGGTACTAAAAGTGTCAAGTAACATATTGCATAACTCTAATGGATAGGCATTAGATACAACAGAATTAAGGTCCCAATTGATATTGGGAAAATTGAAATCACCTGTAATCCACATTACAGCATTCTCATACTCACAGCACAAGCGTTCAATTAGATTACAAACGTTTTGCATATACTGTATATCTCTATTTGGTGGTCTGTATATAACTAACACTATTAACATGCGACTGTCTGATAACTTAATTTTACAGGCTACAGCTTCACAATCTGTTATGGTTTGGATTTGGGTACAGTTTATAGTGTTGTGACAAGCGAAAAATACTCCTCCTCCATACCCGTCTTCTCGATCTGCACGAAATACTTGATAATTTGAGGGGAAAATTTCACTGGTGTATACAGTAGAGTTCAACCAGGTTTCAGTACCTGCTATAAAGTGTGGCGTTTCTGCATTAATCATATATATAAAAGATTCTTGTTTGGAACGCAAACCTCTTAAGTTAGTTGAAATCATCTTAAAAGATTTATGATCATTAAAGTAATGTTCACAATTAGTAGTTGAATCATCGTTATTAGGATTACAGATAGAAGAGTTCTTAATTAAGTGGGAGGGAGGTCCCCCTCCCTCCTTACAATTTGACCGTTTTTTATACGGTAGGATCTTGGGACTGTTTTATTAAGCTCTGCAAGTTTCTCTCTTAAAACCTTGTTTTCTGCTTGTTCCTTGGGTGTAAGGTCAGGTGTAATAAATATTTTCTTGACCCAGTCAGGGTTAGAACCATCTCTTAGCTTTGAACTGTTACGCAAGACCTGCTTCTTCAACTTTTCCGATGGAACATCAACCTTCAGCAGTCTTGTCTTTTCAGAATCCTTTTTGCCTATACGGGCAACTGTGTCCACCTGGACGTCGATTTTAAGGTAGTCTTGAAGAATGGATTTAACGTGATTAGTATCATGTACCCTCCTTTCCACAGCATCTTCTGAAGCACTTTCAGGAATCCGGTGTAGTATCAAATTGAGCTTTCTCTTTTTTTTCTCCTTCTCTTCAGACAAGAGGGATGTGACAGTAGAGTTAATCATTGTTTCTATGGATGGTTGGAGAGTGTCCATGCTTAACGTGGGGATGCCGTGGCTTAGTTTGTCTTCTTCTAGGTGTTGAATTCTTTCAGTAAGCTCACTGACTTTCGTGTGGAGGGATCTGATCTCGGACTCAAAAGAAGCTTTCAGGGATCCAACAGATGAGATAATAACCTCTTGGAGTGAGGATAACAGCCGTGATTCAAGCTCCCTGAAAGCTGAGTTCATAGACTGACTGACTGAGCCAGTGTCGTCGTAAACTGTTGGTGCTTGTTCATCACTATCTTTCAAGGCTCCAGAGTTAAGATAGGTTAAAAGTGGCTGACCTTTATGCTTTAAAGATTTCTTCCATGATTTCATGGCTTTCATTCCAGCTATGGCCTCAAATTCTTGAGGGGGAATAATCTTACCATTGTATTCAATACATTTTGTATACCCTTTGTTCCCCTCTAGTTTGTGAAACTTGTTTAAGATTAGTTTACCAGTTCTACCACCACATACAACTTCTATATACTTACGACCTTCAGTGTCCTCTTCAACATCTATTTCGGCAACATCAGCGATGGCAAGATTGTTAACACTTGCCTGGGGGCTGGTATCTGGCGTATCGTTGGGCTTTTTCCTCTTCAGTGGGTTCGTTTGGTAATTCTTCACTTGGGTGACGAGGTTACGAACGTTTGGGGGATTCGAGACAGCCATAAGTGATAGTTCCAGCGTTGATTCTTCAAACAGTAACACTAATAATAATAATAATAATAATAATAATGGATTAGTTAATTTTCTTTCGAAAATTTAATGTTTACAGCATACACACATTGTCTGTCATGGTGTTAGCTACAAACGAAATAAGCTAGCAGTAGGAGAAGGCAAGCGTCTCCGCAATCAACTGATCCAGTCCGATCCAATCATCACGGAAAATATGGACTATTCCCGTTTACAAATACAGGGAAGCCATCGTGCTAGCTTGCTACCAATAATATCGCTAATCATCACCTCGGGCTGTCAGCGAAAAGAAATGGGGCACTAATAGTCTCGCGTGTCCAGACTGCTTTTTCTCGGCTTGGTGTCCCTCTCTTTTCTGCCACTTCTCCAGTTCGCTGCCCATGTGGTAGTGTTGTTGATCAATTTGGTGATCATCTGCTGGGCTGTGGACATGGACCCATGCGTATACGTAGGCACGATGCTTTATGTGATGTGATATATCATGCTTTACTTCAGGACAACACTGGTTGCCGTAAAGAGCAACGGTGTGCTGGTTCCCGATTGGATCGCCCGGGTGATGTTTTTCACCCTGACTTTGTGCATGGGAAGCCTGCGTTCTTCGATGTTACTGTACGTTGTCCATTACAAGAATCTCTGTTGGGTCGGTCTGCAGTTTTAGCAGGTGTGGCTGCTGCTAAGGGAGAAGAAGATAAGGATGCTCACCATGATGAGCTTGTACAGGCTGCAGTGCTGGAGGTGTTTTTGTCCCCCTGGTGGTTGAGTTCTTGGGTTTGTGGTCTGCTGCTAGTCGTCCTGTCTTGCAGGATATTGCTTTGAGGACAACCACCAGAAGTGGCATTTCTCGTGACCTAGCATACCGCCATCTGCTAGAGCAACTCTCTGTTTGTCTGTGGCGCCACAATTCCCGGACATTTTTACATCTATTTAGCCTGTTGCCTGGCAGTCCTTTGTGGGAGTTGAACTCTGTTTCATGCTCCCACCCCCTGCAGTTTGGCCAGTATACTGCAGGGCTTTCTTGTTAAGGCCCCTGTCCGGGGGTTTTGCTGTGTGTATCCTGGCGGTCCATGCGGTGTTTTTGTAGGCCTGTGTAGGCTCTGTAGGTTTAGCTGCTTTTTCTTTTTTCTGCTTTTTGTCATTTATAAATTAAATTAGGTTTAACTTCTAGCTAGAGATCGGGGAGGATGGGAGTGCCATTAGGGCCGGAATAAAAAAAAACTCTTTCTCCGCACGGCGTTTATAAATTGGAAATCATACTGGCCACGTGAGACTAATGGGACATAAGGGAGGACAGAGGTAAGTCCATGATGCGTGCATTGTACATACTGCGGTAGCTATGTCAAAAGGCACCTGTCATCACGGCTGAGGCGATGTTGAACAGTGAAAAAAAAGCAAGCCTAGCAGATGGTTATAGCTAGCTATCGAGTTGCGCCGGCCTGTCTGAAGGCATCGGGCAGGCAGGCAGTCAGGCAGGTCGGTCAGTCGTATAATTAAAAAAAATTGTAGTAGCTAATCTAGCTATTGTGTATTAATGCACAAGGATAAACGCAGTATAAGGAAAGTTCTCAGTGGATGATGGCATCATGATCTTCACGGCAGTCTATTATATGGCTTCCCAAAGAATATTTATGGCTCGGAATTGCTGCGAGTGATTCATGTCCTCCCCAGACTGACTTACTTTGTAGTTTAGTGTAGTTACATGCATGTACTCTCTTAACACTCCCTTACCATGCCCACACAGGTGTTAACTCACTAACCCTGTTTGGTGGTCACATGTGACCAAGGACTTATTTATGTGCTTTTTTGTCTTACTATTCAATAATGATGGTTCATCTTGAAACATTAATAGCTAGGGTCGTAATGAAGCCAGTTTTTTGGGTGATATTTTTGTGGGTCAGAAAAACCCAATCCTCCATGATCCCTGATATATAGTACTACTGCACTGTATGATAATATTATTACTGTTAACTTTCAACTGCTGTCATGAAAACATCACTGGATGTAGAAATAGAGAGCTATCAAAGTCATGAAAACATCACTGGATGTAAAATATCAAAACCTTTCTAAGTGAAAATTCTCACTAAATATGTTTACACAAAAAATTCTTCTGATAAAAATAGTTTACACAAATACAGAGTGAACTACCTGTATGGCTACTGTATCTATGTACCATGTATTATAATTGGTAGCACTGAAATATTATGTTGATAGCTTCAACCCCTTGCTTTTCCTGTCAAGGTGTTGCAAATATTTTGTGAATAGTTAATACAAAGTATTTCCATCAAATGACTATGGACAGAAAAGATGATACAGAAGTGTCACTATGTACCAATCAACACTTCTCAAATAAAGCTGTCCTGGTACCGTATAACACCCACATAATAATTATATATTAAATGTTGAAAATTTGATAAAAATTGTGAATAGGCCTGTGTCAAATATGCCAGCAAAATAAAAAGCATGCACAATAGGCTGGAGTGTTATGTCAGCATAATGCTAGAAAATTTCAAACTATGGAGCTTATTTTCATGAAAACAGATCGATACTCCCTAATAGAGCAGCCAGTGAAAGCTGCAAACTGCAAAAGAGCACTCAAATGCATTGCACATAGCACCTAGATCAATACTCTCTAATAGAGCAGTCATTTTATAGAGAAATATTCTAATAGAGCATTCACTGATTAAAATGTTCCAAGTGTCACAAGTGTTGCTAACTAAGGAGCATAACACAAGCATAATAGGAACACTGAAAGAGCATAATGGGTGAAAATTTTGGGAAATTCCTGAAAGTATTTTGGGCAAAATTGTGAGCATATTTGACTCAGGCCTAATAAGTGAAGCAAACCATCAAATCCATCAAAATTTTCACAGTAAACGTTTGGAAAACGTAATGGACAATAATGTTAGAAGAACTCAAACTTACATATGTACAAACTGTTTACATTTCATAACTGCAAGACAACATTAAAATAGAAACCTAATCTTTTTGTTTATATATGTGTGTGTTTACATTAATTCTCTGCTGCTATTGTAAAGAATTTCACTTTCTACTCAGCTTTATACAGTATCTTGTACAATAAGTGTAATAGCAACTGGCTAGAAAGGGGGCAAGTATATCTATTCGTTGAATTCCTGAATCATAATGATCATGTTCCCTTTTAAATTTCTTTTTATTTTATCAAAATAGGGATGATGTGCTAAAGTAAAAGTAGTGAAACATGCAGTGATCATGACATAATGGTAGTACAATCATGGCTATGTGAGGATAAGCATACCTATATACTGCACATTGGAATGTTATTCACTTAAAATGTGGAGATTTAGCTACGTATAGTATTTTCTAATACTATCATGAAAATTGTTTCACTTTATTTTAGCACTTGTAATCCTAAATTAAATACACTGCATAGTTTGTTAATAGAATATTGCATGCAAAGTTTCAAGGTAAACAATTTTAGCAGGTTGTCAAATTCAGCACTTTTGTAGTTTTGTTTTCTATATCACTGATTTTTTCATACTCACAGAACTAATTGTGATAATCGTTACTTTCAGATCTCATGAACAGCTAAACAACCACAAAACCTGTGGAATCACATCTTTTCAGTGGTGGATCTGAGATTTTTAAAAGGTGGTTTCTTGAAAGTTGGTACTACCACTGAGCTAAATTTAATAGGGGGTTCTGTCAGAAACCCATATAAATCTGCCACTGCTCTTGAAAATCCAGACTGTTTTATGAATGTCACATGTGAAGTAGAGTGACTGCTTTATTAGAGTATTTTGATCTGCCTTAGAATTGCTGGTGATCTCAATTTCATTTCTTTTGATTACTTTTCGATAATTCTGTATTGTGTACAAATTTACCTTATTCAACACTTTTAAAAATCATAAACAGATAATGAAACTTTCAACTATTCAAATAGAACACTCACTACTTTAATAGAACAATCTGTTAGCTGATCATGATAATATAACTGAAGTAGAGGAGTTTGAATAACTCAGTTTCCACTGTGTACTGTACTGTGTGATACCATAATAATATAGCAGCAATAAAATACAGTTTTACAACAGGTGTTGATGGTGAGGTCACTGTCACCATTATCAGGTTTCCAGCTGGTACACCAGTTAGTGGATCTACTAACACATTTGATTATCCCATATTGAGTAGTATCACTCTGACATGTAATGTGACATCAGATGATGGGTCACCATTAACAGTGACTGGTTACTCATGGAACACTACAAGATGTTATGCTAACAGTAATGGTGAAAGAAGGTGTTTCCCTGCTGGTGTGACAACACAAAGTGTACGTAAAGATTATCTGCTTGCAAAAGATGCTGGTACCATCACTTGTACTGCAACTATTAGTAGTGTGGACTACGTATTTACCAGTAATGAATTCACACTTCGTATATCAGGTACACATGTAGCTATACTGTAGATTAGGTAATCCTAAGGCTGCAGCACATGTTGCTGTCAGACCTTCAGTGCTGGTCACTGTAAAGCGCTAATAATAAATACTTTAGGTTTAAGGAAGAAAATCCATCCCTCCTGGAGGAAGACTGAGTGTGGCTCCGACTAGACATTGGGTGACCTGCAGTTCAAATCCTGGGGTTGGAGGGACTTTTTTTTCCCCTTACTTTGGTCCCTTTTCTGTCACACCTTATTCAGTCAGTTCAGTCAGTAAGTCAAGTCACTAGGTCTAAGTCCTTGTAGGTTAGGTAATCCTAAGGCTGCAGCACATGTTGCTGTCAGACCTTCAGTGCTGGTCACTGTAAAGTGCTAATAATAATAATAATAATACTTTAATTTTTATGTGATACTCTAGATGTGTTTGTTAACATAATAATTGTTTCCATGTTACATGCTATATATATTTTATTATTGTAATCAAATGGAATAGTACCTACATACCAGTTACCATAAAAAAGCAGAATGGTTGAATAAAAGTAAAAAGTAACTGGCTACTAAAAGAATGATACTATACTTCTTGTGTGGCCAACAATGAATGTTAATGTTTTTGACATTGGTCTTTACTCAGTGACTCATACTGTATTACACTCGATCTTGCTGTATTCCTAATAAATTATACTATTTAGCACTAATTGAGAATGACTATTGTGTCTCAGTAGCCATTTTATTATTCAATTAAGAATAATGGACCATTAATTAGTATGTAGGAGTGCAGCAAGGCTGAAAGAGGATCAATTAGATTTTAAATCTTGAATAGTGTTTTGTGTACTTTTGAATAAAAGCAAAACTTTTTTTTTAACTTATTGATTGTTTTTTAAAAGAATTAACTCAGATCTTATCACTGGGGCCATGCAGATGCTCTAAAGCATAATTATAATGTATTTGGTTAATTATTGTAACCATTGCATGATCATTACAAATGATTAGGTATTTCAGTAACTACAACTGGACCAGGACTTAATCCAGCAACTGACTTAGTTACAGCTAATCAGCTTATGGACTACTCATATCTTACTGAGGATCTCTTTGTGTTTGACAGTTCTGGTGTGTTGTTGCGTTGTGCTAGTGGACTTGGACCTACTGGTAGTAATATGAACTTAGGTGGATGGAAATTTGATCAAAGTGCAGTTTCTACTGGAGACCATTGTTTATCACAATTTCAAAACCGTGGAGCAAACAGTAGGCTTTATCCTGGAGTAATAAATTTATATCCATGTGGAGCATTATCACCTAATGAAGAGGGTGTTTATTCATGTATGATGATGAACAGTTCAATGATGGTACAGACCACAAGGGTGGGTTTGTACCTTAGTGGAAGAAGTGAGTCACTTGATATGTATCCCATCACATCATTGTTAACCATCTTTTAACTCTCTACACAGCTGCTCCAATTATAGACCCTCCATCTTCATCTACTGTAACTGTTTCTGTTGGTGATTCCCTCACATTGTCCTGTACCTCACAAGGTTCTCCCCCAGACACATTCACTTGGATGAAGGATGGCTCTGTAGTGCCATTCTCTTTTACTTTAACTGCGGTGAATCACAACAATAATAATGCAGTGTTTCAAAGTCACTATACCATCAACAGTGTTACTTCAAGTGATAGTGGAACATACTCATGTACTGTAACTAATCCTATTGGAAGTGATAGTAAAGCCATCATTGTTGTTGTACTTATTGGTGAGTTGACTGATCTACAGCAACTGTCAATGTCAACCCTCTCTCTTTTACACATTTCCAAATGTAATGAGGTAAATGCTCAGAGGGATTGTATAGTCTGGCATTTATGACTTCACTAATTGTCTATAACCTGCATAGTTTAAAATGGTCAGCAATCATGTTTGCTTAATAATTAGAACTGTTACATTCCATGTCACGACAGCAGTGAAAATAACCAGCTTTCCTTTCATTTACAAAAACTTGGCTGTATTGCTTAGGAATAATCAAACTATCATGTGTCTTTATAATTATAGGGATCCGAAGTGCTATTAACAAATTTCTATTTTATTTTTTTGTTTAATGAAATTGTAAGTATGCAACTAATTAATCAATTAACTAACGAACAAACAAACTGACTGACTGACTGACTGACTGACTGACTGATTGACTGACTGACTGACTGACTGATTGACTGACTGACCGACTGAACGACCGACCGACCGACCAACCGACTGACCGATGCCTTCAGTCAGGAGTAACTCAATAATGGTTCATAAGCTAGTTTGGCCGTTTGACACCACTTTAGCCAGAGATGCATAATTTTGCATAATGTAGGTGCAACAATTGTATGATAGACTTCTCTTTATAATTTCTTTCTCCACTAAGTTAATTCATGGGTACATTTCAATGACTTCTAATGTTGTCTACCATGAGTTTTGTTCCATGCTTCACTATTCACTAAGTAGTGAATTAATTACAGTTAACCAAAACCATTTCTTTATAAAAAGATTTTTAAACAGTAAACAGTTATAACAGAAAATAGTGTTCGTATCAAGACTCACAGCAGTAGTGAGTCACATGGTTCACATGGTCACATGTCAAGTGCAACCACTACAATGAATTCTCAGTTTCTCATCCACTTCCCGCATCTGTTTATTCCCAGTTCCATTGTTCTATATTCTTCCAATATTTTCCCTTGCATACTGTACAGGCTTAGTAAAATTGATCTTGTAAGGTTGTCAGTTCACGTGTCAGTGTGCTATCAAATTATTCCTGCAATGTAAATGATGAAGGTGCAAGCTGAAAATGTTATTAGGCTGTTTGCTATGGACTGGTAACAGAGAATTTATTTGGAGCAGCCTATAACTAGCTGGGGACTGTACCACATCATGCAATGACTCACAACTGCTGTTATGTTGCTTATTGGAACTCTTCTTTGAAAAAGTGGGATTAGACCCAGCAATTATTGTTATTAAATCAAAAGCAGATCTGGCTACTCAGTAGACAGGGTATGAGCAGTATAGTAGTCCAGCAACCGACTACCAGCTAAAAACGTATGGTCACTTTTGTTTTGCCAAATTAAAGGAGGTATTTAGCTCCTACTATAAACTTTAGCATCCAAGTGACAAAGTTTTAAAAAGGGATTCTAAATCCTTCAAATCTCCATATGCAACTGCTATTTAGAATAATCAGATAACATTATAAGCTACTTTAATAAAACAATCATGGTGTAAGCACAATTAAAGGTTAAATGTTACTACTCTGAATGAACAGTTTTTGCTTGGCTCAATAGAGTTAACCCATTCCCAAAATCCAAAGACTACCAATGGACATACTTCAAACTAAAATTACCCTAGTTATTAGCATCTCCTTTGATGTGCTTACTCTCCAATCTTCTCTCGTATACAGCTAAAAAGTCATAAAATGTGCATATTATTGAAATTAATTTTAACTACTATGGTTAATTGTCATTCTGATTGACATGCATTCATAGTTTACCCAATATCACAAAAAATGAATGAAATTCCCCTCCAAAAACATGGCCATAAAAAAGGGCAGGTCCAAGAAAGTAAAAGTGACTGGCAGTTAAAAGAGCTGATAACTGGTGCAGCCAAAAATGAATGTCAATACAACTAACTACAATAAACTGATCATTAACATTGATCCTTATCATTGACTCATGCAGTATTGCCGCATTCCTAATGGTACTACCATAACCCACAGCCATGCACAGTCAATGCTTATACCTTTGTATAAAATGGAATGACTGTAGGTTTGTCTTTTGTAGGTGAGCATGCACAACTTGAGTAGTATAATATTACTTATACCTTGGTCATTCAGGATTCGCCTGATATTATATCTGTGACCCTCAGGTCTTCAGGCTTGGGTATATACATCAGGCTAAGCCCTTATGACCATACTGCATAAATTGTGTATGGTTGTGACTTTTTGTATTATTAACTAACCTGTTAGTACAAGTATAATTGTTTCAGGTGTCACTATAGTCAGTACTCCAGCTGGTACACCAGTTAGTGGATCTACTAACACCTTTGACTATCCCATATTGAGTAGTGTCACTATGACATGTATGGTGACATTGTCTAATGGAGAAGCATTTACTGGAACTACAACATATCAGTGGGACACTACAGGATGCCATACTAACACTGCCCATAATAGTGGTAATCCAACATGTTTTCCTACTGGTCAGACAACACAAAATGTAACTGATAATAATCTACTGGGAGATGATGCTGGCACCATCACTTGTACTGTAACTCTTAATGGTGTGGATTATACTAGTAATCCATTAACACTTCGTATATCAGGTGATCGTGTGTGGTGATGTTTGTATGTGGTGTCTGTGTCAGACAAGTAGTAGAGGATATTGGGTGCATGAAGAGTACTTAATTTGGATAGCTGTAGGAACAAGACTTGGTTGTATCATTTTTGTGTTCAATGCTGTCACTGTATAGCCATTTGGTTATCAGGTGACAAAATCATCTTACAATTACAATAATGTAATTATCCACAATTCTAGATTACAGGTTAAAAATAATATTGTAAAATAAAAAAGTAGTCACCAGAGATGTAGTCAGACATTCGGTGATTGTAGTACTCATGCAGACACTTGCAATTACTAGATATGAGACCTCTCTGTGGCCGCTTATAATGTATTGTGCATATAACTACCTGAATACATTGCTGTCTTTTGAAACAGCTTATTGCTTACATACATCCCAATAGTAATGCATGATGAGTATGTTTCAACTAATTTGAACAGTATATATACTAGAACTCTTATTTAATCATAAATCACAAGCAACAGTGGTGGAGTAGCCCAAAGAGTAAAGGGGCCAACTTTTAACACTGAGCTTTTATGCTTTTGAAATTTATGCTTTTGAGCAACGCTCCAAAATTTCCCCTATTATGCTCCAATTATTCCCAGCTGTGCACTATTATGCTCCAAACATGCTCTTCAAAATTGTATCTTGGCTGCTCTATTAGAGTATCCAATATATGTGCATGTTCTATTAGGACATTTCAAAACACGGTTACTGTTCTATTAAAGTATTTTGATCTTTCCTTCACAAATGGTTGTAACTCAGTGTGCTTGCCTGTTTTATTACATTATCCCAATCTACACCATGCAAAATATGCAGGGTTTCAGGTTCTCTGATAACCAATGCACAAAATGCTTATTTTATAGGCTCCGGCCTATTATGCTCAAAATTTTACCTATTATGCTTTTGAGCATTGCTCAAAAATTAAACCTATTATGCTCAAAATTATGCTTTCGAAATCAAGAGTATGCTCTAGAACTGACTGTTTTATTAGAGTATATCAGCCTTTCTTGACTGCTGTATTAGAGTAGGTGACTGCTCTATTAGAGTATCTCGATCTTATTTCTGCAAAGTGCGAATAACCAACAAAGAAACGGTTTAATAAGTTATATTACGGGTTTTCAACTATGAAATGCACTAATAAGACTATTGGCAGTGAATATTTACTTTCTTTCATGCATGCACATTGCGCATTTTAATTAAAAATCGTCCCTATTATGCTGGCATTATGCTTGATGCTTTTGGTCACCTATTATGCTTTAAATTATGCCGGCATAATCGGTGCCTATTATTTTACTGGTATTTTGCTTAATGATTTTGCCTACTTATTATATGCCTCATATTATGCTGACATAATTAACGTAGGACTATGGCAACTTTTGACAGTGAACTTACAATGGAATCATGGAGGAGTCGGGAGCTTTCATTATTTCAGAAGCTCTCAAGGTCTATTTAGACTATTTCACTATGCAAATGTATTAAGTACTGTCGCTACTTACAGCTTCTAAGGAAATGTAAAACTGACTTTTCTCTTTAAGTATCTTCATCTCTTTTTATTTATTTATTTATTTATTTATTTTTATTTATTTATTTATTAAGGCTTTACAGCACAAGTGCTGAAAGTCTGTAGGACACCTGGTCCTACAGCCTGTTTAAAGTACTCTTCTTACAAAGGAGATGGGGGGGAGGGGCATGGCCACATTTCTACCACTTATGATTAAAGTCTTATCTACGCATACATGGCTTTTTTCAAAGTGCAAAGTGTCAAATGGGCTACCTTCATGTTAATCACTAGATTGTGGAAATTAATTGCATATAATAAGTCACTCTCTATGGATACACAAGTACACAGAAAAATTTGGAATTTTCAACTAGAGTAGGGACCATAGCATATCAATAAAAGTACTGAAACAAGCTGGAGTAGTGCACAATAATCACAGCAAAACAATAAGAAGTGTCATATCCCTACTGTGCATTTCCATTATGGTGTCTTGAGCACAGTAGAGATATAACACTTCTTATTGTTTTACTGTGATTTAATATCATGCACTACTTCAGTACTTTTTATTGATGTGCTATGGTCCCTACTCTATAGTTAAAAATTCCAAATTTTTCTGTGTACTTATTTGTTAACTTTCTTTGAAAATATTATTATTATGATTGGTGAACCCATGCATACCACATCTGAAACGGCGCTGTGCACCCCAGCTATATCAATAATCGTCTGAAAAGTGAAGTATCCTTTATGCTTCGTTGTTAGTTATGTTCAACCTGTTACACAACATTTTTAATCAAGAACTGTTCGAAAAGCACCTCTACAATCAAAACAGCCACTATTAAAAAATGTAGACGGTTTCCATTACAAAGGAAAGCCTTCACATGCTATCGCCAAATCAACACTTTTCGCTGTCAGCTAAGATGAATGGGACACAAAGGAGGACACTGGTATGTACATGAAGAATGCCTTGTACATACTGCGGTATGCCAACAGACACCTGTGACATCAAACAGCGAAAAAATCAAACCCGTAGACTTGAAGGCATCAGTCAGTCAGTCAGTTGGTCAGTCAGTCAGTCAGTCAGTCAGTCAGTCAGTCAGTCAGTCAGTCAGTCAGTCAGTCAGTCAGTCAGTCAGTCAGTCAGTCAGTCAGTCAGTCAGTCAGTCAGTCAGTCAGTCAGTCAGTCAGTCAGTCAGTCAGTCAGGCAGGCAGGCAGGCAGGCAGGCAGGCAGGCAGGCAGGCAGGCACTCAGTCAGGGAGGCAGGCAGTCAGTCAGTAGAAAATTCTGTTAAATAAATTACTTTTAAAATTCCGTAGTAACTTGTTAAAAAGCATTTCAGGTTGAACTGAAAGCTTGTTTGGACTTAATTTTACCTAACCAATACTGCCTCATCATTGTCAGGAAAAATTGAGGCTGGTTTTTGGGTGATGTTATGTTGATGGCCATGCCTACTCCTTTGTGGTCCCTGACTTCCTGGCAGACTTCTTTAAGCATTCGAGCATTAATTGGATAGCTGTAGGTTCGAGGCTACCCAGGTCCAGTCATTTTTTTCTCCTTTCTCCACCTTTTCTAACATCAAACACACTTTCTGTAACAACTTTACATAGGCTGTAGGACCAGGTGTCCTACAGATCTTTAACACTTGTGCTGTAAAGCCTTAATAAATAAAATAAATAGATAGTCAATCTGTAACCAGGACAACTACATATAGTTTACAGTGATAATTTTTGTTTACTTCTTAAAATAAGCAAGAAAACACTAATATTAGACATCATTTGCATTCCAACCACATCAATTACACAAAAAATTAATACCATTGAGGCTACATTACTAAAGCTATATGCTGTAAACAACAGAACACATACACCTTACTGAATTATTATGGGACACAACATTTATATGAATGCATATACATACATATTAATATTACTGTTTTCTATGCACAATCATACAAGAAATAAAATGGCTTGTCAGAGTGTTTAAACCCAAACAGTAATCCAGTTCAGTGATTAGCAACACTTTTATCAATCATGATCATGCCACACTAGCTGTATAGGACTGGACCAGCAAATATAGGGCATGTGGTTAACTAACTTTCCCTTAATCTATATACGTAGCCACGCAATTTACAGTACATCTTAAATAATCAATTTTCATTGTAAAGAATGGAATATTATCTTCCATTACTGAGTTATGACCTGTGATGTGATGAAGTGTAGTTAGTGCCCACATGTCTTGTTTTGGCAGGTCAGTCACATATACTTCCTATAATTATACTCATTAATGTTTACATGTACACAGCATCACCAAACATTGTTGTACCAGTGGAAGGACAGGAGTTTACCATCACTGAAGGAAGTAATAGATCAATCACATGTACAGCTACAGGTTATCCTCCACCAACAGTTGTATGGCAGAATAGTGATGGGAGTAGTCTGAGACTAGTATCTGGTAGTGAAGTGATGTCATCTACTGGTGTTGGTAATGTGACTAGTGTAAGTGTAGAACTGATGGTGACAGGAGCTATGAGAATAGATACTGGAATGTACAGATGTTCAGCTAGTAATTTTGCTAGTAATGATACAGATGTTACAGTGACTATCACTGTACAATGTAAGTATATTATTACTGTATGTATATGCCAGCTAATAAAACAAAGAAAATTAAATTTTGAGCAGTATCATAAAAGCAATGAAACAAGGGAGGTCACACTTGCAGCTACACTAGTGGGAATTAATCTTTACTTCCAGTCGATAGTGTACCCATGGCTGAAGTAGGGATTAAAATTAATGCCCATGCACTAGCTAGTATAACTGCAAATGTAGATTTCTTCCCTTGTTTCATTGCTTTATATTCAATGATCCCTGCTCAACTATAGCTGTTAACTTTCTTTCTAACTTTTCTTTACACTTGTTTGTTTACTTTTCTTGTGACATGATTTATCAACAGTAGGTTCATGATACATTCTTTGTAGCTACTGTAGTTGCACCTTGGAATCATCACCATTGCACATTCAATTTCAAGGGTTTAGGGTTGCTCTGAAGGTATTTTTGGGCTTGATATTACTGGCATGAATAAAAACTGAGGCTGGTTTTGGGTGACAATTTTTGGGCAGGAAAGTCCACATCTTCATCATCCTTACTATACAGTACTACTGTACTGTTAATAAGATTGATCGTCTCCAACCAGATATAGCTTAGGTACAAGTGCTTTAACAAATGGCTGATCCAACGTCGGGAATTTGGGGCAAATACCCCCCTCTCCACTCTTTCTGCCATTTCCTTTATATCACTTTGATCTGCAAGTAAAGCCAAGAATTACTGACATATTGAATACTGAAAGGCAGACATATACCTCCTCCATTTTACCCAGTGCCTTTGTGCATAGCAAGTGCCTCTGAATATAGTTAGGTGCTTAAGACTTCATAACCTTCTACAATGGCTTAAATGGTAAAATTCAAAGTGAAACACTATCGAGAGGTGATTGTTTGTTGCTATGTGTATACATCATTTATAGCAGACTGTATAGCTACTGTAGTTATGCGGTAGCTATATAGCTGCTCAGAGTGGCTTTCCCTTTTAGTGGTGTAGATCTGAAATTTTCATGCCCCTTCCATTGCCAACTCTCCCTGGTAATTGATTGTGATTCCTATAAAAGGCCTATTAGACTAAAGATTCATCATTACTCATTCCTGCATGCCCACATCACCTTTCAGTCTCACCACCTCAAGTTTCATTGTTGACTATTGATCACCGTCCATATATTTTGAGTTTGAGAAACAAAGAATATCAATTTGCATCAGAGACAAAAAAACATTAATTTTTGTGGCTCAACAACAGCAACAACTAGCTTTAGGTAACCATTAAGCAACAAACAGCCTATTATTCATTTCTACAGAAATATCAAAGCAAATTAAGACAACATATGTGACCAGATTTTGCAAAATAACCATATAGGCACAAGAGCCAAAAGTGAGATAACAGCAGTATGAAGTTGCTGCACTATCAGGCTAACAATTTCCATATCAAACTTGCCTTCAACTTGTCGAGTGTGCCTTTGGTGGACTGTTTTCTGGCGGCCTGTATAACCACACCAGACGTCTGTACAGGTTTGTGAACAACAGGGAAGTGCTTTGGGGGTCCACACACTCTGGATAGATGAACAGGGAGCTGAATGTGTGATGTATGTCTGTTTTATGACATTTCAGTCAACTTCCTGCCTATGACGGGATGTTTTGTGGTCTGGTGCCTTCAATTACCATCCTCGTCCATTTTGTAGTCTATCTCTTGCCCACCCCACCATCCCCCACCCTTCACCCCTTTTTGAGGACTTGTGATACAGTGACACTGGTGAAAAAAACTGATCTAAAATGGTGGGAAACTCTACAGTGATTACCTTGGCCATAGATACTCTTAAAGGTTGTGAATTGCTCCACTTTTAGTGAAAAATCCATACTCTGCCAAGGCTGGTGAGTAACAATGTTTCAAATTGTTAAAATACATTTTTTTTCTGAATCAACAATGTCAATGTATTCATACAGGTGATTTTCCAAAATCCAGTCACATATAGCACTTTCTCACCTCAGGTCAAAGAGCCACCTGGGCTACATGTAGCCATGCTACAACTAGGCAGTGATTATATAGACGTTAAGGCTGAAATTGATTGTGGGGATCAATTTTAAAACTCACATGATTAGGATGCACGACTTGGAGTTCGCCATTAAAACTACTCAGATAGAGAGGGTTTTGTTATCCTTGCCATCTTACGAGTTAAAACATGTTGGGCTAAGGTGAGAACTAGTGCTATAGCTTATTCACCAATTTTTTCCACACATTACCTAATATGGACACACCCCATCACAAAGCTATCATTCTGCATGCAATAACCACTCTACAAGAAAGCTTACCTATCTAGGCTTTTAATGAACTCTGTACACTTTCCATAAATGATTCAATAGCACTGACTGCAACATTAAACTCACGTAACTAATATTCTCTTTGATGACAATCCCCTTTTTCCTTAATTATTATGTGTAGTCTGTAGTTGTAGAAGTAGTAGTTGTAGCTACGTAGATAATGTATTTACCATGATGTTATTGAATTCTTCATCAAGACACACGGTAGTGTGTCGTGCGGCCCAAGAAGCCGGCGCGTAACACCCGTGAGTATATTGACAGGAAGAAAGAAAACGCAATTTTCTCACCTCCGTAGCTCTGTGCTTCCTTGATGAAACAAGACGATTTTTGCTGTGGACATTCCCTCCAACTGCAGCACTCCACATTCCAAATTTGAGCGAAATCGCTTAAAGCGTTCCCGAGATATGCGACTTCAAAAATTGGCTCAGTTTCTTCGTTTTTTTTCTTTTTCTTCTTCTTCTTCTTATTTTTCTTTTTCTTGTCGCACACTTACAAAAACTGCTATAAAACGCGAACGCGTTATCCGATTGCCTTGAAATTTGGCACACAGAAGGGGGATATAAAGGCGCATCTCGGTACCAACTTTGGCTGGAATACGATAAACAGGCAAAGGGTTATGAGCGATTATTAACGAAAAATAACACCAATATGTTGTCACGCCTACAGGGTAAACCTCGGGGTAAACCGCGTATGGGAAGAAGCTGAAAATCGGTGGGTGAATAGGTTAACTATTGAACCTCAAACCTTTTGTGGTTTGAAAGAAATTGAGCTAAAAATCAGGAAGATACAACGAAAAAACCAACAGTGTGTAACAATTACGCAATCGAGATCACCTAATAAAAAAACGACTGCTTGCCACGCCTACCAGATAAACCGCTTAGGGTAATGCTTTGAAAATCGTTGTACAGATGGAGTAATCATCTTAGAAAGGCTCATCAATGGTGTAGAAGAATCAGACTTAAAGCCACGGAGTTATAACACGAAATCCAACTTGGTGCGGCAAGTGCGAGATCGAGATACTCTAATAGAGCAGTCATCCTAATAGAGCAGTCACCCTGAAGAGAATTCAAGAGATCAGCTAGAAATAAGAAACCTGTATAGAGATCAGCTACACACAAGTCACCCTGTAGAGAGATCAGCTAGAAGAAGTTACCTTGTAGGGAGTTCATGCAACTATGGAAAGAGATAGTTCAGCTAGAAAAAATCACCTTGTAGAGTTCAGCTACAAAGAAACCACCATGTAGAGAGTTCAGCTACAAACAAATCGCCCTGTGGAGAGATCAATAGAAGAAGTTACCTTGCAAAGAGTTCAGCTACAAATAAACCATCATGTAGAGAGTTCAGCTACAAACAAATCGCCCTGTGGAGAGATCAATAGAAGGAGTTACCTTGCAAAGAGTTCAGCTACAAATAAACCATCATGTAGAGAGTTCAGATACAAACAAATCTCCCTGTAGAGAGATTAGCTAGAAGAAGTTACCTTGTAGAGAGTTCAACTACAAAGAAACCATCATGTAGAGAGTTCAGCTACAAACAAATCTCCCTGTAGAGAGATCAGCTAGAAGAAGTTACCTTGTAGAGAGTTCGGTTTCAAACAAATCACACTGTAGAAAGATCAGCTAGAAGAGGTCACCTTGTAGAGAGTTCAGTTACAAAAAAACCACCATGTAGAGAGCTCAGCTACAAACTAGTGACCTTGTAGAGACATCAACTAGAAAAGTTACCTTGTAGAGAATTCAGCTACAAAGAAACCATTCTGTAAAGAGTTCAGCTGCAAACAAATCACCTGTACAGAATTCAGCTACAAACAAATAACCATGTAGAAAGATGAGCTAGAAAAAGTTACCTTGTAGAGAGTTCAGCTACAAAGAAACCATTCTTTAAAGAGCTCAGCTGCAAACAAATCACCTGTAAAGAATTCAGCTACAAATAAATCACCCTGTAGAAAGATGAGCTAGAAAAAGTTACCTTGTAGAGAGTTCAGTTACAAAGAAACCACCATGTAGAGAATTCAGCTACAAACTAGTGACCCTGTAAAGACATCAGCTAGAAGAAGTTACCTTGAGAGAGTTCAGCTACAAAGAAACCAATATTTAAAGAGCTCAGCTGCAAACAAATCACCTATACAGAATTCAGCTACAAACAAATAACCATGTAGAGAGATCAGCTAGAAGAAGTTAACTTGTAGAGAGTTCAGCTACAAAGAAACCATCATTTAGAGAGTTCAGCTTCAAACAAATCACCTGTAGAGAGTTCAGCTACAAACAAATCTCCCTGTAGAGAGATCAGCTAGAAGAAGTTACCTTGTAGATCGTTCAGCTACAAACAAATCACCCTGTAGAGAGATCAGCTAGAAGAAGTTACCTTGTAGAGAGTTCAGCTACAAAGAAACCACCATGTAGAGAGTTCAGCTGCAAAGAAATCACCCTGTAGAAAATTCTGCCAAAAACAAATTGCCCTGTAGAAAGATCAGTTAGAAGAAGTTACCTTTTAGAGAGTTCAGCTACAAAGAAACCATTCTGTAAAGAGCTCAGCTGCAAACAAATCACCTGTACAGAATTCATCTACAAACAAATCACCCTGTAGAGAGATCAGCTAGAAGAAGTTAACTTGTAGAGAGTTCAGCTATAAAGAAACCATCATTTAGAAAGTTCAGCTTCAAACAAATCACCTGTAGAGAGTTCAGTTACAAACAAATCTCCCTGTAGAGAGATCAGCTAGAAGAAGTTACCTTGTAGAGAGTGAAGCTACAAACAAATCACCCTATTGAAAGATCAGCTAGAAGAAGTCAACTTGTAGAAAGTTCAGTTACAAAGAAACCACTATGTAGAGAGTTCAGCTACAAACTAGCCACCTTGTAGAGACATCAGCTAGAAAAGTTACCTTGTAGAGAGTTCAGCTACAAAGAAACCATTCTGTAAAGAGCTCAGCTGCAAACAAATCACCTGTACAGAATTCAGCTACAAACAAATCACCCTGTAGAGAGATCAGCTAGAAGAAATTACCTTGTAGAGAGTTCAGCTACAAAGAAACCACCATGTAGAGAGTTCAGCTGCAAACAAATCACCCTGTAGAAATACAGCCACAAACAAATTGCCCTGTAGAAAGATCAGTTAGAAGAAGTTACCTTTTAGAGAGTTCAGCTACAAAGAAACCACCCTGTAGAGAGATCAGCTAGAAGAAGTTACCTTGTAGATCGTTCAGCTACAAACAAATCACCCTGTAGAGAGATCAGCTAGAAGAAGTTACCTTGTAGAGAGTTCAGCTACAATGAAACCACCATGTAGAGAGTTCAGCTGCAAAGAAATCACCCTGTAGAAAATTCTGCCAAAAACAAATTGCCCTGTAGAAAGATCAGTTAGAAGAAGTTACCTTTTAGAGAGTTCAGCTACAAAGAAACCATTCTGTAAAGAGCTCAGCTGCAAACAAATCACCTGTACAGAATTCATCTACAAACAAATCACCCTGTAGAGAGATCAGCTAGAAGAAGTTAACTTGTAGAGAGTTCAGCTACAAAGAAACCATCATTTAGAGAGTTCAGCTTCAAACAAATCACCTGTAGAGAGTTCAGCTACAAACAAATCTCCCTGTAGAGAGATCAGCTAGAAGAAGTTACCTTGTAGATCGTTCAGCTACAAACAAATCACCCTGTAGAGAGATCAGCTAGAAGAAGTTACCTTGTAGAGAGTTCAGCTACAAAGAAACCACCATGTAGAGAGTTCAGCTGCAAAGAAATCACCCTGTAGAAAATTCTGCCAAAAACAAATTGCCCTGTAGAAAGATCAGTTAGAAGAAGTTACCTTTTAGAGAGTTCAGCTACAAAGAAACCATTCTGTAAAGAGCTCAGCTGCAAACAAATCACCTGTACAGAATTCATCTACAAACAAATCACCCTGTAGAGAGATCAGCTAGAAGAAGTTAACTTGTAGAGAGTTCAGCTATAAAGAAACCATCATTTAGAAAGTTCAGCTTCAAACAAATCACCTGTAGAGAGTTCAGTTACAAACAAATCTCCCTGTAGAGAGATCAGCTAGAAGAAGTTACCTTGTAGAGAGTGAAGCTACAAACAAATCACCCTATTGAAAGATCAGCTAGAAGAAGTCAACTTGTAGAAAGTTCAGTTACAAAGAAACCACCATGTAGAGAGTTCAGCTACAAACTAGCCACCTTGTAGAGACATCAGCTAGAAAAGTTACCTTGTAGAGAGTTCAGCTACAAAGAAACCATTCTGTAAAGAGCTCAGCTGCAAACAAATCACCTGTACAGAATTCAGCTACAAACAAATCACCCTGTAGAGAGATCAGCTAGAAGAAATTACTTTGTAGAGAGTTCAGCTACAAAGAAACCACCATGTAGAGAGTTCAGCTGCAAAGAAATCACCCTGTAGAAAATTCTGCCAAAAACAAATTGCCCTGTAGAAAGATCAGTTAGAAGAAGTTACCTTTTAGAGAGTTCAGCTACAAAGAAACCATTCTGTAAAGAGCTCAGCTGCAAACAAATCACCTGTACAGAATTCATCTACAAACAAATCACCCTGTAGAGAGATCAGCTAGAAGAAGTTAACTTGTAGAGAGTTCAGCTATAAAGAAACCATCATTTAGAAAGTTCAGCTTCAAACAAATCACCTGTAGAGAGTTCAGTTACAAACAAATCTCCCTGTAGAGAGATCAGCTAGAAGAAGTTACCTTGTAGAGAGTGAAGCTACAAACAAATCACCCTATTGAAAGATCAGCTAGAAGAAGTCAACTTGTAGAAAGTTCAGTTACAAAGAAACCACCATGTAGAGAGTTCAGCTGCAAACAAATCACCCTGTAGAAATACAGCCACAAACAAATTGCCCTGTAGAAAGATCAGTTAGAAGAAGTTACCTTTTAGAGAGTTCAGCTACAAAGAAACCACCCTGTAGAGAGATCAGCTAGAATAAGTTACCTTGTAGATCGTTCAGCTACAAACAAATCACCCTGTAGAGAGATCAGCTAGAAGAAGTTACCTTGTAGAGAGTTCAGCTACAATGAAACCACCATGTAGAGAGTTCAGCTGCAAAGAAATCACCCTGTAGAAAATTCTGCCAAAAACAAATTGCCCTGTAGAAAGATCAGTTAGAAGAAGTTACCTTTTAGAGAGTTCAGCTACAAAGAAACCATTCTGTAAAGAGCTCAGCTGCAAACAAATCACCTGTACAGAATTCATCTACAAACAAATCACCCTGTAGAGAGATCAGCTAGAAGAAGTTAACTTGTAGAGAGTTCAGCTACAAAGAAACCATCATTTAGAAAGTTCAGCTTCAAACAAATCACCTGTAGAGAGTTCAGTTACAAACAAATCTCCCTGTAGAGAGATCAGCTAGAAGAAGTTACCTTGTAGAGAGTGAAGCTACAAACAAATCACTCTATTGAAAGATCAGCTAGAAGAAGTCAACTTGTAGAAAGTTCAGTTACAAAGAAACCACCATGTAGAGAGTTCAGCTACAAACTAGCCACCTTGTAGAGACATCAGCTAGAAAAGTTACCTTGTAGAGAGTTCAGCTACAAAGAAACCATTCTGTAAAGAGCTCAGCTGCAAACAAATCACCTGTATAGAATTCAGCTACAAACAAATCACCCTGTAGAGAGATCAGCTAGAAGAAATTACCTTGTAGATAGTTCAGCTACAAACAAATCTCCCTATACAGAGATCAGCTAGAAGAAATTACCTTGTAGAGAGTTCAGCTACAAAGAAACCATTCTGTAAAGAGCTCAGCTCCAAAACAAATCACCTGTACAGAATTCAGCTACAAACAAATCACCCTGTAGAGAGATCAGCTAGAAGATATTACCTTGTAGATAGTTCAGCTACAAACAAATCACCCTGTAGAAAGATCAGTTAGAAGAAGTTACCTTTTAGAGAGTTCAGCTACAAAGAAACCATTTTGTAAAGAGCTCAGCTGCAAACAAATCACCTGTACAGAATTCAGCTACAAACAAATCACCCTGTAGAGAGATCAGCTAGAAGAAATTACCTTGTAGATAGTTCAGCTACAAACAAATCACGCTGTAGAAAGATCAGTTAGAAGAAGTTACTTTGTAGAGAGTTCAGCTACAAAGAAACCATTTTGTAAAGAGCTCAGCTGCAAACACATCGCCTGTACAGAATTCAGCTATGAACAAATCACCCTGTAGAGAGATCAGCTAGAAGAAGCTACCTTGTAGATAGTTCAGCTACAAACAAATCTCCCTGTAGAGAGATCAGCTAGAAGAAATTGCCTTGTAGAGAGTTCAGCTACAAAGAAACCATCATGTGGAGAGTTCAGCTGCAAAGAAATCACCACTGCCCAAATTTCAAGGCAATAGCTCTTTCCAATCTGAAGTTATCAATTGTCAAAGTTGGCAAATTGGATGTGTGTGGAAGGCCCCTTTTTGCAAATCCGGTCACATATGTATTATGTATATAATTTGTACATTTACTGATAAAATATTTAAAGTATATCTACTTCATCTTTACTTCTTCCTGTAGTAAAGAAAAAAAACATAGGTTAAAAAAGTCCCAAAGATGGCCATAGGCCGGCTTTGGGGTATACAAATGCAAAAAGAAATGAAATCTAATCCAAAACAGCCAAGCTGTAAAAAAAGTGTGCGGCCCTCAGAAAGGCTATGGTGAAAAAAGATGTGAAATCCAAGATGGCGGCCAAGAAATGGCTGTGATGGTAGGTTAATGGTAAAAATTGTAATAACGACAATTCAGGTGAATTTTTGTGCCGCTTCACAAAATTTACCTGAATTGTCATTATTAAAATTTTTACCATTAACCTACCATCACAGCCATTTCTTGGCCGCCATCTTGGATTTCACATCTTTTTTCACCATAGCCTTTCTGAGGGCCGCACACTTTTTTTACAGCTTGGCTGTTTTGGATTAGATGATATATATCTCTAGGATGTGTCTGTTCATTGTAGTCAAACTTAACCAGAACATACTAGCTGCTGACCCATAATTGAAAATTTTAGGTATGTGTATATAATACTTCCAGTGGCTGCTCTCGTACTGGCTTGGGCAATTGACTTCCCTGTATATCAGCCTGATAAGTGTTACATATTAGCTGTAACACAGGGCATTCAGGCTTTGCCTGATATGTATGCCCTCTACCCTCAGGCCTGAAGCCTTCGGACAGTTGGGCATGCATATCAGGCAAAGCTCTCGTGTCCATTTTACAACTATTACACATACTATATGACGCCACCTAACTTCAAATGCAATTTTCAGGGTACATATCTTATGATCTGGCTACATTTAAGCTAAGCCAGGTATATTTTAAATGTACCATGGTCTTGATATGGGAGCAAGCCAAATTCGATGGTGGAATTTAGTATTGGTCACATGACAAAAGCCAAGCCGTAATGTTTTACATCCCACTGTACTCGATTTGTCACCCTTGCCATCCTATGGGTCGAGAATTATTGGTTTAAGGTGAGAAATAGTGCTATAGCATATTCACAAGCGGTTCGCTATATTTTCGAACACAGACCTTGTACACTTTTGGATAACTACTATGCAGTGAAGGTTACCCCTATAGATATTTAGTAAATATCACAAGCAGTCTGTAAAACTTTAATAATTTTAATAAAAATACTTCTAAAATTCCTTATTTGAACTTTTCCATAATACCCTTAGGGCTTGACCGTCCATGTTAACACGACGTTAGTTGCTGCTGACCCATAATCAAATTTTGCAAGTAGGTCTTATAAAAAGTAAACAAACAAGTAGAATGAAACAAGAGAATAGCTAAGATGGGTTAAAACAAGGAAGGTTGCTTATAGAATGAAGTTCAGGGATTCAATGTCTACTAGTATGTCTGCAGGTATAGGCAACCTTCCTTGTTTCACCACATTTTAGCTATTCCCTTGTTTCATTACTTTTTTTTCTTTGATCATTTTGATCAAGTTAAAATTTCTAATTTTCTTCTACTTGTTCAATAGTAGAAAATAATTTTCCACCAACATTAATATCCCACATTTTGTGGACAAGACGTGAACAGTCAAGTTTTACTTTGACTTAGAAGTACTGCTTACAAGAAAATCTCAAAATTACAGTTTATCTGAAAACTTGGAAATATTACACTTGAGTAGTTATGACAGCAATGAAACATGAGAAGGTTGCTATGTACACCTTCAGCTGTACTTGTGGGCATTTAATCTGCATTAATTAACTGAAAAGAAACATAGCCATTCTGCTTTGCTTTCAGCTATGTTGCACCCCTTATACAGTGTTGCAAGCATGAGAAGTTTCTCTGCAGTCAATCCAGTCATTAGGGAAAGTATGGACAATAATTGGCTACAGGCATCAGCTAGTCAGCTAATAGAAAATCCAGTTAATTCAAAATTCAACAGACACTTGTTGGAAGAAATTAGGATTGCTCTCAATGAATTTTGGGTTAATTCTACCACCAAGGTAATCTGAAGGAAAATTGAGGCTGGTTTTGGGTGCTATTTTGGACATTAGCCACATTGCATCCTAAACTTCATGATCCCTCCTATACCTCACTACCATACTATATGAAATACAGCCCTTCATACAAATTTTGTTAATTTTGGGTGTTAAGTATTGTTTCAGTGATGGATCCAGGGTGGGCCAGTGCCCCCACCCCCCATCAGAATTTTTTTTTATAGTGTTGCTCATTGAACATAGCTGGGCAGCTTGGACATAATTCAAACATTTTTATGTAGTTTATGACTATGTGTAATATAACAAATCTGTCTCTAGCAAATTGTTTCTCATATAGGCATAGCACAAGGAGAATTAGCTGGGTCAGAGCCCCTTAAATTTAGAGATTGAGATACTCTAAAACAGTTATTTACTCTAATAAAACAGTCAAGTGTAGCATAATTATAAAACACTGTTTGTAATCTTAGACAACTAAAACAGTTATTCTAAGCTAGTTACATGCACACCCTAGTGACTTTAGAAATTCTCTGGAGATGAAAAACCATGCAGCTGCACACCACATGCATGCCAGGTTTATCTATACAAGTACACAAACAATTTTGTGATTTTCAACTAGAATAGGGACCATAGCACATCGATAAAAAAAGTACTGAAACAAGTTGGAATTGTCCATGATGTTATATCCCTACTGTGCTCAATATAGTTACCATAACGGAATTAAATGCACAGTATGGCTTTTTATTGTTTAATATCATGGAATACTCCAACTTGTTTCAGGACTTTTTATCGATGTGCTATGGTCCCTATTCTAGTTGAAAATTACAATTTTTGTGTACTTGTTAATTTTTTTAGTAAATAATTATTATGACTGGTGAACCCATGCATACCGCATCTCAAAATGGTACCATGTGCCAGCTATAATATCAATTAGCACCTGAAAAGTGAAGTATTCATTATGCTTCATTCTCAGCTACGTTCAACCCGTTACACAGCATTTCGAATTAAAAACTGTTCAAAAAGCACCTCCACAATCCATACATATATACCAAAAGAAAGAAAAAGCACAACGCACCCCAGCTATATCAATTATTGTCTGATAAGTGAAGCATCCATTACGCTTTGTTATGGGCTATGATCATCCCGTTACACAGCAGTACAAATCAAGAACTGTTTGAAAAGCACCTCTGCAATCAAAACAGCCACTATGAAAAATATGGACAATTTTTATATACGTTATGAAGGGAAGCCATCACGTGCTACCACCAAATCGACACTTTTCGCTGTTAGCAAAGATGAATGGGACACAAAGTAGGACACTGGTAAGTCCATGAAGAAAGAATTGTATGTACTGTGGTATGCCAAAAGGCACCTCTTGGGGTGAAGCGACATCGAACAGTGAAAAAATCATCCCCGTAGCCTTAGTCATTATCAAGTTATACTTGCCTGAAGAAATCAGTCAGTTACTTACTTACTCAGCCAGATCAGTCAGTAGAAAATTCTATTAAATAAGATTCTGTAGCAAGTTGTTGAAAGTGTTTCGGGTCTATCTGAAAGCTTTTTTGGGCTTAGTTTTACCTAACCAATACTGCCTCATCATCGTCAGGGAAAATTGAGGCTGGTTTTAGTATGGGTGATGTTATTTTGTGGGCCATGCCTACTCCTTTGTGATCCTTACTATACAGTACTATTGTACTGCATGATAAGTTTAAATATTTTTTTATGCTTGTGTAGGGCACCTTATGCTAATTCTGCTTTGTAGCGCTTGATATTATTTGAATATTCAATAAAACTTTTAACTTTATTTCAGCCAAAATTAGCACCAAAATCATTCTCAAAAAGTCAATGTTTCAGACTTTCCCTATAGACTTTATGATACCACCAGCTCAGTAGCGTATTTATACTTCCAGCATTGCATTTTCACACATTTTAGTCAAAATTGCCACCAAATTCATTATCAGAAAATTTATTTTTCAAATTTCCTTGAGGAAACGTATTATACTAGCTACTTCTTTCCAGTTCAGTATATAGCTACTATTAGTATTCATACTTCCAGTGTTGAAATCAGAAAGTTTCAGTCATAATTGCCACCAAATTCAATATTATAAAGTTGATTTTTCAAAATTTCCTTGAGGAAACCTATTATATTATATACTAGCTGATTCTTTTCAGTTCATATAACTACTATCAGTATTCGTAGTTTCAGTGTTGAAATCAGCAAGTTTCAGTCATAATTGCCACCAATTTCATCTCAGAATGTTAAAATTTCCTTAGGTTAATTCTGGTTTTTAACTCAGTAGCTTCCAGTGTTGAACTATCAACAAATTTCAGTCAAAATTACCACCAAATTCAATCTCAGAATGTTAAATGTTCAAAATTTCCCACACACCCCTAGAAAGCTCATGCTTTGCATTTTGCGGAGTGTACTTTGCACACTGTGGAGTGACTTCTACCTTTGTTCCCCCCCTCCTTCCCACCAAAATCCTGGATCTGCCCCTGTGTTGCATGCATTTAACAGTTTGTAAGAAGTATTTACATAAGTGGCTATAATTAAGGTAATGGTTAGTAATGGCCCAAGGTTTTGACATATCTATATTAGCAGGTGGATTGTACTTTAAGCATTAATATTCTGTAAGTTATTGTGCTTATAATAAAAATTTTATACCAAACAAATATGACACATACATTTTACAAATGTATACAGTTTTGTATGCAGTATATGTGAGCAGACCTATGAGAATAGGGCATATGGGTACTTTAAAGTTATATTACCTACATTTTCAAGCTTTCATCAGTACAAATGTTATGTTATGTTATGGCCATGTAGCATACAGTTTTGTATATTAATCACTGAATTTAATTGCTGTGTTTAACAGATGGCCCAACTATTATTCAACAAGTGATCGACCAAATACAAAATGAAGGAGACATAGCCTCCTTTGCTTGTCAAGCTACTGGTGAACCAGTTCCTACCATCAGTTGGTACTTTAATGATGTTCCAGTGGATGTGACTAATTCACTAAAGTTCAATGTTGTGTTTGCAATGTTCGCTACCATTATTATAAATTCCTTAAGAATAAATAATGTACAGTCATATGATGTGGGTACCTACACATGTAATGCTACTAATGTAGTATCTAGTGACACTAGTTCTGGAGTACTGACTGTTAATGGTGAGGATTATTTTATTACCTAATTTACATGTGATTTGTACATTATTTGGTATTTTATAGCATCACCAAACATTGTTGTACCAGTGGGAGGACAAGAGTTTACCATCACTGAAGGAAGTAATGGATTAATCGCATGTACAACTATAGGTTATCCTCCACCAACAGTTGTATGGCAGAACAGTGATGGGAGTAGTCTAAGTAACATGAGACTAGTATCTGGTAGTGAAGTGATGTCATCTACTGGTGTTGGTAATGTGACTAGTGTAACTGTAGAACTGATGATAACAGGGGCTATGAGAATAGACACTGGAATGTACACATGCTCAGCTAGTAATATTGTTAGTAATGATACAGATGTTACATTGACTCTTACCATACAATGTGAGTTTTACATTAGGTTGTGTCATTGTCAGTAGTAGATGCCTCAATGCCATTGAAACACCAAAAGTAATGATAGAACCAGCTAGGCAGGGTTTGGTCAAGTCCAAAGTTCACTCAAATTTATGTGCAACTAATAATAATATGTTTACTTAAAGTACGTGCATTGTAGCATACTGCAGGATAAGTACTGTACGTAAATGCTGTACCTACGTAGTTACAGGAGGTACACACATTGTAGTTAGGGACAATCATATTGTATTTTCAAACATCTTCCTTCTAATTACATAATTGTGACCGGGCCTGCGATAATAGGGCATGTGGGCACATGATTTTTGCCTAATTTTTCACACTTTCATCACTCATAACTTTTTGTACCATTATGCTATGGTATTGCAATTTTCAGCTCGTAGTCAGTATTTAATTGGCATCATGATGCAAGTTACAGAATGCAAAAATACTATTCCAGCACTGCGATATGACCTGAAGAGTGATGGGGTGTAGTTTGTGCCCACATGCCCTGTTTTCGCAGGCTCGGTCACAATTATTATTTTTCTTTAAAGTAATTACTAGCATGTTGTGTAGAAAGATACAATAAATCTGGGAATTAAACATACTACAGTACTATGGGAGATGTACAATACTTCACTAGCACCAATTTATTGGCAAATACTATCATGGTATTAGTACATGTAAATATGCGTTTTATCATACAATTCTTGTTATACTGATATGCTACAGTAGCTGCAGTATAAATATTTCAGTTAAATTACATGTAAAACTTACCATTACACTGTACAGTTTTACATAATTACACACTGCAATTAATGTTTCTGTAGTTGCTCCAGAGATACCAGTTCCACCCGTCAACACTACTGTGGTTAATGGAGATAAAGCAGTGCTTAACTGTACAGTAGTTGGTGATCCATTACCAACTATTAGTTGGTATATTGGTGGTGTTGATTTATCATTATCTAATATGGCTCCATTTGATCAAGAAGGAAGAATTGATGATCGCCTTACTACTACTATCACAATACTCAACACAACAACAGTGATGAATAGTTTAGCAATAAATGAAACCATTCCATTTCTTGCTGAAGACTATATGTGTGTAGCTTCTAATAGTTTGGGAAGTGTTAACAGATCTGCTACACTGACTGTACAAGGTGAGGTCCAGTGCTTACACCTTATTTGTTCATCTAATGGTTTACACAGCTACGTAAATCATGTAAACAATACAGTTGAAATCTCTATAAGTATATAGCTTTTGCCTTGTGTAGTGATGAACAAGAAAGGTGCATGGTTTTCTGTTACAAACCCCCTTTTTATTAACCTTCCCTGCTAAGTATATCAGTTAGAATTCTTTCATTCAATCTCTATAAGCCATCTAATGCAATTGCAATTTATATTTGTATGTGTATTCCAGATAGGCCTGGTGCAACAAATACTAATATTGTTGATTACGGTAGTCGATGGATATACATACAATGGGATATCCCATATGATGGAAATAGTGATATTATGGGATACAATGTATACATCAGATTTGTGGGAACTAATCCAGACTTCACACTAGTAATGACATCATCCAGTATGGGAAGGAGACAAGCTAACATGTTTACCACTACTGCTAACAGTTATAATGTGACTGAGCAGATTCTACCTTTTATGAGGTACCAGTTTGTTGTAGTAGCTTGTAATGAGTTAGGATGTGGAGATTTGGATGTAGCAGAACAATCAGAAGTTGTTCGTACTGATCAAGAAGGTTAGTATTACAGGTTATTGACCTGTTAATACACATTCTATACACACACACAGCTCCCAAGACACCACCTCTTAACTGTTTAGGCACTGTTGTTAGCTCCACTTCTATTAGAATTACTTGGTCACATCCTGTTATGTCTAATGGTATTATCACTGACTATAATGTGTCTTATGTTCCTGGTCAGTCACTGTCCACTGCTGACTATTCTACTGATGGAAATGTCAGTATTAATATTGGTAACAATGACACTAACACTATTGTGACTGATCTGAGAATAGCTACCAGTTACAGTATTACTCTAGCAGCACATACTGTAGTAGGAATTGGACCATGTTCTAACCCAATGGAGTGTGTAGTGCAGACACTTGAGGATGGTGAGTGTGTACCAAGTTATTATAATAATTGATAATATCCTGTACACAGTTCCTGGAGGTCCACCATTAAGTGTTACACTATCATCTCCCACATCTACTTCTATTGCTGTAAGCTGGCAACTTCCTGATCCACTAGTAAGGAATGGAATCATCACTAAACATCAACTCAACTACACTGAAGTGTCTCAGCCACTCAACTGGACTACTGTATCACTTGATGGTGATACTTCTTATGTGATAGAAGACTTGGAAATATTCACCAAATATTATGTATCAGTTAGTGCTGGTACTCAAATTGATGGGTATGGACCATTCTCTGGTCCAGTGATGATACGAACAGGTAAAACCTTACTTTTGAGTTTACACACAGTTTTCAGAAATTGTAAATCCCAATATAGACCTTTTACTAGGTCAGACCTATTTGGAGTTTCTTGTGTTACTAGTTCCTGCAGTAAAAGATTGTGGTTGTAAATTCTATGTGGTATCATTTCTAATTTTAAAGCCAGTACAACAGTGAGGTGCGTAATTCATAATTATGTCGGTATTATCTCTTGAGTACATCAATCAAGTCTTATAAACTATGAAGCCAGCACATATTACCCTAAAGGCATGTACACTTCTTTGTGATTAGGAATTTTTTAATGGGACAACAGGTTAATTAATATATGCTCTGTATAGCTACCAACAAAACAACAATCCTACTCTACCAAAATATCTATCTATTACTCACAGGATTAAATAAACTAATTTATGACAATATTTGTAGCTAAAATAGTATACCTGTATAAGTACACCACTTAATATTGTTATGCTATAAATTACAAGTTTTGCAACAATTACTTTACCCATGAAACAATGGTACCCTCAGGAAATTAAGCACCCTTAGACCAAAAATATCAGAAACAAAGTGAAGGTAAAGTGTGCGGGAACAAAGCTAGTCATCACTGATCAATCACCACTAATTATGTAAATATTAACATTCACCAAGGTACAGCTTGCAGGTCTCAACTGATAAAGTTTCTGCAGCTTGAAATGATAAATTGTAACGATTTAGTAATTGAAGCATTACAGCACGCAATATCTGTATAAAATGAAGAAAAAATGTTGTATGCATATAATCATCAAAAAGAAAACTAATAATTATTTCATATACATTACCAAATAACTACTGTAATTCACTTTATTTCTGTGTGCAAAAAATATCGTGATAAATTTTTTGTGTAAAAAATTTTTGTGTGATTTACATGAATGACTGCTCTATTAGAGTAGTTGATCTTATGTAAAAAAATTTGTATAAAAAAATTTTGTACAAGCTTTTAATATGAAAAAAAAGAAGAAATTACAGTAACGCTTTTATTGTTTGAGGCAATAGTAACTAAGCACTGATTTTTGAAAATAGCAAAACAATTTTCAACTCCAATAGTAGAAATAATGTACTGTTAATACAATAGTACATTCAAATACATTATGCATTACATCCTTTCAAATGAACTTTTATTGCTTAGAAGTATATTGTAACCAAGCACCTGGTTTTTAAAAATAGCAAACCAATAATTATGCTTAAAATAATATACTAATATCTAAAAAGCAATTGATATAAACACATTTGTGTATACTTTTAGTTCCTGATGGACCAATAAATGTTACAATTCAATCAGTTGGTGAAGTAACTATCAGTTTAACTTGGACTGAGCCCACACTAACAGATGAAACAGTGCTGTACTACCAGGTGATGTTTGGTTATTACTGACTTTCTGTCAATAATTATCTATAAAAAAAAGTCCTATCCAAAACATTCCGTTTGGGAACTAAAAGAGTTGATATACTGTATTCATTGCAGTCAAAATGAATGTTATTACAAATAAAATTAATAAAGTTTGAGATTTAGAATTTATCAATAACTCATGCACTACATTATGTCTTGCTGAATTCCTACTTTGCTCTAATTGACTAGTTGGAGTGTGCTGTGTAGTTTCCTTTTCCTTTAGTCAGCATAGAGAAAGATAGCTAGGTGACCTATCTGGCCAATTTTAGAAATGCAGCAAGACTAAAATCGATTTTAATGTAGCATTCATTGAATTCCATTGTTGGCTACAGTTCCTTCATTGTTTTGGACATACCCAAGCTGTATTTTGTATGAAAATTTCATTCAGTTTTGAATCAAATGTCTCATAAACACATGTTGTGTTGGTTAATTATTCTAATGTTTCACATGACCTGAGGCCATGAACCAGGCTGAACTGGTGTATTTGTATATACCAGTATGATAAAACTGATTTCCTATGTATGTTGTTATATAGCTGTTTCTAATTGTGACTGGATTTGGGTAAAACTAGTCTTATCACCCATGTCAGCAGATTCAACTTTTCACCAAAAAAACACAGCTACATGAATAAGCTATCTAATTTCGCAATCAAAATCAGCCAGATTTGAGTGGTTTGCTTTTACCAAGTCTGGTGGTGATCCATAAGTGGGGCATTAATGGAGCTCTGGTCAGCTTGAGGATGGCTGTATGTGACTGTACAGCTCCGTGGTGTTGAATAAACACCTGTGCTGTGAATTTCCATTCATTTAAGCCTGTTTTGAGACCTGAATGGCCTATAATTTGGCCAAATTCATACCTAAGCCTTCCTTTTCAATTTTTAAAACAGCCTCTTGCCCTCCTTCTGGGCCCCCGCCTCCCACCCCTTTTGGAACCTGCCTGATACAGCCAACCTCTGTTTAAAACTATCTAAAATGGTGGGGAACTCAGCTGCTGGCTACTTGCACAGTAGATGCTCTGAAAAGTACTGAAACAAGCTGGAGTAATGCACAACATTAAATCACAGTAAAGCAATAAGAATTGTTATTTACAATTGGTTATGATGATGGATAAATCCTAGAGATATCATGGAGAATTTTGGTTAATATGCGTTTTGAAAACATGTGGAAATGATTGATAAATAAGCTATAGCAATAATTCCCACCTTAGCCCAATGTTTTTCAGCTCATAGGATGGCAAGGATACAAAAAAATTGCTTTCTATCTGAGTGGTTTTCATGGTGAAATCCTGCAAGTTGTGCATCCTAATCACGTGAGTACTAATTGACTTTTTAAAGGATAGAAGAGCCAGCCCTAATGGCACACCCATCCACCACATTGTAACTAATCAGTATCAATCAATCGCCACAATCGATTTTGGCCTTAACATCTATATAATCATATCGCTGCCCAGATAGTTGATTTTGTATTAAGTAGCTCAGCTAGCTGGTCTACATACTAAATGTAGCGTGGGTGGCTCCTTTGTTCTGAGGTGAGAAAGTGTTACATATTACTGTACTCTACCTATTATTGCAGGTTTATTATACTCCAGCTGGTCAAGGTCCAACATTGTCTATCAACAGTACAACTACAAGTATCACACTCAGTGACCTGGTCCCTGGTGTAGAGTACTCCATCAATGTTACAGCAGTCACTACCACAGGAGGGAATATTACTAGTACAACTGTTACTGCTATCACTTGTAAGTTTGGTTTATTTTTATTATGTATTTTTTTGAATAATTGTTACTATTTAGTAACCACTGCATTATTTCAATTGAGGCTTCGTCCTATTCCTGATTGTTATGAATGGATAGTAAGTGACTAATCATTGGATGTTATGTGTAGTTTATTAATATTGGGAAATGACATGTTTATGTACTCTCTTTTTGAAATACAAATACTTATAATTATTTGGTATTCACAGTGCAGAATGTATATCCTTCTCATTAATTACTCCTGTTACAGTTAGAAAATACCTTATGAGGTAATAATTTTTGTCATGATGGATTACTTTATGCAATATTAGGTGAGCATGTAAAGCAAAAATACATTACTATTATATTTGAACACTTTATCATGGCATTACTATCAATACTAGTGATGTAAGTGCCATTATATAACATAGTTTCATTGTTTATTAAAACAACTTGGCATTTCAACTACAGCATCATACAATTGCCAAAAATTGAAGTGTCTATACAGATAGTATAGCTACAGAGTACCTTATTTATAAAACTGGTATATTCAAAGTGGATGAAGATCATTATATTTTAGCAAAATAAAATTATTTCTATTATTCATGAATTTAATAACGGTAGTTTTGTCCTAAAGTATGGTATTTAAATTTAGCACTATCAAAGCTACTGTCTGTTAATGAAGCTGCATAGTTTGGGAAATGGTAGCTACATAATTATGTTATATGTTTGCCATATTTAACTCTGAGACTAGCAAGGAAATGTATAAAGCTCTACATTCAAAATTATCCCACATTTCCTCATACGTAATATTGTCTACTAAAGATGCATACATATAGCAAGACAGTTTATGATGACTGTATTCAATTACAAGCAGGGGACGATCCAAGGGGGGTACAAAGGGTTCCATGGAATCCCTGGTTTGGAAGAGCCTTAAAATTAATACTTGGTGAGCTGCTGCCCAGTTTTTTTCTCTAATTCAGTACACCAAAATCAGCTTATCAATCAAGTAAGTACTCATTGCAAACATTATTACTATTGATATTCACTGCAAAATCACTTTAAAGTGCTACCACAGTATCTTCATATGAAATACGCGTCTCTAAACTTAATTATTGTTTTGATGGTTTTAAAACTATTGCAGTTACTTAATATAAAAGACTTCAGATGCACTTCCTAAATGGTAATTTATTTAAGATTCAATAGTGAGACATTGCTAAAGAGTAGTCATTTGCTATGAAATATTGTCCTGCTAGATAGCTAGACTGAATTTGCAATGACCATGTGCCAGAGTGGAGCCCTCCTTTTTAAATTCTAAATCTGCCCCTGACAAGCATTTTAAAATGCATCAGCCTTCACATATTGGTATTATGTGTATTACAGGATGATAGACAAAGGCAAAAACTGGATGATATTATTTCAACATTGATGACAGAAATAGAGTCACAGTGTTCTTGTATGTTTGATATTAGTAGTGACAGTTTTAGTTGTCGAGGAGCACAAGAAAACTTTGAGAACACTGTTGTATACAGAGCAAGAGTAAGTGTTCAAGGTCCTGCTTCACTTATTTCAGCTGATGATGTTGTTAATAATATAACAACCTGGGCAGAATCTTCACCATCAATGACAATTGCCTCTGTGACTCTAGACATAGACCCTAACTGTCCAGCAATGCTTGATTCATTCAATTCAGCTGATTGTGTTATTGTCACAGAACAACCAACACCATCTCCTAGTTCACCTACCAGCTCTTCATCCAGTAGCTCCTCACCCACTGGTGTAATAGTTGGTGTAATATTTGCAGTAGTGATTATTATAATACTGTTGATCATTGTTGTGGTGGTGGGGGTGGTTATGAAGTATCACAAGCAAAATGATAGTTACAGGTAACCTATAATTATTGTATTATATGTAAATATATATATTATATATTTGTAGTGAAACTAGGATTTAGCTTACTAAGAATTTCCAATATTTGTTAACATTAACAGCAAAGTAATTATGTAACTGAGTTGCCTATGTACTGTAGACAAGCTACGTGCAGAAGTTTTTTGCCAAGAATGATGTGTGTTGTTAATGTACGTAGACTATGCATGCGTACACAATCTAAGATTGCATTTCCTTAAACTAGTCAAATTTTAACACAGAAAACAAATTCCATACACATATCGTATGCCCTTCTTTAAGCCACAAATATTACATTTGTGTTAAATCCTTGAAGCTTGGTGGCCTGTCATTATGGTGGTTTCATTTTGGGCTACATTATTTACTGTGAGCAAGGTGCTAGCTGGCTAGCTAAGTCAGTGTCAATGTTAGGAATAAAACTGGACACCAACCAAAAAGCACCTCCATAATACTGTTTATAACTTGTTTATTAAGTAAAAGAAAAACTGCAGAGAATGTTTACAAAGTAGAGAAGAAACAAAGTCAAAGCTTAATGAAGCTGAAAGACAGGTTAGTTTCCATCAATTGTCATCATTAAACAAATGCTAAGTAATTTATATTCACTATTTTTATTGTTTCACTTCATCAAGTTAAAAGTTAGTTTGTTTAAACTCTGCAAAAAAAGTGATGAGGTTCTGGCCTGACTGGTCGCACCTACTCTGACCCCCTTGAATATTTAAATAATTATTATGTACATGTGACCATCTCTGTGAAAATCAAGCTTATATCATAATAATGTATTTGAACTGATCATAATACAGTACATATAACACCACATGAGAACATGCAGTATGTCAGCTTGACATTTCATCAGTACATATATTATACAGCTTATAACACTGTGCAAAATCCTTGGTGAAGTTGAATGAACATATGGACTGTTGCGTCAAGTGACAACACATGGATTGGCTTTGGCATGATTATCACCTCGATTAGTACACAAACCAGGTAGCTATAAAATACACTTTGTACCTAATGAACAACTTACCTTGGCTCCAATTTGCACAAAACAAGCAGCAGCAAAATAGCGTAGTAACTTTTAGTCTTTGTGTGACAACACGTAAGGCTGATTGTAATTAATTGAAAGAGACAAGAAGCTCCTAGTCTAAATCCGATGGACCTGCAAGGAGCGTGAAACGTTGCAGATCGCTGGTCAAATTAACAATAATTAAGATCGTATTGGAAACCTTAAAATATTTTGAAATCTTGTCCCTGATGTTGTTTACTTTCTCAAACCCTTTTCTAAATCAGTGGAGTATGGCTAGATGTAATACATGGGAAGAATTTATTGTTATTACTTTTGTACATTGAGACTTCATCAAGAAGTGAGGAAGGCCAGGAGAACAGCAAACATAAATTGTGAATAAAGCACTTTTAGAGCAATCACTTGTGCTGTAAAGCATTAATAAATAAAAAATAAATAAAAATCCACACGTTTCATTTGCTAAATTCATATAAGAGAGTCTAATGGCACCTTGTTAGATTTAACCTATGAATGAAGTACACAGCAGATTCACAGAGCCGCACAAGACACAAGACAATTACAGTAACCCTTGGAATATGTATATACCTATATATATTCAAGTCAAGTTGTGAGTTGCCAAATGTTTCAATGGAAAGACTATATTAGACTGGTTTCACAACTGTCTGACAAATCCAGCCTTAAGGTTCAGGTGGGACTCTGGGTGTCTACATTTTACCTGTGAGACATGGCACAGCCTCCTTCAGGATACTAGTCCTGCCCCAGGAGGATTTGCCTATGCTGACTCATAGCACCTGAGTAGTGATGGGTCCCATTGATGGTTCACTTGGTAGGTGCAGGGTCAGATCTTGGATATAATTATATCGATTTCCCAAGATGGGTACTAAACAAAGAATATATATTTGTTTCCCAGAGTGGCCAGCATTCCTTGCCACCTCTCAGATGGTAAAGTGCTGAGCATCTATACCAGTGGGGGCTAAGAAAACAATTTGATGCAAGCAGTGACAGGGTCCGTTGTGCACTCTATTTCCCCCATAGGAAATTTTGCAAATTGATTAAGTAATAGTTGAGTAAACATTAGCATGTGAGCCACTTTATAAGTATATATAATCACTATTCTCTAACAATGGTAATACTAGCAGTCATGTATATAAAGGGCACATCGTTAATGCTGCAGTATAGCAAAGATGAATTCAAGGGTTAAGAGTACAACCTCTAAAAGCTATAAGATAATTTAATTCTATACTGAATCTGACACTAAAATGAATGTGAAATCATGGCCAGCAATATTACTGAATCTATGCTTTCAAAAAGTATTAGGGCAATTACGTATGATTGGAAAGTTGTGATTCATAATTATTGTGGTTATTCTGGAGTATAATCTCCTTTGGAATCATGGAATTTAAGGCAATAGCGTACTTTCAACATTTGTGACCCAGTCTGTGAAGCCGGTTTTATTGCCTATTTAATAGTATCAAGAAATGTCAGCTTTAAGTATTCAGTGTGCTGTGTAGCTCACCAATGGTTGAAGGTATTTCACTGTAACATGTATAAATTTTCACACAATTTACACACTGTTAAAACGAGGTGTTACAGGTACACCCATCGTAAAGGTGTTCATGTACACCCATGGTATTTACAACACCCTAGGGGAGTATTGTAGCACTTGGGGTGTTGTTGAATACCACAAATGTCATTTTACTCCCCAATAATAGCTAAGCCACTGTAAGGGTGTTTGCCTACACCTAGATATATTGAAACCCACAATTGGATGCTTCTATTGAAAATTAGGTTATAAGTACAGTTTGCTAACTTCTATAAGAGTGACTTGGAAACAACTATGTGGTAAGTATAAGGTGTTGCAAATATATTATTGCGTACTGCTAATGTGCTTTGTTGTTGGTAGTTATTGAGTATAAATTGAAATCAACATGAAGGTTACCGGAATGCTATAGCAAGCCTACATTTCTTTTCAACAAAATGCCACCATGGAGAGCACTAAGAACATCTTTAAAGTGTACTGCGACACCTTTATAGCTATTCCTAGAACACCCTTAGGGAGTGTTGCAATGCCCTTGTAACACCTTTTAGTTGCTCCTAGAGCACCCCTGGGGAGTACTACAACTCCCTTCACAGGAGTTTAATTTACACAGCAGTTAGAACTCCCCCAAAGGTGATTGGATTACACCCTATTTTTAACAGTGCACCAATTCCTTACATTCAAGATCCTCCACAGCAGAAGTAACCAACACTTAAGTTTCCCACCAACTTGATGTTGACTGTACCAGCCGAGCTCCAAAAGGAGTGGGAGATGGGGGCTGGAGGAGGGCAACTGGCTGTTTAAAAAAGTAAAAAGGAAAGTGTAGGAATGAATTAGGCCATGTTATGGAGGGCCATTCAGATCTCAAAACTGGCTAAAATTAAAGGACATTTACAGCACAGGTCTTCATTCAACAGCATGGAGCTGTACAGCCACAGTCACCCCCAGCTGGCCAGAGCTCCATTAGGGCCCCAGACCACTCAATCATATGGATCACCAATGTGCTCGGGAAAAGCAGCCAGCAAAAGCAGACCATTTAAGTGTAGCTGGTTTAGATTATTCATAATTATAGCTCTGTGTTCTTGGAGAAAAATCAAATCTACTGTTATGGGCAATAAGACCAGTTTTCCAAAACTCGGTCACATTTACAGTGTGTTGATAAAACTTGATATATACACCCATAGATACTACACCCCCCATACACCTATATGTAGTAACTTTTAAATGAAGCATACAAATAGAAGAGATGTATGTTCAGCGGTCATATTTTGTTTTGCTCTAAAGCTATTTAAAATAGTTGAAAATCTGTGGAGCTTGCTAGTTAGGGTGCAGCCCTTTACCCTGTTAACTTTATAATATACGTAGATGCTTAAAATTTCAGTTGAAGCTTAAACATCAAGTTTGGAGCTAATTGCCCACTAGGCCACTATTATACACAATAAACTAAAACAATATAATTGTCTTTCAAAAAAGAATTGATTCGCAGTCCATAAAATAAATATTTAGGAACCTCTTTTTCACAATTAAAGGAGAAGAGGTTCAATTTGAGCTCACACACTGGTTTTTGTTCCTTATAGATTAGATTGATGGATGTTCTATTGAAGTAGTTGTCTGCTCTATTAGACCGATTTTAGCAGCTTTATAGCAGTTTTACCACTGAAATATTAATTTTGAGCCCACTTGTTAATTCCTAGAAGAGATTAGCTTTGCTCTTTTTTCATTGGCCATGCATGTATATGTTTTAGATGCAATTGCACCTTCTAGTAGCCATCTAGCTAGTACAAAGTAAAATTTTGGAGGGGGTGCTTCAGCATCCCATAAATAATTATATACCCCCACTTAATCTGCCTTTGAGGAGTGACCATGCAAGCACGGTAGTTAAATGCTTCACTTTTGCTCTGTGTGTGTGTTCTGACTACACATTCATCATTTCGTTTTCAGTATCAAAGAGCAACCTGAAAATGAATATGATTACATCACACCGAAATCAGTTGGGCGAAAGACTGATTATCCATCACCACTTGATAACAAACCAGTCATATTGGATAGTAATCCAGCTTACCAATCAATGGAGTTGGTGAATGAGTCAATTGATAATTCAGCTGAATATGAGACAATCAACTTTCAGCCAACCTCCAAAAGAACAGAAGATGCTGTAATAGAGAATCCAGTTTATGTTGAAACTTATTTTAAATAAAGACAGAATATATAGCATGATGTTAGATGTTCTTGCAGTTTGCTGTATACACAACACTGGCATGAATAATATTATGAACTGTATTACACTTACTGTGTTTTCCTATTACATTTTCATGCATGCACTAATTAGCAAGTATTCTGTTCTTTGTTATTCTTCCCTCCATGCAATATTACCCCTAACTTGCATAAATATTAACTTTAGAGTTACTGCAAACAATTATTTATATTGGATTACTTTTGATGTTACCAAGAACTACAGTGAATACACTGTATAGATATATTTAAAATGTACATAATTCATTGCTTTAAATTTGTATTGCCAGTATCTGTGATGAAGCAGTTATGCAGTATTACAAATAGAATATGTGACCAGATTTGCAAAAAAAGGCACCTTTTCACACACAAGATTAATTTTGACCCATGCATTTTTTTAACATTACAGCTTCGTAATATTTTATTGTTGCATACAATCATCCAACATTTTCCATGACTGACTGTATTTGATGCAAAGAGCAACTTAATCAGTATAATTAAAAGAATTCAACAATTTGTTTACTGGTATATATGTGAAATGTGTGGAAAAGGCACCCTTTTGCAAATCCAGTCACATATTGCATATGTACATGTGAGAATCAGGAATAATTAAGCATTTTTACACTTCTCTAAAGGAGTCAGCTGCAGATATGATGAAACATAACAACTATTGATTCTCTGATAATCGGCAACTACGATATATACCGTTCTTCCTACCATTCTTCATTGCCACCAGCTAATAAATACATATATATATGTGACTGGGCCTGCAAAAACAGAGCATTCATGGGGGCACAAACTACACCCTACCACACAACAGTTCATATCTCAGTAGCAGGTTGCATTCTGTAACATACAATTGTACCTTATAGCTATATAATAAAATTGTTAATAAGTAAAATGTATGGCCATATAATTATAAAGAGCAACCTGATGACTACAGTCGTAGTGTGTAATTTCAAGTATACTGTAGTATCTGTACATGTGTGACTGTGACTGGGCCTGCAAAGAAAGGGCAAGTGGGCACATAAAATTTGCCTATTTTTTCATGCTTTCATGGCCTATAACTTTTGATTCCACTAAGCTATGGTCATGAAATTTTCAGCACGTATAACTTATTTATTTGGCTTTATAATGCAATTTATAGAATGCAGATATTCTATTCCAGTACTGAGATATGACCTGTTGTGTGACAGAGTGTAGTTTGTGGCCACATGCCCTGTTTTCTTAGGCCCGGTCACATAATTATGATCCTATGGTTAACGTTGTGGGCACATGTTGTCTACAGACCATTATTGTGAACCTCGGTCAGCATTAAAAGGCATTTAATAAATTTCCTTATAAATGGTTACATGGAGGCAACCTAATTTAAGGGGTGCATAGCTATGTACAGTACCTTATTTGATTAATGCACCTACGTTATGAGACATGTATGTGTTATCACATTATGCAATTTTCAGCTGAGCACCAAGAGGTTGCGGAACACTGCTGCTTTATTGCATGTTTATGCAATCTGTCATATACTTTGTCTTTATACCAGGCCAGCTGGTGATGAAGGAAATGTAACTCCAAAAGATTAACTATCAACCATAAATTATTTACATACTGTTATCAATTTGTTCAAATTTGGCGAGTGCGTTTGGTATAATTATACAGTGCTTTGTGATTTGGCTATTAAAATTAGATTGGTGGATCAACTGGCTCTTCCAACAATTTGTAACTAGATATGTAAATTTCAAAGTTGCAATTTTCTTGCTTAAGTGGTATGTGTATTATTATGCTTGTCGGTTATAAGGATTGGAATGCACAACATGGAGCCTGTAAGGGCTGAATGCTTGGGACAAATATCTTTAGTTGCCCTGCTCAGTCGTATTCATAATCGTGTAATAAATTTTAAAGTCCCTCTTACAATAATATAGAGTTTCAATAATATAGACAGGATATGTGTACCTTCTTACAGATAAACAGGGAATCAGAAAAAATATATAGTAAAAAGTAATGCTAATGCATATTCCTATGGTCATTATATGATAATAGCAATTATAAACATTTTAACAGAGTGCATGAATTATGCCATCTTAAGCTCGATTTGGGAATTCGGGTTCATAGAAAAAAGGTGTGAAATAAGGGAGGCTGTTATACTAGTGGACATTCAATCCCTAATTCGGGCATCGGTATTGACTAAAGTAAGAATTTATTGTACACTGGTATGTCATCAGATGTAGGTGACCTCCCTTGTTTCACCACTATTTTCTATGATCCCTAATCGAAATTAAAATTCTTAATTTTTCACTTGTATATTTTCTTCCTTTGGGGAGCATGTTACTGGCATTTTTCTCTTTGAATACACATCTGAGAAAAATCAATGTAAGCTTTATATTAAACTTGCTGCACTACACTTTTCTCGGTAAAGCTACTCTGCAAACTGTTTAACATTTTGTGTATGTGCTGCAAGCCTTGTATAAGTACAAGTTTAATTCAAAGGGATTTTTCCTGTATTCCCCCTCACTGCATAATAACACTCTCATCAGTTCTTTCACAGAAATTCAAAATATTGTTCACATAGGTATGTCTTGTGTTGTCAAAATATTATGACACCAAACATCTTCATGCTTTGAAATTCAATCAAGGTTCTTATGAACATTTTAGTGGAATAAGACTTGTACATGGTAACCATCAATTAATGAACCACAGCTTCTAACATTATTAGAGCAGCTAAGCGAAAAAAATTGTTCACTTTTGATAAAAGCACCAAACTTGGTACAATATTTGCTTAATTCATACTATTTCAAATTAGATGTGGTGTCATTAAAATTACCAGTCATATCATGCTCAAAGAACCTGAAAAGTAAAATCACAACAAGATGCATCGTGGAAGCCATAAAGTGCTCATTATATAGTACAAATACTGAACCTTTGCATATGAATATGTAGATGAGCAAGGCATGGTCATATCCAAAAGCTGATCAAGGGAGGTGTCTATCCAGGAAGCCATATAGGTACAATATATTATTTCTATTGGATTGTACCTGTACTTTTGACATTGAAATATTGGCTCCATTAGAAGTGAGATTTGAATGTACTTATATGGTTTCCTGACCAGCTAGAAATGGGCTTATAACCTGGTTTTAAAGTTGCAAAACATGCCCTAAGGCAATGATTTTGACGTGGTACCGTCTCTTTCACATATAAGTAGTGTTACCAGCTTTCAGTAACATGCTGTGCTAGATTCTAAAGAGTAGGTACTATTGGACTATTAATAGCTAAAGCCATGCACACACCAGTTAGTGGTTTCTTATCCACAAAATAGCAAGCAGGCAGTTAAATATAATATTTTATAGAACTTTGCGTGGGCGAGATCAAAGGAAAAAGTGTACTTTAAATTTCATAAGGCACACTCTCAGCCGGCCAACTGCTTCATCGACCACAAAGAGTGCTTTATTGCGAATAAAGCACTCTTTGCGGTGCAATAAAGCCCTCTTTGTGGGCAATAAAGCACAGTTGCCCACGTGCCTTAGTGTAGGCTAATAGCCTAAGGGGCTCGCGCCAGTACGACTAATCACCCAAGCCGGTGAAGGCTGATAGCCTCGCCGTGCTGAGTGATCAATCACCCCAGCCGATACGAGTTCCACCACTGGATTGCTTTTATAGACATACCTAAATGCTTCAATGATGGGTGGGAGAAGATAACGTTGCTGTTACGTTTGTTAATGTAAACGGACAAGTCCTGGAGATATCACGGAAATACTTCACCATGTGACTCACAATAGAATTTTTTATATTTTTTTTTATTTTTTTAATTTATTTTTAATTCCGGCCCTAATGGCACTCCCATCCTCCCCGATCTCTAGCTAGAAGTTAAACCTAATTTAATTTATAAATGACAAAAAGCAGAAGAAAGAAAAAGCAGCTAAACCTACAGAGCCTACACAGGCCTACAAAAACACCGCATGGACCGCCAGCATACACACAGCAAAACCCCCGGACAGGGGCCTTAACAAGAAAGCCCTGCAGACTACTGACCAAACTGCAGGGAGTGGGAGCATGAAACAGAGTTCAACTCCCACAAAGGACTGCCAGGCAACAGGCTAAACAGATGTAAAATGTCCGGGCATTGTGGCGCCACAGACAAACAGAGAGTTGCTCTAGCAGATGGCGGTATGCTAGGCCACGAGAATCGATTGTGGGTTGCGAGCAATCGACTCGCAATAGAATCGATTGTGGGTTGCGAGCAATCGACTCGCAATAGAATCGATTGTGGGTTGCGAGCAAAACCTGCCAAAAGACGCGATGAACGTCTACTATGCCAAACTATGGTGAAATACGCGTGAGTTACTTTGTTAAACTAGTTTGTGTGCGTTCAGGCTGCTAATAGTTCGTGCAACACTTGTTAATTACGAGTCCTAGTGTATGGTGAAGCTACACGACTAGAAAGTTCCATAAATCATTTAAAGCATAGCCTTGCTCGTGCTATATGAAAAATAAAGTACGAGGCGCGTGGCCGAGATGCTAATAAAGCACGAGGTTTCGCCTCGTGCTTTGTTAGCATCTCGGCCGCGCGCCTCGTACTTTATTTTTCATATAGCACGAGCAAGGCTATGCTTTAACATATACAGAAAGCTCATATGGCTTAAAATGTAAATATTTTATGCTCAAGCTAATTACTAAAATATTTAAATGTAATGGCTATTATACGTCAGTAAGTGCCACCACAAGATGTTGATAGGGACCAGCCTATTATACCAGCATAATGTAGAGCATAATAGGTACCAGGAAGCATTAAGCAAATCATAATTCTAGCATAATAGGTATTAATTTCAATTACCAACAACATAATCCATTACTGGATTAATAAAAAGTACATAAACTAGATGAATTAAAAATTGGACATTTTAAAATGGGAATAGGGATCGCTGAAAAAAGCCACAAAACAAGAAGGGATCGCTGGGGTGGTAATGTAAATCACAAATCCCTATTTTGACTCTCTGTCGGTGGTAATGTAAACCACAAATCCCTATTTTTACTCACTTCAAAATGACAGAGCATGTAACTAAAAATTTATGACAGAGAGTCAAAATAGGGATTTGTGGTTTACATTACCACCCCAGTGATCCCTTCTTGTTTTGTGGCTTTTTTCAGCGATCCCTATTCCCATTTTAAAATTTCCAATTTTTAATTCATCCAGTATATATACTAACCTCCATTATCATCAGAGACGTATATATAGACTGATACAGTGTAGTAAGTAATATACTGAAGCCTGCTCTATCTCTGCCTTCTATAGCATCAATCAATAATGAACATGTACGTAGTCTTGTTGAGACAGCAGCTATAATCCTAACCTTCAGAGCATTCATATCTAATACAGCTCGCCTCTTTGATTTCACATTGCTTGATACACACAGCCAATATTGAACCGACTGTTGTTTTAGTGTAAATTATTGGAACACAATAATGTGTACCGATCATTAAATGGACTAGTGAAATTGTAGGGCTTCTAATTCCCACTCCCTGTAATTTGTTCCTAGTGGGCTTTGTAGCTAATGAACCCATTGGGAATTGATGGTGTGTATAATTATGCTGGCATTTCATGCTGCAGTGGCATAGCTGAATACAAAAGTTCCAGCTTACAGTAGTTTCAGGATTTTTTCTACATTCAGCATAATTATCAGTTCCAAGTTTTCTGAGTTCCAGGCTTTCTGTAGCCACCTTGGAGGTCTCTTACTTGAGAATCTTCATCATTCCACAGAATAAGCAACAACCACGGATAGGCTTGCGCCAATTATGCCGGCATAATTTCGAGCATAATAGGCTAGCAAAAGCATCAATTGTTATGCCAGCATAATAGGACGATTTTCAAGAATTTTAATTAAAATGTGCAGTGCGCATGCCAAAAATACTGCACAACATGAACACACTGTACATTATTACTGCATTTCATATCAAAAACTTAGTAGTGTTATTATTTTTACCATTTCTTGATTATTCACACTTAAGATCGAGATACTCTAACAATCAGCGCTTGAGCATAATCTTTGATTTTGAGAGCATAATTTTGAGCATAATAGGCTGGATTTTTGAGCACTGCTCAAAAGCATAATAGGCAATTTTCAAAGCATAATTGGCTCAAGCCAAACCACGGAGTCTTTTGTTGGTGCACGTGATTGTTAGAGTGGATAAGTGGTAGATACCAAGCTTGAGAATAAACTGCAAGCACATGTGAGTTACAGTAAAACACAGTAGCTTATAGTCTGGTGCCACCCACCCATTTTCTAACAGTAAGGTTTGGATCCCATTAGTTCTAGTGAAGCATACACGATGGGGGAGGTCAAATGCTATGTCTTTTATTTCTTGTTACTACGACTTTATCTGTTCAAACAACCTTTCCCCCATCTAATGTGTCTATACGTATGTCCTCCAATAGTGTCACTGGGCCAGTTGGTAAAATCTGTAGATTCTGCAATGGTATTTAACCACTTCCTTTTAAATCTTTCCTTTAGTGTTGAGACCCTGGGTGCTTGGGGATCTATTGCAAATTTGTTAGCATTTTGGATACATGGTGATTATGACCATTCCTCGGAACATTCCATTGTGTGCTTACACCACTCCACTCCTCAGTTGGGAGGCTTCTGTGCACTTCGATAGCAATTATGATGATTACCATAAACTGTTAGTGCATGATCTCATTCATCAATGCATACAACAATGCAAATCAATTTTGTAATATAAAATTAATGTGATTATAATTAAATTTGGTGAAATGTATAGTTCACATATACGTACATTACCTGTGATTTGCATTATAGGCAACAAAATGAGTGCAACAGGTATTGTGTGAGGACTGAGGAGTGGCTCATTTCCACTGATAATAAACTGATCATTCCTGACAAAATGGGCCACTTTTAACTACAATAGCAAGTTCCAACACAACCCAAAGAAGTGCAGTGAGGGAAACATAGTGTCATTGAAGATGCTGTGATTACAAATTAGCTGTTATGGTAATGATATCTCATTATTTACATGCATGTGTATATATATAGTACTGGTCAGGAATGCCTTATCATGTAGTTCATAATAGAAATCGCCTATGTTTTTGCCAAAATCCTAATAGAACACACACCTAAACACCACTTTAGGAAGCTCCCCAACCACAAAGTATAGGTCCACTAGAAAATATGAATTCAAAAGGAATCAATAAAAGTTTGTTTTTTTAAATAATATTTAAAAATAGGTCATGGGTGTGAAGAAAGACATAAAAAAATATAGAAAGGAAAGTTACATATGTAGTTTTATCACCAAGAAGTACTCACATTTTTCTTTAGCCCTGTGGAAAAATTAATGAGATGAACAAAATGGTATATTTCAGTCATATTACAATGATAACATCCATTCTCAAGCAAATTTGCTTCTTGTAGGTTCACTTTGCCATTGATGTTCTGACTTAGTCTCTGTAAGGGTAACCAGCATGTTAATATGTGTTAGTAAGTGTCCAATCTATTAACATGTCCATTTGGAAACCCTATTATCATTACCTATATTTAACCACAATATATTAAGAGCAACAATGTTGTTGTGTACTGCATACTCGACTTATTGTGATCACATAGCTGCACAAGTGTACATGCACATATAAATCGGAAGCCATACTATTGCTGACTATTGTCTATTCTATTCTATCTATTAATGCTTTACAGCACAAGTGCTATAAGTTGTATATGTTAATTGTCGAAGCTGTATAGCACAAAGTAATTTCAGTAGTGAGGAAACAATACACTGGTGTTTGCTAACTCTGATCAAGACACACGGTAGTATGTCGTGCGGCCCAAGAAGCCGGCGTGCCACCCGTGAGTATATTAACAGGAAGAAAGAAAACGTAATTTTCACACCTATGTAGCTCTGTGATCCCTTATCTGATTGGAACCAAATTTGCTGGAGACGTGCCGCCCAGTTAGGGGAGTCTACATACCAAATTTGAAGAAAATCGCTCCAGCCATTTCCGCGATACGAGCGAACAAAATTTCGTTTTAATTTCTTCGTTTTTTTCATCTTCATTTCGCACACTTCGCAAAATTCGCCATAAAACACGAATGCGTGCTCGGATTGGGCTGAAATTTGGCACACTTAAAGGGCTAATTAAGGCGGATCTCCGTACCAACTTTGGTAGGAATTTTTTTTTTTTTTAAATATTTTTTATTCCGGCCCTAATGGCACTCCCATCCTCCCCGATCTCTAGCTAGAAGTTAAACCTAATTTAATTTATAAATGACAAAAAGCAGAAGAAAAACAAAGCAGCTAAACCTACAGAGCCTACACAGGCCTACAAAAACACCGCATGGACCGCCAGCATACACACAGCAAAACCCCCGGACAGGGGCCTTAACAAGAAAGCCCTGCAGACTACTGACCAAACTGCAGGGAGTGGGAGCATGAAACAGAGTTCAACTCCCACAAAGGACTGCCAGGCAACAGGCTAAATAGATGTAAAAATGTCCGGGCATTGTGGCGCCACAGACAAACAGAGAGTTGCTCTAGCAGATGGCGGTATGCTAGGCCACGAGAAATGCCACTCCTGGTGGTTGTCCTCAAAGCAATATCCTGCCACTATGGTAGAATCCGATGAACATTCACAGAGTTATGACCGATTACTTGCGTAAAATAAGGTCGAAAGTTTGTCACGCCTACAGGGTAAACCCCTTGGAGGAATCAGTTGAAACTTGATATGTAGATGGAGCAACCATCGTAGGAGTGCCTTTTTGTGGTTTGAAAGGAATCGGGATAAAGACCATGGAGATATGACACGAAACCCAACCTGTGTCAAAATTACGCGATCGATTTTTATGAATAAAAAAACTATTAGTTTTCGTATCTACCAGGCAAACCGCTTAGAGCAACGAGCTGAAAATCAGTATCTAGCTGGAGTAATCATCATAGAAAGTCCTTGCAGTAGTACAGAAGAATCGGATTACAAATCACTGAGTTATGATTCGAAAGGCAACTACGTGCAGCAAATGCAAGATCGAGATACTCTAATAGAACAGTCACCCTAATAAAGCATTCAGCTGCATTTATAATTTACTCAGTTATATTACATTGTAAGTTATTCTGTAGGGAATTCAGCTACAAACAAGTCACCCTGTAGTCAGATCAGCTAGAAGAAGGTACCTAATAGAGAGTTCAGCTACAAAGAAGCCATCATGTAGAGAGCTCAGCTCAAATAAATCACCCTGTAGAGAATTCAGCTACAAACAAATTGCCCTGTAGAGAGATCAGCTAGAAGAAGTTACCTTGTAGAGAGTTCAGTTACAAAGAAACAATCATGTAAAGAGTTTAGCTGCAAACAAATCACCCAGTAGAAAGTTCCGCTATGAACAGATCACGCTGTAGAGAGTTCAGTTAGAAACAAGTCATTCTGTAGATAGATCAGCTAGAAGAAGTCACTTTGTAGAGAATTCAGCTACAAACAAATCACCCTGTAGAGAGTTCAGCTACAAACAAGTCACCCTGTAGAGAGATCAGCTAGAAACAAGTCACCATGTAGAGGGATCAACAAGAAACAAGCCACCCGTAGAGAGTTCAGCTAGAAGAAGTTACATTGTAGAGAGTTCAGCTACAAAGAAGCTACCATGTAGAGAGTCCAGCTGCAAAAAAATCACCCAGTAGAAAGTTCCGCTATGAACAGATCACACTGTAGAGAGTTCAGTTAGAAACAAGTCACCCTGTAGAGAGATCAGCTAGAAGAAGTCACCTTGTAGAGAGTTCAGTTATAAAAGAAACAATCATGCAAAGAGTTTAGCTGCAAAGAGTTTAGCTGCAAAGAGTTTAGCTGCAAACAAATCACCCAGTAGAACGTTCCGCTATGAACAGACCACACTGTAGAGAGTTCAGTTAGAAACAAGTCATCCTGTAGATAGATCAGCTAGAAGAAGTCACTTTGTAGAGAGTTCAGCTACAAACAAATCACCCTGTAGAGAGTTCAGCTACAAACAAGTCACCCTGTAGAGAGATCAGCTAGAAACAAGTCACCATGTAGAGAGATCAGCTAGAAACAAGCCACCCGTAGAGAGTTCAGCTAGAAGAAGTTACATTGTAGAGAGTTCAACTACAAAGAAGCTACCATGTAGAGAGTTCAGCTGCAAACAAATCACCCAGTAGAAAGTTCCGCTATGAACAGATCACACTGTAGAGAGTTCAGTTAGAAACAAGTCATCCTGTAGATAGATCAGCTAGAAGAAGTCACTTTGTAGAGAGTTCAGCTACAAACAAGTCACCCTGTAGAGAGATCAGCTAGAAACAAGTCACCGTGTAGAGAGATCAGCTAGAAACAAGCCACCCGTAGAGAGTTCAGCTAGAAGAAGTTACATTGTAGAGAGTTCAGCTACAAAGAAGCTACCATGTAGAGAGTTCAGCTGCAAACAAATCGCCCTGTAGAGAATTCAGCTACAAACAAATCACCCTGTAGAAAGATCAGCTAGAAGAAGTTACCTTGTAGAGAGTTCAGCTACAAACAAATCACCCTGTAGAGAGTTCAGCTACAAACAAGTCACCCTGTAGAGAGTTCAGCTAGAAGAAGTTACATTGTAGAGAATTCAGCTACAAAGAAACTACCATGTAGAGAGTTCAGCTGCAAACAAATCGCCCTGTAGAGAATTCAGCTACAAACAAATTACCCTGTAGAAAGATCAGCTAGAAGAAGTTACCTTGTAGAGAGTTCAGCTACAAACAAATCACCCTGTATAGAGTTCAGCTAGAAACAAGCCACCCGTAGAGAGTTCAGCTAGAAGAAGATACACTGTAGAGAGTTCAGCTACAAAGAAACTACCATGTAGAGAGTTTAGCTGCAAACAAATCGCCCAGTAGAGAATTCGGCTACAAACAAATTACCCTGTAGAAAGATCAGCTAGAAGAAGTTACCTTGTAGAGAGTTCAGCTACAAACAAATCACCCTGTAGAGAGTTCAGCGAGTAACAAGTTACCCTGTAGAGAGATCAGCTAGAAACAAGCCACCCGTAGAGAGTTCAGCTAGAAGAAGTTACATTGTAGAGAGTTCAGCTACAAACAAGTCATCTGGTAGAGAGATCAGCTAGAAGGATCACCTTGCAGAGAGGTCAGCTACAAAGAAATCACCCTGCTTCATCTTTTCTTATTCCTGTAGTAAAGAAAACAATGACAGGTTAAAAAGCCCTAAAGCCGGCCATAGGCCGGCTTTGGGGTATATAAATACAAAAAGAAGTGAAATCTAATCCAAAACAGCCAAGCTGTAAAAAAAGAGTGCGGTCCTGAGAAAGGTTATGGTGAAAAAAGATGTGAAATCCAAGGTGGCGGCCAAGAAATGGCTGTGATGGTAGGTTAATGGTAAAAATTTTAATAACAACAATTCAGTGAATTTGGTGCTGCTTGGTCTTGGCACAAAATTCACCTGAATTGTCGTTATTAAAATTTTTACCATTAACCTACCATCACAGCCATTTCTTGGCCGCCACCTTGGATTTCACATCTTTTTTCACCATAGCCTTTCTCAGGGCCGCGCTCTTTTTTTACAGCTTGGCTGTTTTGGATTAGATAATATTAGCTGACTTCTTAACAGCTATTGTACATGATGACTAACTTGATATACATAGACTAATACCAAGTACCACCAGCACCTTTTATTATCATGTTAGCTATCCATTAATGGATTTATAAAAAGTAAACAAACTAGTATAAAAATAATTAAAAAAATTAAAACATGGGAATAGAAATCACTGAAAAAAAAATAAAGAAACAAGAGTCAAACAAGCCAGCATGTTAAACACACAAAGATCTGTTATTTTGGACTCATATAAACATTTATACAGATTTAAGCATTCTTAGTACTTATCTGCCCCTAATTTGTGGAGAAACTACTGTTTCTTCCTTAGTTTCTACCATATCCATTGAGTCCAAATAGAGATCTGTGTGTGTTTAACATGCTGGCTTGTTTGACTCATTTCTTTACTTTTTTAAGTGATCTCTATTCCCATGTTATAATCTTTAAAATTATTTTACACTAATCTTAAACATTTATGGATGGGTTTTTATTATGACATTAATTTATTGACATTAATTTATTGATTCGTAGATCTATTCACTGTTTCATACTGTAGCAGTTTACATTACAGGTATACATGTATTGTATGACAGTAATAACAAAATAATTCAGTGTTAACTTATTTGCAAAAGTGTTAATTTACCAATACAATACTGAACTACACATACTGTTAACATAACTGCACTCTAGCTAGTTACTAAAGATCTGTAACGTACAACATGTCCTATCTCCACTATGGACAGAGAAGATGCCATGTTAGCTTCAAAGCCCACTCCACCAGTGGTCCCTCCAATAACAATAATAGTGTTACTATTGATGCTTGCTACTCCAACATTACACCTGGCACTGCTTAGAGAGTCCACTTGTAACCACAACTTCTTTTCAGTGTTGTACATGCAAATGACTGAGGTAGAAGTGTCATCATCACCACCAATTATCAGAGGAGGATTGGAACATGGTACGGTAACAGTGTCCCAATGTGTTGCTGGTGACAGCTCCTTCCACTGACTGGCTACTTGATTTAATGAAGCTACTTGATTTGATGGTGTCAACAGTGAAGTGATGTTGCTTACTGGCAACTGGTACGATTTATTGTAACGACCTCTAGTAGTACTGTATCCCACTATGAGTATGTGTTGTCCTGCAATTGTGGGTTTGATGGCCCACATAGGAACAGGCAGTTTAGTAGACGTTTTGATCCACGGTGATCTCCTTTGCCAGTTCATTATCTCAATACTGTCTAGGTCAACGTTGCAATCACACTCTCCTCCCATAACAATCATGTGATCACCATGGGTGACCACTCCCGGTAGGAGCCTCTTTTGTATCATATTAGGGTAGTATCCAGTCCAAGTTTTAGTGTACCAGTTATATGTAGACACTTTACTATGACGCTTGTGAGTAACTGAGTCATAACCACCAAATATGGACAAGTTATTATTCACTATGCATAGTACTCCACATCGATGACCACATGACGATAGAGTACTCCATTGCTCAGTCATTAAGTCATAACAGTACACATTGTTATATGTCCCATCCTCTGGAGCACCACCAGCAGTGACGTAGATGCAGTTGTCACTCACTGCAACTGATGCTAAATACATTCTACTTGGAAGATCAGCACACTTCTCCCACTTCAGGTGATATAGTTTAGTATACAAAGCATTTGCCAAAGGTGGTGGCTCCTAAGGAAAGAAATTGTGATTATCAAATATTGTCTGGCACACAGAATGTTTGTATGGCATTGTATACTATATATGAATGTACAAAACACAATTACTCCACTATGCATACGTACTTGTAATAAAGTGTAATATTGAACTGACTTGTACACACGTACAGTGCTGATGTAACAACACATGAATATATTTGTACTCATATGACATCACTTAGTTAATTTCCTGTATCCTGTATTTATACAGTCTTGCTATGTTGTACATTATTCAGTCTGGCATATTAAAGTTATTAGTTGCTTGTATGTTAGTTATTGACGAGTATTACATTGATAGCTGAAGTTGGCCATGTCTAACCCTAGCACAGCTGCAATGAGTTCCAAGTAGGGTTCCACCGATACAGAAAAATAACTACCGATCCGATACCGATACCTAGAAGCAAATTTTCACCGATACAGATTCCGATACCGATAATTGCTATACAATTTACAATCATCTCAAGCTGGCTATGTGTGACTGTTCTAGTAGAATATATTATTGTGCAGTGACTGTTCTATTAGAGTATTTCGATCTTTTTCATGCAAACATAGTAAGTAGCAGTTGCTTGATGTTTAGCAAAGCAATTCCTGTACCTTTTATGCTAGAATAATACTCAACACTATTTCCAACTTGTTATACCTCATGTTTTGCTAGCATAGGATTTATGATGATAGTTATGGTTATGACGATTGGCGCGAGTGGCTATTAATCGGTATCGGAATACCTGAATAACCGATACCGATCGATACGAAAAGCCCAATATCGGTTCCGATACGATACCGATCCGATTATCGGTGGAACACTAGTTCCAAGCACATCAGTTTGGCCAGAATCATCTCAGAAGGTGACCCAACTGAATGGTTCAAGCATTATGAGATCTGCTGCAGTGCAAATGACTGGAACGGTGAGATGAAAGCAAAGAAATTGCCGACACTATTAGAGGGAGAAGCACTTGTTACCTGGCTAGAGTTGACCACAGAGCAGAAAGCAAGTTATGACCAAGTTAAGAAAAACATCCTGGAGAGAATGGGGCCAGTATGGTTTGTGTCGATGGATGACTTTCATTGCAGACAGTTGCTTCATGGCGAGTCATTGTCTCTATACTGTCACAAACTAAAAGGCTAATAGATCGAGCTATGCCAGCAGCAGATGCGACAACACGCCAACAGTGAGTGATTCACCGGTTTCTAATGAAACTCCCCCTGGAAATAAGCAAGTGATTGCATGCAGCAGGAGAGATTAATGACCTGGGGCAGCTGATGCAGCGAGCAAAGTTGTTGATGACCATTGATGCTGAGAATCCTGGTGAAAAATTAGCAGCTGTTCAGCAGCCAATTGACTGTGTGGAAGCCCTAACAGAGCAAGTCGCTGTCCTGACTGAACAGGTGGTCGCCATGGTAGCTAATCAGATAACCTCCCAGCAGCCAGCCAGACTCCTGGCGCCCCCAGCCCGTGCGAGACGCTGGGGGCGCCAGATAACCTCCTGGCGCCCCCGGCCCGTGCGAGACGCCCCTTGTCTGTTTCCATTGTAGGAAACAGACAAGGGGCGTCTCGCACGGGCTGGGGGCGCCCCTGAAAGCAGTGAGCCCTTTGTGTAGTAATGTAGATAGTTATAATAGTGTAGTTGTAGCAGCAGTAAGGACACAAGGGTCCATAATTAATGGTGTACCAGAAAGCAGAGTTGTTGAGGTAATGGTTGACTCAGGGTCGTCTGTATCGTTAGTAAGAGAGAACCTTGTTACACCTAACCACAAACTAGTTAAACCCCCACAGGGACAGCAGTTAGTGTCAGCAGCTGGTGAGCCCATTTCAGTTTTCGGACAAATCACAACAAACATACAGTTAGGTAATGTAAAAGCAGACCACTGTTTTGTTGTAGTTAGGTCACTAATCACACCTGTGATTGTAGGTGTTGACTTCATGCAAAAGCATGGCTTATTACTTGACTTCACAACATCACCTGTTACCATACACAATAGTGCTGTGACTAAACTTCCACCTGAAATGGAGCCACTGCTTGAAGCGACTAAGGCAGTTAAGATGAAAGCATCACCAGTTTCATGTGTATCCCAGTCACCTGAAGAAGCCATAGATGACTATGCTGTCCCTATCTTTGATATTAAAACCTCAAGTTATGATCTGCCTGAATTTGGTGATCTAGCCCTTTTGTCGCTTGTTGAAGCTCACAAAGAGCTGTTTCGTACCTCCCCCGGGCATACCACAGTTGCAGAACACTTCATTCCCACAACTGGTAACCCTGTAAAAATACTACCTAGAAGAATACCAGGGAATTACCATGTAGACGTACAGCAACAAATAAACACCATGTTGCAACAGGGAATAATTGAGCCTAGTTCTATCCCATGGATGGCCCCTGCTGTGTTTGTTCGTAAGAAAAATGGGAAGGTAAGCTTGTGTGTTGATTACCGGGAACTGAATAAACGCACAGTTAAGGATGCTTACCCACTTCCTAGGCCTGATGAAGTCCAGGACTGCTTGATGGGTTGCACAGTTTTCTCTACCCTTGACCTCAGGAGTGGGTATTGGCAGCTACTAGTTCATAGCGAGGACCAACCCAAAACTGCTTTTTGTCCTGGGCTTGGGTTGTTCCAATTTCGTAAAATGCCATTTGACCTTTCTGGGGCTCCTTCATCATTTCAAAGGCTTATTAACTCTATCTGTGGTGATTTATCATTTGTCACTACGTATTTAGATGACTTATTAGTCCATTCTGTCAATCTACAGGAACACACACAGCACCTTGACACTTTGTCTCAGTGTATGTCCAATGCTGGACTTACATTTCGTGGCAGCAAGTGCCACATTGGCTTGTCTTCCGTTACGAATCTGGGGCACAATTTTTCAACAACTGGTATGTCCCCCAATTCTGAGAAAGTATCTGCAGTTTGTAACTGGCCTACTCCATCTGAGCCAGGCAACCTTAGAAGTTTTCTGGGGCTTGCATCTTACTATCATCGTTACATCCACAAATTTGCAGATATTGCAGCCCCATTGTACAACATATCCAACAAAGGGACCCCTTATGCGTGGGACAAGTCTTGTGAATCAGCTTTTAAACGACTAAAAGATGCCCTTTTGTGTGCCCCAATACTTAAATATCCTGACTTTTCTACAGCTGCTAAACAATTTCAGCTATATACAGATGCCAGTGCCACAGGTATTGGCGCTGTACTTGAACAAAGTGGCCATGTTGTAGCATACACTAGTAGAGCTCTCTCAACTTCAGAGCAACACTATAACGTAATTCAAAAAGAGTGCTTAGCTGTTGTCCACGCCCTTAAACAGTTTCGACATTATTTGTTAGGTAGACAGTTCTCTATCATTACTGACCATGCTCCCTTGCAGTGGTTTATCTGCACAGAAAATGGAAGGCCTCCTTGCCAGATGGGCACTCGCCATTCAGGAATATGACTTCACTATTACATATCACAAAGGGCAGAACAATGGCAATGCAGATGCACTCTCTAGGAAAGCACACACTGCTGCAACTACACAGCTACATCTGCTCACTGAAGAATTACGCCAGCAACAATTTAACCATCCCATTGTCCAACAAATTTATGAAGCACTGAGTCAAAAGCAGTCTGCCCCACCTCATAATTCTGTATGGCATACACATCCTTACTCTCAATACAAGCAGCTTTGGTCACAGTTGTGCCTGCATGATAGGTTACAGGGGCGTACAAGGGAGGTTTCCAGGGGTTTCAAGAAACCCCTTTGGATTTTACACACTACTTGAAATATTAAGAAATTGAAACTTCAGGTTTCCAGTATCTGGAACAGGACACATTCTATCTTAGTTAAATAATAGTTTCTGATATGACAGCAACACTTATAGCATTGTTCTTCAGTGCTGGTCACTGTAAAGTGCTAATAATAAATAAATAATAAAATTGCTCTGAATTAATATGACTTCGGTGAAAAGATCGAGATACTCTAATAGAGCAGTCAGGTAATATAAAATGTGACTGAATTTTGGAAAATCACCCATATGGGCGCGCAAGAAATAATTAGAATTTTTATGTTTAGTGTGTTGCTAATAAGAGCAGGGAACAAATTTAAAAATATTCCAAGAATTTTCTTGTAATTCAAGGTATTGAGAATGGCTTAAAACCATCAACAAGTAGATTTGCATTATGTTGTTTGTGATTTGATCATTAAATATTTTAGGTGTCAAATGCGCCCATATGGGTGATTTTCGGTCACAAATCCTCTAATATAACAGTCACTTAACTGTAGTGGAAACCCCTTTTCAAAATTCCTGCGTATGCCCCTGGGTTAGTATGTCAAAGGTATACACCATCACCTAGCCTTAATACAGTATTGGTTCCTCTCATCCCAGAGTCATACTGCCCCACTCTGTTATATCAGCTGTATCTACTGCCCACTTAGGATTTGAGAAGACAACAGCCAGGGTACGTCACGTTGGGTACTGGGTTGGAATTTTGCAAGACATACACCTGTAGAAAGGTATTGCAGAGAATGTTTAGTTTGTCAGCGTTCTAAACCTGCATTACCAACTCGTGCCCCTTTGACCACTGTGCCCATTGGAAAGCCCTGAGAGATGGTAGTAGTAGATATTTTGGAAGTTCCCACTTCCTGACATAACAACTGTTGTCTTTTGGTTATTCAGGACTACCCTGTACATGACGAAGTGGGTAGAGGCCATACCAATACCTAATCAAACAGCCACAACCATTACCAGAGAGCTTACAACAGTGTATTGTTGCAATGGTATCCCAGACATCCTACATTCAGATCAGGGTAGAAACTTTGAGAGCATCATCTTACGTCAGACTCTTGATGCTTTCGGTGTCACTAAATCACAAACAACAGCTTACCACCCTGCTGGTGATGGATTAGTTGAACACTTCAACAAGTTTCTTTTGCAAATGCTGCGTGCTTATGTTGACCAAAATGATTGGGAACAATATCTCCCTTTTGTGCTGTATGCATACCGTATTGCTGTTCATACGTCAACTGGGGTCTCACCATTTGAGCTGATGTTTGGCAGATGTGCCCACAAGCCACCAATTCCATCTAGTATGGCTTAAGATGTAACCTCATATCAGCATCAGCTTCAAGCTATAAGCTATCTAAGCTCAGAGCACAATGCTCAAGCTAGCACACAGCAAAAGCAGTACTATGATGAACACTCTCTTTCTGCTATAGGTGATTCAGTTTGGCTATCTGTCCCTACAGCAGGCAAGTTAGATCCCAAATGGGAAGGGAAATGGATCATCCAGTCAGTGAAAAGTCCCATCACATACACTATACATGATGGAAGGATTCAAGGAGAACTAGAACAGTTCATGTCAATCGACTAAGACCAAGGTTTCAAGCTGCTACTACTTCAGATGAGACAGATCCACTGTGCCTTCAAAATGATTGGGCTCCCTTTCAGTAGAGCATCATTTTATTGATGATGACCCACCAGAACCTGAGCACCATTATCCTACATGGGACAGAAGACCACCAGACCGCTATTGTCCTTGAGAACGAGCCAAAGCTAGGGGGGCAGATTTAATAAAGTGTAATATTGAACTAACTTATACACACAAAAATTGCTGATGTAACAACACATGAATATATTTGTAATCATATGACATCCCTTAGTTAATTTCCTGTATCCTGTATTTATAAAGTCTTGCTATATTGTACATTATTCAGTCTGGCATATTTAAGTTATTAGTTGCTTGAGTGTATTTTATTGACAAGTATTAAATACTTATGCAAAATGTATATTAAAAAACAAAAAAAACAGCAGAAATGAAAAAAAAGAGGACAGCCAATCATTGCTAGTTTGAAAAACATGTACCTCCAATCCTAGACTATCCAAGAAAGACAGACCACTTCACACTAAAAACAGATGTTTCCGATGTGGAATTAAGTACAGTACTCTCTCCACTTCAAGACACACTGTCATAGAGTTTGCTAGCAGGGCATTAACTTCAACAGAAAAGAACTACAGAAAGAAGTGCCTGGCTATTGTGTGGGCCACATGCAAGTTTTGTCACTATCTTCTACGTACTGTACTTCATTCACCCTAGAGACAGATCACAAACCCCTAGAGTGGTTAAAATCCCACAAACAGAGCCATGTTTGGTCCCAACACCTAGAGCAGTGGTCCCTCAAACTGCGTGCATATGACTTTAAAGTAGATTACCGCCCAGGGAAAGAAAACCTGTGTGCTGACTCTTTGTCTAGATTGCCACTATCACTTGTGGCCTGGGAGAAATCAATGACCCTACAACAACTTTCCACAGCCCAGGACCAGGATTTAGAGGTGCTGTCAATAGTTAGAGCACAGTTAAAAGATCATCCAAGTGTCATGCCAACTGCACCCAAGTGGCAAAAATTTTCACTCTTCCGCTATAAACAGCCATGGCCCCATATAAAAAGTAATATATCATCAGGTGAAAAATCTCCAACCATGGTTAATGAGCGAACGGATGCTTGTTGTTGTTCCCCAGTCCCTGCAACAATCCTTTCTCATGATCAGTCAGGACATCAGGGTGCAGAAAGGACATTTGATAGACAGCCTACTGGGTGGACATGGCCAAAGTGGTAAGCCAGTACTGTAGCCACTACTTCAACTGCCAAGGCCCAATCACACACTCCTAGACCATGGGTGTGGATGTGTTGAGTGTCACGATATAGCAATCAATATATCCTGGTGGCACTACTTTTCCAAGTGGCCATTTGCAATGCCCATGCCTGATCAAAAGGCAGATTAAATTGTACGAATCCTGAAAGATCAGATCTTTACCATGGTAGGCCCACCAGATAAGCTGCACTCAGATCAGGGTCACAATTTTGAGAGCCATATCCTGTCAGAACTTTGCAAAGCCTTTAAGATTTCAAAACCCCACACTACTCCCTACCACCCTATGGGAGATGGTCTGGTAGAACGCATGAGCAGGACGCTGCTTAATCTCTTACTTACTTCTGCACGTAATGAGGGAGAGTGGGAAGAATATCTTCAGTTGCTGTTATACATTTATTGTACTACAAAAAATTGTGTCACAGGTCATCTCGGGGCACAATTCCCTTTCCTGAACTATCCCCTCCCCAAATGCTCCTGAGGCACTGGATCCTGGTGAATACAGTGATCAACTACAGAAGGAGCTCCTTTAACTAACAGAACTTGTGGAAGCCAATATCACTGAGTCAGCAGCACAGCAACAGAAGTCATACCGCAGTGGAGATGAGACCAGACTAGCAGATGAACAGAAAGTACTTGTCAGCACCCCAACTCGTGGGAAACTTCATGCACGGTAGACAGGACCCTGGGCGGTACAGAAACAAATTGATGCAACAAGTGTAAAGGTGAAGATGAGAACAAAAGAACAAGTAATTCACATAAAATGGATCCACCCACTACTGCTGGAGGATACTTCACCTACAGAAACTCTTACTTAGGAACCTCCCCTATTCACACATACTGAGCTAAACACCACAGAAGAGAAGGGTCATTCTCCAAATCCAGTAGACGACAACCCTCAGGAGGAAGGGACAGCTAGAAGTGGTCATGTAACTCATCCAGTGGATTATTATGGATACTGAGTGTTTTTTGTAGGACATTCTCTGGGGCTTGCATTTAAGGGGGGAGGTGTGCAGTGTTATGTATTCCTTTTGTAATGTAATGAATACAATTAGTGTATGGTTGAGGATCACGTGATAATAAAACTGATGGTGGGGCACAGGCTCCAGCATAGCTACACCATTGCTTATAACCTTTTCTACTTTAAAGATGGAGATCCCAATCTGCTACTCTTACAGTAGTGTAGTCAATAAAGTATATGGTCCATACGTGATGGGGCTATGGGACTAAAGCCCCCCTCAGAAAATTATCCTTCATGGAGTGGGGATGAAAACTGCAAAAAATTGATATAATTATTCTAATCAAATACCCTAATAGAGCAGTCAAACGCCCTATTAAAAAATGTGTTCATAAAAAATAGCCTAAAAACGGCTACAGTGGGAATTGAACCACTGACTTACTTTGAGAGTTGTTATCTTACCATAGTACCAAGTGCTTCCAGGTGTCTGAAGGCTGTTTTGTACTGCTAATAAAGCTTAAAGTATAGCTATTAACCCTGTAGTCAACAACTTCTATTCTTAGCCAAAAAAGCTTTTATTTGACTGAAAATATATAGCCTGTTTAGAATATTTTGACTGAAAAGATGATATTTTAGTTGAAATGCTTCAAATTGTACCTATACATTAATTCTGGTGAACTTTGAGACATCATGAAAGCTAAAATGGCTAGGGCTTCTGGGGGGCTGTGCCCTCCAGACCAGGTTATAGTCAGGATGCTTTTTGACCTCACATTTGTATCCAAATAATTATGAAAGATATTTATATTTGGATGATTTTTGTTCATCTCTATATAGTGAGGAATGATGCAAATTTCATCCAACAGTGCTCATATTTCAATATCGGAATGTATTTGTACATGTTGCCTTCCAAAATCAGATGTCTCTCATCTTCCAATGTTGAGAATGTAGCTATTTGTTGCAATCCAAAATTGGATGTTTCTTATCTTCCAATATTGGAGCTCCAGACCCCTGCTTCCAGAAATTCTACACTCTGGTTAACCCCACCCCACATGAACTACTTCCTCTACCATTGGCTTACACCTGCCCCTTACATTTAAAAGTATGTAATTAAGCCTTACCTGCCCCTTACATTATGCAATTAAGCCTTACCAGTAGTTTGTCATTCACATGACCTATAGAAGGTCGCTTGTTAGGGTCATCATCTAAACACCTCTTTATCAGTGGTTTCAGCTCGGCTGCTTTTCCTGTCATTTTGTTTAAGTACTTTTGACGTCGATCTGCTTCAGAAAGAGAAACAATCTCATTGGTATGTGGATCTCGGATCTTTGTACCAGATGGAGTTGGCCATTCTTCACTGAAGACATGAAGAGCTATCCCAGCAAAAGAGAACACATCTACTGGAGTACTGTAAATTGGATCAATCTCATCCAATGCCTCTGGGGGCATAAAATGAGGAGTCCCAGGAGCTGTAGTCAATTTGGTTCTCTTCGTACTATCTGCTTTCACCACTTTGGCCACACCCAGGTCTCCTATCTTAGCTACCAACTTGCTTGTCAACATGACGTTTTTAGAAGAGAGGTCACGGTGAATTACGATTGGATTACGGGTATGAAGAAAATTCAAGCCATTAGATACATCATACAAGATAGATAGTTTCGTTTTCATTCCGATATTGGATTGGTTATTTTCAATGAACCAATTCAAGCTGCATGCCATCAGCTCCATGACCATAATCGGAAGACTTGTGGAGGAATAATACACGCCTTTAAATTCCACTATATTCTGGTGACGGATACTGCTACAGCGTAAACATTCCTTAACAAAGTCGTCTTTGACGGTCTTCCTTTCTTTCACACTGACGTCATCTGCAATAAGTACTGGATGGATCTCTTTTGCGGCACACTTCTCTCCGCGGTACATTACGGTAAAAACTCTTCCGTATGCGCCTTTTCCTAGTTCCTGTCCGATCGGCACCACTCCTGTGAGGGATACTTCTTTTAGTTCTTCTATTTCTATCTGCCGCGGCTTGACAGCAGTAGCAGCACCCCGAGCAGCACCCTGAGCAGCACCCTGACTTTGACCCATTTGGACAATCAAGTAACAGTGTAGTCTCTCGTGGCCAGATCGCTTTTTCTCCGTCACGGCGCTTATCGATTAGAGATTATAAGCGTCTACTCCGCCACGCGAGACTAATAACAGTGTAGGTAAACCAATGGGTGGGACTATTTTTAAAGCTAGTTGCTTAGCAACAGAAATATATATTAGTATTATTAATTACTGGTGAATGCACTGCCTGTATACCGGGTCAACACAAAATTTGTACAATCATAAGATGGCTATACAAAAATAAATCTAGAATTAGCTAAGTGATAATCTAACAATGATTTAAAACAATTAATTGAATTAGCATTTACAACATAGTCAGGTAAGCCATTCCAGTCATTGAGAATCCTATTAAAAAATAATCAGATCTACATTTTAATCTTGAAAATGATTTAAATAACTTAAATTGATGTCCCCTTGTGATGGTATTAGTGTAAGTGAAGAAGTTGTGAAAGTCTGAACTAAAACAATTATTTAGAATTTTATATAACAAAATAAGATCTCCTCTTAGTCGTCGATGAGCTAAGGATGGCAATTGTAGTAAGGATAATCTTTCAGAGTAGGATTTATCAGCCAGTGTTGGTAACAAACGGGTAGCTCTTCATTGGACTTTTTCAATCTTTCTCTGATCCAAAATAAATGGTGGCCCCCATACAGAGTTACTATATTCCAGTGTGGGCCGTACTATTGACACAAACAGTTTCACTAACATATCCGGCTCCACATATTCAAAGGACTTCCTAATAATCCCCAAGAGACGATTAGCCTTAGCAGTAATCTGAATGGTATGATCATGAACTTTAGGTGGTTATCGAATACAATACCAAGAACCTTATGAGATGTCACACTGTCGACCAGAGTACCATTAAGGTAAAAAGAACCATAACTGTGTGCTGTTCCAAAGTGAAGGTGTTTACACTTAGCGACATTAAAATTCAACTGCCACCGAAGTGACCATTCGTGTAGTAAGTTTAAATCCTTCTGGAGAGCTAAGTGGTCTTCCTCATTTCGTATAACTCGAAATATCTTAGTGTCATCGGCAAACATAAATGTAGGACTTGATACTATTGAAGGCAAGTCATTAATAAATATTGAGAACAGCAAGGGCCCCAAAACTGATCCCTGAGGGACACCACTAGTAACTGGTACAGTGCTGGATTTTCTCCCATTCAGTACAACCTGTTGTGTCCTGTTGGTAAGGAAACTCTTTATCCACTTAAATATATTTCCCTGTAGGCCAACTGATGACAATTTATGTATTAAACGTTGATGTGGCACCGAGTCAAATGCTTTCCTAAAATCAAGGTAAATCATTTCAATTGAGTAACCATTATCTAAGTGTTTCGTAAGATAATCTAATACATGTATAATTGGGTAGTACATGATCTACCTGGTGTAAAACCAAATTGATAAGGTGAGATTAAATTATACCTGGTTAAATAATTCATAATGTGATCCTTAATCAAGGATTCCATCACCTTACTAAAAATGGAAGTTAAACTGACTGGTCTATAATTGGAAACCAAATTTCATGCTCCCTTTTTGTGTATCGGTGTAACATGAGCACGCTTCCAATCCTGTGGTAAAGATCCGCTGTTGAATGATTTATTAAATACAATAGACAATGGAACGGAAATAAAATCACCCATAGTTTTGATTACTTGGATGGGCCAGCCATCGGGTCCTGGGGATTTGCTGTTTTGAAGATTAGCAATTTTACTTAAAACATTCTCAGGAGTAATATCAATAGAATCAGTAATAGGAGGAGTACTAGATGGATAAGTTGTAGGGATAGTAGTGGTATCTTCACTTGTAAAAACACTAGAAAAATAATTATTGAAAAGCGCAGCCATATCATCATCAGAGTTAACCGAGGAACCATCAGGACAAAGTAACTCAGAGATAACTGGTCGGATCTTCATTTTTGAGTTAACGTAACTCCAAAAGCTTTTGGATTTGAATTTGCAGAGTGGGCTAGTTGTCTCTCATAATCTTTCTTCAGATTGCGAGTTAAGCTCCTCAGTTGATTATTAACAGACTTGAAATTGTATAGATCACTAGCAGAGTGAGTTAAAATATATTTCTTCCATAACTTGTTTTTCTTTTTCTTTAAAGTGAACACATCGGAATTAGTACAGAGGTTTTTCTTTTCTCTAGGTTTGTAAGTAGGGATACAATCGTCAATAATGTTTTGGAAAATTAACTTAAACAGTGACCAAGCATTATCTATATCAAGAGGGTTCAGAAGGGAAGCCCAGTCCACGTTACTAAGAGACTGTCTCATCAAATCAAAATTTGCTACTCTTATATTGTACTTAACATTATCAGACTTCTTTTGCTCCAAATAACACACATTAAGTTGAACTCTATGCAAATATGGTCACTGTTACCAAGAGGTGGGAGATAAGACAAGTTATTGATCATGTCTGGTTCATTAGTAAAAATTAAGTCTAATAAACTAGGTGATTCATTTTTGTCTAAACCTTGTGGGTTGGCATACATGTTGAAATAAAAATAAATCATCGACCACATCCAAAAAGGGCTCGATATGACAGTTGTTTGTTGAACCTGACAGTTCAGACCAAGAGATCTCTCTAAAGTTAAAATCTCCACAAATTAGTAAATGGGTGTAGTTGTCAAGGATGGATAGTAAGTTACAAAGGGAATCAACACTTGTATTGAGGTGACACGAGAGACTACGATACACACCACCAATTAGCAGTGAATCAGAACCTTGCAATTTGATATTGGCCGATACATGATCCATAAATGGTGTAGACTGTAAAAACACTTGGGAAGATTCCAGTTTATTTGAAACAAAGATTCCTACTCCGCGTATGTTAGTTGAAAGGGGACTATAGTTGTCAGGATCAAAATTTGCATAAAGGGAATAGCCGGGGAGTGCAAATAAAGAAGAACTTATGATTGAACTTGGAGCTTTTGGGAGCATCTCTGTAATAACAATGATATTGGGAGAACTTTTCCCTGCAATTTGAGCTAACAAAAGATCACGTTTATTAACGAATTGATCAGCATTAGTATATAAAACTTGCAATAATTTACCAACTATTACTGAGCCACCAACGACACTAACATCAGGAAGACTGATCAGAACTTCGGGAAGTAGCAGGAGCAACCTGGCGAGGTTGCCGCCTCACTACCACACCATTGCGAATCATCAAAGTAGTCTCACCCTTGGCACGCCTTTGTCTTAGCTCATCTGCTGCCTTCTTGTGTGTTTGATACGCTCGAGTTTACTTCTATCTAATCCAAAACAGCCAAGCTGTAAAAAAAGAGTGCGGCCCTGAGAAAGGCTATGGTGACAAAAGATGTGAAATCCAAGGTGGCAGCCAAGAAATGGCTGTGATGGTAGGTTAATGGTAAAAATTTTAATAACGACAATTCAGATGAATTTTGAGCCAAGACCAAGCAGCACCAAATTCACCTGAATTGTTGTTATTAAATTTTTTACCATTAACCTACCATCACAGCCATTTCTTGGCCGCCACCTTGGATTTCACATCTTTTTTCACCATAGCCTTTCTCAGGGCCGCACTCTTTTTTTACAGCTTGGCTGTTTTGGATTAGATTTCACTTCTTTTTGTGTTTGTATACCCCAAAACCGGCCTATGGCTGGCTTTAGGACTTTTTAACCTATCATTTTTGTCTTTACTACAGGAAGAAGAAAAGATGAAGCAGGGTGATTTCTTTGTAGCTGACCTCTCTGCAAGGTGATCCTTCTAGCTGATCTCTCTACCGGATGACTTGTTTGTAGATGAACTCTCTACGGGTGATTTGTTTGTAGCTGAACTCTCTACAAGGTAACTTCTTCTAGCTGATCTTTCTACAGGGTGATTTGTTTGTAGCTGAATTCTCTACAGGGAAATTTGTTTGCAGCTGAACTCTCTACATGGTAGTTTCTTTGTAGCTGAACTCTCTACAATGTAACTTCTTCTAGCTGAACTCTATACAGGGTGACTTGTTTGTAGCTGAACTTTCTACAGGATGATTTGTTTGTAGCTGAACTCTCTACAGGTGGCTTGTTTCTAGCTGATCTCTCTACAGGGTGACTTGTTTGTAGCTGAACTCTCTACAAGGTAACTTCTTCTAGCTGATCTTTCTACAGGGTGATTTGTTTGTAGCTGAATTCTCTACAGGGAAATTTGTTTGCAGCTGAACTCTCTACATGGTAGTTTCTTTGTAGCTGAACTCTCTACAATGTAACTTCTTCTAGCTGAACTCTATACAGGGTGACTTGTTTGTAGCTGAACTTTCTACAGGATGATTTGTTTGTAGCTGAACTCTCTACAGGTGGCTTGTTTCTAGCTGATCTCTCTACAGGGTGACTTGTTTGTAGCTGAACTCTCTACAAGGTAACTTCTTCTAGCTGATCTTTCTACAGGGTGATTTGTTTGTAGCTAAATTCTCTACAGGGCGATTTGTTTGCAGCTGAACTCTCTGCATGGTAGTTTCTTTGTAGCTGAACCCTCTACAATGTAACTTCTTCTAGCTGAACTCTCTACGGGTGGCTTGTTTCTAGCTGATCTCTCTGTAGCAATAGCTAGTTATCGTTGTCGGATCTGACAGCACCGATATCAGTAGTTCTGCAACAACCAAAAAACTACAAAACAAGAAAAAACTGTCCAATCACACACTCTCCAACTATATCTATTGTGTCCCTATTTACAGATTTTGTGTTACATTAAATGCATGGGTATGTGTTAATAAATAGCTATGTGGATACATCCAATATATTTCATACAAGTTAAGCCTAGTACAATTACAGATATTTCTACATCTCTACAGGGTGACTTGTTTCTAGCTGAACTCTCTACAGAGTGACTTGTAGGTAGCTGAACTCTCTACAAGGTAATTTCTTCTAGCTGATCTTTCTACAGGGTGATTTGTTTGTAGCTAAATTCTCTACAGGGCGATTTGTTTGCAGCTGAACTCTCTACATGGTAGTTTCTTTGTAGCTGAACCCTCTACAATGTAACTTCTTCTAGCTGAACTCTCTACGGGTGGCTTGTTTCTAGCTGATCTCTCTACAGGGTGACTTGTTTCTAGCTGAACTCTCTACAGGGTGACTTGTTTGTAGCTGAACTCTCTACAAGGTAATTTCTTTTAGCTGATCTCTCTACAGGGTGACTTGTTTCTAGCTGAACTCTCTACCGGGTGATTTATTTGTAGTTAAACTCTCTACAAGGTAACTTCTTCCAGCTGATCTTTCTACAGGGTAATTTGTTTGTAGCTGAATTCTCTACAGGGCGATTTGTTTGCAGCTGAACTCTCTACATGGTAGTTTCTTTGTAGCTGAACTCTCTACAATGTAACTTCTTCTAGCTGAACTCGCTACGGGTGGCTTGTTTCTAGCTGATCTCTCTACAGGGTGACTTGTTTCTAGCTGAACTCTCTACAGAGTGATTTGTTTGTAGCTGAACTCTCTACAAGGTAACTTCTTCTAGCTGATCTTTCTACAGGGTAACTTGTTTGTAGCTGAATTCTCTACAGGGCGATTTGTTTGCAGCTGAACTCTCTACATGGTAGTTTCTTTGTAGCTGAACTCTCTACAATGTAACTTCTTCTAGCTGTGACTCTCTACAGGATGATTTGTTTCTAGCTGATCTCTGTACAGGGCGACTTGTTCCTAGCTGAACTCTCTACAGGTGATTTGTTAGCAGCTAAACTCTCTTACATGGTGGTTTCTTTGTAGCTGAACTCTCTACAAAGTGACTTCTTCTAGCTGATCTATCTACAGGATGACTTGTTTCTAACTGAACTCTCTACAATGTGATCTGTTCATAGCGGAACTTTCTACTGGGTGATTTGTTTGCAGCTAAACTCTTTGCATGATTGTTTCTTTGTAACTGAACTCTCTACAAGGTAACTTCTTCTAGCTGATCTCTCTACAGGATGACTTGATTCTAACTGCACTCTCTACAGTGTGATCTGTTCATAGCGGAACTTTCTACTGGGTGATTTGTTTGCAAACTCTTTGCATGATTGTTTCCTTGTAACTGAACTCTCTACAAGGTGACTTCTCCTAGCTGATCTCTCTACAGGATGACTTGTTTCTAACTGAACTCTCTACAGTGTGATCTGTTCATAGTGGAACTTTCCACTGGGTGATTTGTTTGCAGCTAAACTCTTTACATGATTGTTTCTTTGTAACTGAACTCTCTACAAGGTAACTTCTTCTAGCTGATCTCTCTACCCGGTAATTTGTTTGTAGCTGAATCCTCTACAGGGTGATTTATTTGAGCTGAACTCTCTACGTGATGGCTTCTTTGTAGGTGAACTCTCTATTAGGTACCTTCTTCTAGCTGATCTGACTACAGGTTGACTTGTTTGTAGCTGAATTCCCTACAGAATAACTTGCAATGTAATATAATTGAGTAGATTATAAATGCAGCTGAATGCTTTATTAGGGTGACTGTTCTATTAGAGTATCTCGATCTCGCATTTGCTGCACGTAGTTGCCTTTCGAATCATAACTCAGTGATTTGTAATCCGATTCTTCTGTACTAATACAAGGACTTTCTATGATGATTATTCCAACTACATACTGATTTTCAGCTCGTTGCTCTAATCGATTTGCCTGGTAGACACGAAAACTAATAGTTTTTTATTCATAAAAATCGATTGCGTAATTTTGACACAGGTTGGGTTTTGTGTCATATCTCCATGGTCTCTATCTCGATTCCTTTAAAACCACAAAAAGGCACTCCTACGATGGTTGCTCCATCTACATATCAAGTTTCAACTGATTCCTCCAAAGGGTTTACCCTGTAGGCGTGACAGACCTTCGACCTTATTTTACGCAAATAATCGGTCATAACTCCGTGAATGTTCATCGGATTCCTACTAAAGTTGGTACGGAGATCCGCCTTAATGAGCCCTTTAAGTGTGCCAAATTTCAGCCCAATCCGAGCATGCATTCGTGTTTTATGGCGAAGTGTGCGAAATGAAGATGAAGAAGAAGAAAAAAACGAAGAAGTTAAAACGAAATTTTGTTCGCTTGTATCTTGGAAATGGCTGGGGTGATTTTCTTCAAATTTGGTATGTAGACTTCCCTAACTGGGCGGCACGTCTCTAGCAAATTTGGTTCCAATCGGACAAGGGATCACAGAGCTACATAGGTGTGAAAATTGCGTTTTCTTTCTTCCTGTTAATATACTCACGGTGTGGCGCGCCGACTTCTTGGGCCGCACGACACACTACCGTGTGTCTTGATCAGGTACAATAAAAACTTTGTTATGATCGTCATGCCATTTCAAAAAGTGGGAATGAGAGATTAAGTAGTTTTTGTCATCATAATCTTCAAGAGTCAAAAGCAAAGGCCTGATTTTATTATCAACCTTTGGTCCTAAACGAATTGCTTTTGAAACTGCAAGGTTAAGTTGAAATACGGTATTACTCAAGGCTTTAAAAGCATCTATATCAGCTTTTCGGTCAGAACCCTTAGAAAAGTTGTAAACTACCAGATTCCGCCTCCTACGTTCCCTATCTCTCATTTCCTCAATAATATCGTAAGCACATTAGTTGTTGAAGTGGTTGGTTGAGATGGAGCATCCGAAACAGATTGCTGAGCTGACTCTGCATCAGGTTTTTTACGTAGAGCCACATTGATGTCTTCAATCCGGTTTTGAATCTGATTGTTGTAGGAAACTAGCTGGTTAATTCTGTCTGTAAGGTTGGATATTTGGTTTGTTACTTCTTGATGCTGTTTTGAAAACTGATGGACCTCATTGCTCACTGTGCTTAGTTGATTTGCAGTACTTTGCATTTCAGTAATCAACTTTTCAACAGTTGCAACACGTGCATATCACAGGATTGTTTTGACAAGGCTGAGGATTCGCACAGCAGCACTGTACTTCTTGTCGAAATAGCTAAACTAGTTCTAGACTATATGAATAATGAAACCATTTAAACTGGCTAGAAGTCTATGTTTAAGTACAGGTTGAATGCACAGATCTCAGATCCCAGCCCAGCTGTCATGGTACCTTTGGCACATGCCTGGACTGGCTTGGCCTAGACTGCATGTTGTTGGGGATCGAGTCAATAATCATAGACGACAGAAAGGGATCGAAATTATCCCTCAGTGGGCTGAAAACCATCTAATAGAACGTTCAAGTACCCTAATAGAGCACTGAATCAAAGCACTTCAAAAAAAACAACCTGTCCCTAAAAGTATAGCTAGCTATAGTATAGGTCTAGTCTAAAACTTTCCTTAAGCAGGAATTGAACCACTGACTTGAGAGCTGGAGGTAGAGCTGGTGTATACACCAGCTCTCAAGTCAGTGGTTCAATTCTTGCTATATCTTACCACTGCACCAAGTGTTTCCATGGGGTGCCTAAAGGATATTTTGTACTGCTTTTAAATGCTGTATGTTTAACAATGAGTATGGTTGTATCTACACTTATAATCACAAAATGATAATCTAAATTAGGCCAGGCAAACTTGATTAATTGTTTCTCATCCCTGCCTGTGTCCCTTTTACCCCACTGCCTGCAATTTTATTATTGCTGTTATCAATCACATGCACACATATTTTGATGCTAAGAAGGCTGGCTATCATTTTACAGCACAGCAAATGTCACCTGCACCTCAGAAACGATGGTAAAACGTAAGTACTATAGTTCTTAAAGGCCTTAGCTGACCTTTGTAGTAACAGACAGCTTCATTGGAGTATTTTCTTAATGACCCCCGCCTACATGGAAATTCGATTGTTATGTGGATGAAAAACAAGCAATCAAGTTTGCCTACCCTTAGTTTGAAGTATTCAAAATTTGTTGAACTGATTGATTGATTGATTAATTTAGCTCAAATATTCGGCATAGCCGTTCTTCCATACAATAGTGTACAACTACAATAAACACACAAGTACAGAAACAATAAGTACAGCACAAGCACACAGATACAGGAACTATTTGTACACAACACAAATACACCACACAAAAAAATCACACATCATTACACAACATAAAATTATACACTGAGGAAGGAAAAGTGGAGGACAGAGCAACTGAAAATCATTCCACCAGAGTGCGGTAGAATGTCTAACAGTTTCTTAGTGAAGGACGATCTACAAATGGCTGGTTCAATAAATTTTTGTGAAGATCTAGTATGATGCTTATGATTATTTCCACATACTACTGGAGGATCCAGCACAGATCTTGCGTAAAGCACACAAGCAGCAGTACTTAATTAAAGATAAAACTGTCAGCCAATTAAAGTTGGCACAATATTCTGCCACATGGTCAAAATGAATCAATTTCATATGGTGGTAGGACATTCCAGAGCCCTGAGTTTATTGGATCTCAGCAATCTTTGTATGCTTTGTGGTGAGCAAAATAATATGTTTCACCATAGTAAAGGATCTATGGTTAGGCTGATCCAGATGGACACGTTGCTGACTCACGACAGATTACTAAAACCCCAGACGTCTATGCTGTCGTACCATGGCTCAGTTCATTTAACAGTGCCAGTAAAGGTCAGAAAATCGTTGTATTTGAACTGTCTGCCCCGTTGTGCTTATCCATAACAGGCCAGCATCACCATAACAATTACTCCTCACATCAGGGCCGCAACAAAACTCAGAATCAACAATGTGTCCAATATGTTTGGACCCTATGATTGACGTCACTGTTGATGCAGAGGGACAAAAAGCTATTTATTGTGAGAGCATGTGTAACACCTGGCTTCACAGGCAGTGTGCTGGTCTGTCACAAACTCTTTACAAGTTGTATCAAGGTGGGGATGACCCCTTTCATTGCCCTCATGCCATTTAGCTATTCAAGAACACTAATTACAAGAGCTAAAGTCTGCCATTGAAAGCCTCTCAAAAGAAGTAACAGAATTAAAGGCTGGAACACCTCAATCCAAGGAGGATACTAATCCACCTCAACTGTAACAACAGACCACACAGCCAGCCTCTGGTACCTTCACAGAACCTGACACTAACAGAGTTTTAAAATCAAATGCCATCACCAACAAATCCAATAAAACAGATGGCAAGGCACAAGAGCAGTGTAAGTTCAATGTGGTCATTTATGGTATAAAGGAATGTAGCAACGGCATCCCCAGAAAAGAAAGACTTACTCATATGAAAACAGTATCAATCCCCTATCTATTCGAAATCTACTTCGGCTTCGGAAATATCGTCAACAATCAAAGGCAAGGACATCAAAATAAAACCTGACATGACACATGAAGAAAGGCTGACTGAGTCACTCCTACTTAAAGAAAAGTGATCACTTATTCAATCTGGTATTAAGCACAAGGATATCAGAGTTCACTCTAACAAAATTTTTGTTAAAAGTAAACCACACGGCCAAATTATTGATTCTATCTTTGTATCTTCTCATCCCCAATCCAGTGAAACTGAAATGGACTCCTCCAATAATTAACTAACTCCTGGAACAATCAACTACCCTAACTTGACAAACAGTTCAAGTACCAACCTCACAGAATGCACATACACTGATCCTGTTAATGACTCCATCAATCAGATCCCTTACATCAATGAAAAGCTCGACTTCCACTCTACAAACACTGCCCTTGCCTCCAAACATGATTTTGAACCTACAGTAGTAATTTCATGTCGAACGAAGTCTCTCCTACATCTACAATAAAACGCACACAGTTTGAACAAACAAATGAACGACTTTCAATCATATGTATGCTCAGAAAACTTTGACATAATAGCAATATCAGAAACTTGGCTTACAAATAATATCTATACAAATGAAATATTTCCCTCTGGCTATACAGTTCTCAGAAAAGACAGTGACAGCAGAGGTGGAGGTGTATTGCTTGCCTTTAAGAACACACTCAATATAACACAGCTTTCTTCACCAAACAATAATCTCAGCTGAAAATGACTCCAGTATATACTAGTATTTTTGTTTGTCTGATATATCGTCCGTCCAACTCCTCTGATCAATGCAACACATCGCTAGTATCTTATCTAAATTCTCTCCATGGCACCAAGAACATAATATTACTTGGAGACCTAAACTTATCAGACATTGATTGGAACACCTACAGTGGCTACTCTTCCATAGCAGATTACTTTGCTGAAGTAGTGTATAACCTCTACCTTGTAACTGGTCCTACCCACCATGCTGGCAATACTCTAGACATAGCATTATCTAATATTAACAGTCTTCGTCATATTGATACATACCACTTGCTCTTTCATCTGATCACTACATGATAACTCTTCTCATTGAACATGTTTTCAACAAACCTACAAAAGCACACACGATTACAACAATGCCAACTGGGAAGATATGAACCACTTTCTTAGTCAATATGATTATACCCTAGCATTAAGCTCTAACAACCCTGAATTTATCTGGCTATTCCTTAAAACAGCTGTAAATATCGCCTTGAATTTGTATGTACCCAAGATCTCTATCAAAGAATCAAACCAACCTAGGTGATTCGATTCAGCAATCTGTCACAAAATTAAGTGCCTCTGTACCTCTAAACGGCAACTAGCAAGACAACCCACTGAGAGAAAAGGCTCAAAGTAGTCAATTTACAAAGTGAGCTTCAACTGATGATAGCCGGAGCTAAATCTGACTTTGAATCCTGCCTTGCTTTAAACTTTAAATGATGCTCATGCTAATAATGGCAAAATTTTTCAGTATATCTCTAGTATAAAATGACATGATAATTTTCCAGCCAAAATGTGTTACAATGATGAATGTGCATCCACTGACATAGACAAAATTAAATTGTTTAACAAATACTTCTACTCTGTGTTTTCATCATCACACGCACCAATAAGTATACCAGAATCACAACCAAGCGACCAAACATTCAATGATATTCAGTTCACCAACTCTGACGTGTTTGAGTTACTCACATCTCTTGATGTCAACAAAGCATGCGGTATTGATAACCTAAGCCCTAAAGTATTCAAACACTGCATGTGCAGTACCATTACTTCAAATAATTTGCCACCTGTTTTACACAAGTACATCTTCTAGTACTATTCCACATGACTGGAGCACTCATTGCGTAGTTCCTACCCACAAATCAGGTGACAAATCTTCCGTGTCCAATTACAGAACCATCTCATTGTGTATCCTCTCCAAGGTGTTAGAAAGTGTACAATAATATAATTGACTGAAAAAGCCACCAAGCATCAATTTGGATTCCTACCAACAATACAACAGCTACTGGTATTTGCAGAAAAAGTAATCGAAAAAAATGTGAAACTGATGTTGTATACATCGATTTCAGAAAAGCCTTTGATTCCGTATCCCATGAACGTCTTATGAAACTACAGTCTATTGGAATAACTGGTAGTGCCTGGAAGTGGTTTGAAGCCTATCTTAAACCTCACTATCAATGTGTCAAAATAGGAGACTCATATTCTGAGCTATGTAATGTGCTTTCAGGGGTTCCTCAAGGGAGTTTGTTAGTACCTCTACTGTTCATCATCTATCAATGACCTGCCTAAATGCATTAGCTCTGCAATTCTTTTCATATTTACTGATGATGCAAAGTGCCTTCATGTAATCAGATCCACTGGGGATACCAGAAAACTACAAACTGATATTAATAATGCTTCTAACTGGAGCACCACAGCAGACCTACTCTTCAATGTTTATTCACCTTCGCTTTTATCCAACAACTACAACAGATCATCCAACTTAATATATATACCATCAATGGAAATCCAATCAAAAGTTTACTACAACACAAAGATCTTGGTGTAACTTTCTCATCCGATTTTAACTGGTCTGCACATTATAACATTATCTCCACAAAAACCTAGGACTCATCAGATGAACCATTTTTTAAAACTATCTGTATCAATGCTAAGAAACAACTATACATTGCACTACTTCAATCTCAACTTCTGTACTGTTCACAACTATGGAGACCACAACTAATAAAAGATATCACCATGTTAGAATACATACAATGTAGAGCTACTAAATACATCTTACATGACTATAATTCATCATACAAATCTTGACTGCAACAACTGAATCTACTGCCACTTATGTATATCTACGAACTTCATGACCTCGTGTTCTTTGTAAAATCTTTAAAATCACCAACAGATAACTCTAATATCAATCATCACTTTACTTTTGCTAGCAATACTACGAGGTCTGGAGCCCACCAAAAGTTAATTCACCCAAGGACATCAACAGCAACTCAACACCATTTTTACTTCAACAGAATCACGAGACTTTATAACTATTTACCAGTCTTAGACCTATTATTATCTACTGTACTAACACAATCAAGCATCACATAACTAACTACTTCTGGACTCATTTTACTGACAACTTTAATTCTGAGAGAACCTATACATGTCATTTTTATGTCCTTGTTATCAGGGGCAGTGGAGCAGGCCAAACAGTGAAGAGGCCAGGCCAGCTGTAAGTTGAAGACCAAAAAAAAAAGGTCACAGTCTGCTGACAATAGCTGCTCTCCATAAATTATATCTCCTTATTTATAACTACACATACGTAGCTATGTAGCTTGCTACACTGCTTCTCTGAATACTGTGACTGCTCTATTAGAGTATCCAGATCCTGACAGTTCTATTAGAGTATCTCGATCTTTTCTTGCAAACAGTGTCTCATAAAAGTAGGGGCACCCATGGCCCCCCGTCTCCATTGTCTATGCTTGTTATCATTGCTCTAGGGAACCAATCCCACCAACTTCAATCAACTGTAATTATTAGTACATCTGTAATAGTGTATGTAGTTGTAATAAGCATTGTAATAATTTGTGTGTATTTATATTTTCCCTGGCTGTGGGTACATTTTTCCCACAGGCCATTAATGCAGGCGTAACCTGTATTACATTTAAAAAAAGCAGTCACAGTATTTAGAGTAGCAGTATAGCAAGCTATGTAGCTATAAATAGGGACTTTTATGTACTTCATCAGTGATATTAATACATAGTTATAGTGGAGGGCAGTTATTCTCAGCAGGTAGTTACCTTTATTATTTTTTGTCTTCACCTATACTCTTGATCAGAAACCAGTCACCAAAAATCCTGGAGCCGCCTATGCAGTAGCCCACAGTACAATTTCACAGCATTGGCTTTATACTAGCTGTACTTTTAGTACTTGAGTACTGTATGCACAAGTGTAACTAGCTGAACTCTTTCCTGAGTGACTTTTTCTACCTGATGTCTCTACAGGGTGATTTTTTTCAAGCTTATCTCTCTACAGATATCTCTACAGCGTTAGCTGATCTCTCTACAAGGTGACTTGTAAGTGTTACAGTAGTTGAAGGGTAACTTGTTTCTAGCTGATGCCTCTAGTAAGAGATTACATAGTTGAACTCTCCACAGGGACATGATATGTACCACCCCTAACTAATTATTTAGGAAAAAGCAGATACCAAAAAAAAGTGGCACAAAGAATCATAAGTATAGCAAAGAAGGGGTACTTTTTAGATGGTGTGCTGTATTACGTATGAAACAAATACGTCTAGTAGTGCTGGAGATACTTAGAGATCAAGTAGTAGCAGAACACCATGATGAGCTGTTTGCTTGCTGGATGAAGACCCTACAGAAATTGAAATTGTATTTTTATTGGAATCATGTTTCACCTGTGCAATGCAACAGTGTAAATTCGCAAAAAAAAAGACAGAACCCAGCATTGCAAAGCAGTCCAGTTGGTGAAAGGTTTAATAAGAATTGCTCTTACTTCTTAACAAAATGGCCAGAGGTATATGCAGTAGCAGATCGAACCACGGCAACCATTGCTAAATGTCTAGCAGATTTAATCTACAGACATGGTGTGTCTACCTCTTTCATTCATAATCATGCTTTAGAATTTCTTGCAAATGTTTTGGCAGTTTTTGCAAGATACAGCTTTTATTCTGGGTATCAAAAACTCCCTACAACTCCAGGACATCCACAGTGTGATGGATTAATTGAATGCTTCAACAGCACTTTGGAAGCTAAGGTAATAAATAACAAAGGGCAAGACTGGGACATACTACTTGGTCTACTATTCTTAGCTTATCAAACAATGGTACATTTTACCACTGGAGAAATACCTATTTTCCTGCTATATGTGAGATGTCAACTTACCCTCAACACTTAATTTCCATTATCCTTGCCCTATTATTTATTCAGACTATGGCACAGTTCTCTTAAAAGAATTGAAGTCTATCTGTGAAATTATTAATATTATTATTACTGCTTTACAGTGTTGCTAGAAAGAATATTTAGCAAGCTCAATCATTCCAGGATAAACAGTACAATAAGCTTAAGTATACTCATCTGGTGACAATTCGATTTGGTGATATTAATCAATGAGCAGTCCAAATGCAAGTTAGATAGATCCTATACGATGAACCATATTGAGTGTATTAGTGTATGCAGTTATGTAGTAATTCAGAAATTTGTCAACTTTTTATATAGATTCTGTAAACTTGTACTTCTTAAGATCACATAGGACTAGAGATCAGCTGTTTCCAATTTTTTCAAAACTCGCTAACCACAAAAATTCAAGATGGCAGCCACCAAGATGAAAATCGATAAATATATTTGTTTTTCATATTCAGACACGTGTAACCACTATGTAACATGCTAGAGAGACTGGACAGATGCTGAACATTATGAAAACCAGAGCAAAGAAGTTGAAGCACCATCAGCATTCTTCAGCTAACACCACACGACAAGAGCAAGTAGTAAGGCGACTGAAGATTGTGGTGGCAAAATCAAACCCCTTCATTATATCAGGGAATGAAGATACTTCATAGTTGAACCTGGTCAACCTTGTGACAAACAGGATAATTCCTGCATCAGTACAGCGTGACATACTGGATGTAGAAGCAGGTGAGAATGAAGCATCTGTCACATATGTAAAGGAAAGAGTCAATGGTGAGAACATGTGGGACAAAAGGTCAAAACTGAAGTATCTGATCTAGAAGGATGGATGCAAAACTGTCAATCTCAAGGCAGAATCAGTAGTAGTCTGCTTGAAAGCAACAAACTCCCTGTTTGTTCACTTGTTCCTCATTACAAAATCTTTAAGAGTACTTGATCTGGAAAACATTGTAAGAAAGCATGAGTTTGCTGATGAAGCCAGATGGTTATCTACTACCCAGTAACAACAAGTCTATCCTCACTCACGAACTTGAGCATATGGCTGCCACCTTTCAAACTGAAGAGAGTTAACCAACTAATGCAGTCTGACCAGTATTATTATAGATGGCATGGCTGTTGTACAGGAGATGGTTGTCTACAAAAGCCAAATCAAAACCTATAAAGATCTGTTGGACTGCTTTGTTTGTAGCATTGACAGAAAATCAGTTGGTTACATTGATGCATACAGTATCACTGCTTGAAGTTTCTTAGTTTACTAGAGTGGTATATCCCCAGTATATGGAACAGCTAATTGTTGGTTATTTTAGTAGTTTTTCAGTAAACCCGCATTCACTAATGTTTTACTGAGAGTTTAAAAACTTAGTAAAACAATTATGTTCCATATACTTAAAGTTACTGACATTTTACTATGAGTATAACTAGGTACAACTACAGTAAAGTAACTTGACAAATTAGTAAACTAAGAACCTTCAAGCAGTGTATGTAGTATGTGACAACTACAGTATCAACAATTCACTGAAGGACAGAACCAGAGAGCGTGGCACAGCAGGCCAGGGAAATCACAAGACAAGGGGTATAAAGTAGATGATACCACACACATTAAAGAACTTCACGTCATTTCTGGGTACCAAGGAAATGAAAGTCATTTCTGAGCACCACAGAAACGAAGCCAATCTTGTATTCTATCTTGCACAAAAAGTTGTTCAATTGTGCAAAGTGCCAATCACCACACGTACACCTAAAGGCGTCTTTTCTTTATGGTGAACATTCCGAGTACACAAGAGGAAGCAGATACACTGTTGATCTTGTATGCAGTGGCTGTGAGTCATCATGGCAATACTGTTCACATATACGTATTCTTGTGATACTGATGTGCTAGTGCTTGCTCTGCGAAGAGTTCCAAATTTCAAGCCGAAAAGTGTTATCATCATGGGTACTGGAGATCGACGATGACAAATCAAACTCAAGTCCATCTATGTTGCTCTAGGTGCAAAAAGAGCAGCAGCATTGCCAGGATTTCATGCACTCACTGTACCACTGGTCACATCAAAGGAAAGGGGAAGTCATCATGCTCAAGGATTTCATGAAAGCAGATGAAAATGTTATCTGTGCTCTTGCTGAGCTTGGTGTTGGAGTGTACCCATCCCCAGCAGGGGTGTTGTCTGGGTGTGAAAAGTTTTTGTGTCAGCTGTTCACCTCCAGGTTTACATCAGCCAAGGCACTGAGGTGGCACGTGATCAAGAAGCTGAAGGGTTATCAAGATGTGGAGAAGCTACTTCCAACTCAGGGGTGTAGTACTGAGCACACATTGTGTGCACACTTACAAGCCATTGTATGGTTGCAGGACTTAGTAGCTAGACCAAATATACTGGATCCAGTTACTCTGGGACTGGAGGATGGCCACTATGTTCTAGTAGTCTCAAATGTTCCAGCAGCACCAGAGGCTGTGGTGGAACTTGTGAAGTGCTCGGGTGTCACCAGAAAGTGCAGTGGATGGTGCTCTTGTAAGGCACATAATCTAGCGTGTACAGAGCTCTGCAAGTGTAAAGGACCTGAAGACACATGTAACGATGTTGCAATTAGTCAGAATCCAAGTGATGATGAGGAAAATGAGGACTTTGAAATGAAAACTTAGATGACTAATTATTATTATTATCATTAATGTATATAATTATATTAACACCTATAACTATTTTATAACATCAGACTTATTGTATAACACCCAACAACTATAGATATTTTTATTACCTCTATAACGGAGCAATTTCTTGTTTATGGTGGCCATCTTGGATTTTGTAACCGTTTATGGGTTTAAAAAATGGAAACAGCTTTTTTGTGCTCTTTGTGAACTCAGGAAGTGAAAATTCACAAGTTTCTAAAATCTATATGAAAAGTTGACCAAATTACACAGTGACATACACTATATGAAGTGATACTAATGTCAAGGTTAAACCAGTGATTGAACCAGATGGAGAAGCAAGATGTGTCTCCCTACAGAAGGTCTCCAGATGTAAAGAAAGTTTCCCAACTGATCAAGTGTGGCTATGACACAAAAAAACTAAAACAAGGAACCGTAAGGGGGAGGGCAATGAGAAAAATGTTCTAGAATTTACCAGACTGTATACTAATTGAATTATAAGAAATGACATAAATTGGTGCTATAAAAACAGCTATATATATACACTGTATGTTTATGTACAGTACAATACATTTGCCACAAACAAACACTATAATAGGCTTTAGGCTAAGAGCTCACAATTGCCAGCTTGCAGCATTTTTCTGCTCCTACCTCAGCTCAGTTGTCATTGACTCTATGTACTGTAAGTAATGCATGCCCTTTTAAGTTGTAACCCTTTTCATACAAAAACGCAGATTAGGTTAGTCAAACTCTTTTAGCATTAAAAGTACACTACAGTACATAGTTGTGTAACTATGTATAGTGAGTAGTTTTTAACAATTTTACAAAGAATCAAAAAGTACAGTATGTTCAAGAATGCAGATACATGTAATGAACATGATGAAATAAATACCATGTAATACATATTATACTAGTGCTCCATACAACACAATCACAACTATGAAAAACACTTGGTAAAACATGCTATTGTACATTTTGCTAAAAATGAAATATTTCAGACTGGAATTTTACCATGCATGAATGTACTGTACTGTACTGCAACTAACTTCAACTTTTTGACATGCTGGTTGCCAAAGAATCTTATAAACTAATTGCATTTTCTTAAGTTTTTGGATTTTTTGTTATCTAGTCTCTGTATTACTGTACTCCAAACCTTTGAACTTTCAATATCCTTGGGTATCTTGTAAAACCTCAAAACATCTATCAGAAGAAATTGTAGAATTGTCAATAGTTTAGATTTTATAGCAGAAAATGTCAGCTTTAGGTAATTATTTACAAACTATGTATCATGATACTATACAAGTCTGTAATATGCTAAAAACACACAATGGATTAATATTCTACAAATGTGAAACAATCTTGAATGTAGCGTCTAAGCACTTATAACTTTATACTCTCCAGCCATTTCTGTATTTTCATCATCTGTGATGACATAGTCATAACCAACTGATGGAGGTGATAATCCTGGTGCGGTGACATGAGAAGTTAAATGTGTGTATGATAAAGAAAGTTTAAAGGCATGTTGCATACATACAGTTCAAGATCACCACATGAATTTCTAGTATTACACATGGTTCTGTACACATTCAAGAATTGTGACACATTGATACTATGACATTAATAATGACGGTGGAACCTCAGTTATTTGAACCCTTTGAGACCAGGGGTGATTCATAAGTCTGTAAAGTCCATATCTCTGAAACTGTGTATAAATAACCTTAAAATAGCATAAATAAAAGTTTTAAAATATCTGTATTTTCAACTACCCTAATAGAACATTCACTACTCTAATAGAGCAATCGTTTCCGTAGTTCGGTCAACCGAGAATCCGGATAAGTGGGGTCCGGATAACTGAGGTTCTACTGTACTCTAGTTTTTACATACCTTTCTGCTTCAGTTTGATGTTCAAATAGATACACATGATTGCATATAATGCTAAATACAAACATGCTTCAATAACCTCAATTTAATCAAATGATTTCTGGACTAATGATGGGGTAAGATAATTAAGCATTTTGAAGCAGTTTTAGAGCATAATAGGTATAGCATAAAATACATTATACTATAAAATCAAGACACCCAAATATAGCAGTGACTTACTTTAACAGAAGTACACCTGTATTGGCAGAATAGTTCAACATTTTTTCCATCAATTTGTTACAACTATAAACTTTGCAAATTACTGTATACATAATACCATTTTTCTGTAAATTTGTGTATAAAAATAGAGAATAATATGATGTCAACATTATTGGATAAATTTGGAATAGAATAATGATGACAGTTTTGAGCATGAATAACCATATACAGTATTATTGCAATACTAATGCATACCTTCCACACTCATATCACTAGATGATACATTGCTAGTATGTAAGTGTTCATCAGCTGACAAACACACTTTGGAAGTTTGCATATGCTGCATTCCTTGAATTTGGTTATCTTGCAATTCACCTGACAATAATTAACAGATGTTAGAACTTACAGTATATGTATGTATGTAAGCTTACTATTTGCATGGTATAAATTGTATTGCATGCATTATGATATAGAGACTATCTGCATGCAGCGTTGGGTCATTACTTCAAATACTTAATTACTAATAAGTTTCATCCTAAGTAAATTACAATTACAGTTATTTGTACGGGTTACTGGTAATTAAGTTGCTCTACATACTGTATACTTGTGCCCCGACCATTAATTACTCACAAGCAATGTAGCCAACTTATCTACGTTCTGCTTGTTTCACAGCCAGAAAAGACTGAAAGGAGTGTGCCTTCTGGAGCTAATTAGTTAGTTATAGCATACTGCACAGTGGGTGAAATTACAGAGTGTTCTAGTTTGTCATAACACAGCTACTAGTTACAAACTAACTATTGTAATGTAGTAATGTAGTTACTATCTATGCAAAAACAGCCAAGTTGAAAGAAAGGGTGCAGCCAGACTGCCTTCAAAAGCCTGGGTGAAAGAGTTGTGAAATCAAGGCCTCAAATCCTGAGTGAAAAAGTTGCATTGTGAAATAAAAGGTGGCTGCAATGATTATAATGATAATACTACCAGCCATTTCATGGCCGCCACCTTTGCCACACCCTTTTTTACAGCTTGACTGTTTTAGCATGGATTTGACTTCTTTTTGTATTCTAAATACCCCAAAGCCAGCTATAACCTGGCTTTGAGGCTTATTTTACACAAAAAAATATTGTTCTTCTTATATGCAGATACAATGGCAATGATCTAAGACAAACTAGTACTCTACCAATACAGAAAAAGACCTCCAATCTGATATCAAAGCCAAAGGATCTAGTTATGCAATAACTAATCAGCTAGCTAGTACTGATAATTGCTCTATAATTTTGTGTTTGCTTGTTCATGCATGGCTATGTCGATATAAAGTTGCATTGTTGCATTATAGTGCCTGCATGCATCTATTTGCATTAGTGTTTTACAACAAAGTAATTTCCTTTCAAGTTAGATATGCATGATTATATTATTTGTCTATTAGGATTTATATTTTCAGTGACTGTTCTAGTACTCAAGTTTTCATGCAAACATGATAAGTTGCATTTGCCCGGCTTTTAACACAGCAAATCCTTATGATAGATGATTTCCAGCCTGTTTTCACAAGTTTTGCTCTGCTGTCACAAGTTTTGCTAACATAGCACTTATTATGATGGTTATGATGATGAAGATTGGTGGGAGTGGATCTTAATCATAGTGTACTACTCCACCGATTGGTACCAAAATGGCTATAAAATTGGCTTCAATTCAATGGAAGTCTAGAGAAGTCATGTAGCATTGTACCCTGTACTGCAGAGTTTATTGTGACAAGTATAAGGAAAATTAGGAATTTTAAGTTCGATTAGGGATCATAGAAAAAGGGAGGTTGCCTACACCTTTAGATATGTTAGTGGACATTTAACCCCTACTTCAGTCTATATCCATGACTGAATTAGGGATTAAATGTTCACTAGTGTTCTGCATTTGTAGACGACCCCTACTTTTTCTACTATATGATCTCTCAAAATTCCTTACACATGTTTATTTTTTAAGGATCATTTAAATTTGTAATTATATATATATATTTATATATATTTATATATATTTATATATATATTTATGATTGTAAAACTCACAAATTTGAGTATAAAAACAATGTCTTTAGATTATTAATTACTGTTTTTCATTGAACGTGTCAGTGTTGATTGAAGAATACTATCAAAATCATTTAGGGAAAAATATCATTGATTGGTAGTTGATTCCATAGGGTAATTGATCTTGGGTAAAAACTAAATTTGTATGCATCAACAGTAGCAGATGGCTTGATGAACTTATCCTGGTTTCCTCGTAAACATCTTGTAGAATGTACAATATAACTGGGGATAGGAAGCTCTACTAGGTGATTGACAATCTTGTAGAACATCAAGAGACGAAGCCTTGTACGGTGGTACACTATGGATTTTAACTTTAGTGAATTTGGGATATGTGATATACTACTTAATCTGCAGTAATCTGACACAATAAAATGAGCAGCACGCTTCTGAACAGCTTCTAGTTTATTAATGTAGTATTTTGTGTGTGGGGACCAAACTGTCGCAGCATAGTTTAAAATTGGTAGAACAAATATCTTGTAGGCATCTAGCTTAACTCTTTGGATTATGTATGATTATACTCTCAAATTGAGTTATGTACATTAAACAATATAATAAGGGTGCATTCACACATGTAGGGGGCATGTCCCCTTTCGAGTTGAAGAGATACGCTTTTCAAGAGGCCTACTACAGCCCAATGAGAAGGTAGCTAGTTCACGGAGTTTGTAGAAAGTCGTTACACTCATATTTCAAACCAGCAAAAAGAAACTGCTTCTAGCAGTAGCTCTCAACTGTCTGTACAATCATGGTAAATATCGAAACTCAACAGTTAGCAGTCAGTTAATGGTAGATGGAGAATTTGTAATTACTGTACTAGTTTATTGATTGTAAATTATGAAATCAAAAGATTTGTTGGTGTATTTTTTGTACATGCAAAGAGGCAAATGGGTATCTTTGATTTATCAGGATTTTAAGTTGCATCTGTTTATTAACTGGTGACCAACTGTCACCATGTGCATTATAATCTACTGCATGAGTAGCCGTGCCTTGATCCATTGAAACACTAGATATATATAGAAACTATTTCAGTGCTATGATCTAGTACTATCTCTTATGGCATTATGCATCCACACTCACTTTCCAATGCACCATTAGATAATGCTTTGGTGGTGTTATCTTCTTTCTCAACTGGTAAACATTTTGTGATGGTTTGCATTGGTTGTGTTTCATGGTTACTCTGAGACTGCAGTTCACCTAGTGGATGATAGAAATGAACATTTATATAAGCACATTATATTCAGTATATACAACAGTACAATCCAATTACAACATCACACTACCACATGTCCACACAGCAAGATGAGTTCTTCCATGCAGCAATGTGACATTTTCCTCAGGTGGAATATTGCCACATGTGTACAGCACTGGCCAAGTGTGTCCTAAAACTAGAGCCACATCTTTGACCACAAGCCAAAGTGTATCCGGTTGATACAGAAATGCTATAAATACTAGTTAAATGGAAATAGAGGGTGTGGGTGAGAGACTAATATAGCACGAGGTGAAGCCGAGTGCTATATCAGGCTCAAGACCAAGCTGAGTGCTTTTATTTTCATACTGTACAAGCATAGCAGTGCTTTAACTGGTTTAAAAGCATTTATTTTTGCTCAAAGCATTCATTTTTTAGACTCGAACTGCATCAGTTTTCACCCATCGGACAATCAGCAAGTGTCTATATAGTACAAGATTGGTCTTAAAACAAACAGATAGTATCTTTTTGGCTACTTCTGATGTCTTATAATAATCATTACGCTATGCTACATTTTCCATTCAGTGCTTTATGGAAATAATAGCACTCTAATTGGTTTGATCTTCGCCCATGCACATACTTTAAGTATATGTATGTGTTCACTTTATGTGTTGTTGATATTAAGCTCAACTGTACTACTTTACTGTTATTGACTAGCTGCACTGCTTAAAACAACAGAGCACAACAATGTGTGTACAGCTAAGCACTATAAGAAAAGGTCTGCTCAAGTAGTTACTTTTGCTCTCCAAGTGAAACGTCTCATTAGCTATATGTCAGAAAGGTATTGTTTATTAGTTAAGTTGTTCAAGTGATCTAAAATTAATTAAAATCTTTGTGAAGTCTTAGCCCACTAGCTTTCTATTTAGCAAACCTTGAGAAAATATACTGTCAAAGTTTTGAGTTATTATGAGTGCTCCAGGCTATAGTGTTATACAACAATCATGCATGTGGTAAAAGTTGATATTTAACTAAGGGCCAGTTGCCACTTGCCAATCTAGGACCATACGGTTATTTAGTCATGGAAAAGTTGAAGTTTGAGCTCACCTAATGTTACCAGCTTTCCAGTAAGTATACCTTCAGTGCTGGTCCAGCACTGAAGGTATACTTACTGGAAAGCTGGTAACAAACTGCTGGTCACTGTAAAGTGCTAATAATAAATAATAGCTAATAATAAAACCAGTGTACCGTGATAATGATTCTAAGTCATGAGTTTATACATTCACTAGAAGAGTTTCTAGACCAATCGTATTTGATTTGTTAGCTAGGTCTCGTTATTTAATTATTCCGGGAACCACGATTTTTTTCTTCTCAGAAACTGAGATGTGAAACCTCGTAGCTACAGGGCTTTTACGAGTTGTGGATCCCTCGGTTGATATGTGGAAGCAGACATCCCATACTAAGCGTTATCTGGTGCGGCCGCAGACTAATAAGATTTTATTTATAAGATTAAGATAATAGCTAGGTGGCGGCAATATCACGCCTTGAAAAATAATTGAATTACAGAGAGTTTTACTAGAAATATACGGAAGCTATAGGATTTCTTGGGATTCCAAGTGATTCCAATTTGTGTCACGTCCCCGGCGACAGCAATCGTTAGTACAGAAGTGACACCCCATTGAGACGTTTCTTGTTTTAACGAGTTCAGCTAAAAATGAAGCTTTTGATATTTTTGAATGTTCTCATCCTTACTTCTATTTTGGCAGGTAACTATCATGTGTCTATACAGCTTATAGCTATTAATGTTATTGTATGCCTGTCTGTCACTACTATATATAATTATATAGCTATTATATAGTGGGGCCGAGACTAGTATTGTAGCCAATTTTTATAGTATGGCGGCTGGCTTAGGCTCTTATAGGCCTGTGGTACTATACCAGGCTAGATCTCTTTGCTCTGTTCGCCCTCCAGTGTTGCCGAAAATATAGCATAAAACTGTAAGAAAATCTTGTCACCACTACTATGTAGGCTGTAGCTAGCTAGCTAGTTGTGTTTAGCTATCTGTATAGCTAGCTATATAGCTATACTGTAGCTGTATGATGTGTTTTATATTAGCTAATTATAGTACAAAAAAAATTATACTTAAAACTACTGGCAAGTGCTATAAGCATGCAGTGTAGCCATGTATTATTATATGTATGTATCTTGGGGAAACACCATTCTGTCTTTTGAGACAAATAATATTATAATGTCGAACATATGTCAAAAAATGTCATGCTATATGTATCTCGTGAACTGCAACATTCCTGTAGACAGGCCTCTGATAAATTTACTCATAAATTATTATTTCTTCTGATCTTTATGTTTTCGCTAGTGTAGGTTCCCTCATTACTTCAATGTTATGTGATTCACCTTCAGCAAATACAAAACTGAACTGTTCTGAATCATTTGATACACTGTATGACCATAATTTCAGAGTAGTATGACCATTTACATTGGCTAATTAAAGTTCCTATTGACTTTTACTCTATGATGCCATTGCGGGTGGGCAACTTGCCTCTCTATTGTATGGTGGAAACATCTTATGGCTTATGGCCATTAGGCTATTTTCCAAATGCTGCTAAAACATGCCTTGTAATGAAGCCAGATCAACTCAATTTTACTGTTTAATGGCACTAATATACAGATATCTTGTGAGGGTCAACATCACTTGGGTACTGCAATTGGAACCATATCATTTACAGAAAGCTATGTCTCTAAGAAAGTAAAGATGTGGTCTGAGGAGATTTTAACTTTATCAAACATTGCTGAAACACATCCCCATAGTGCATGCATTGCTTTTACCCACCATGTCATGCATCGCTGGAACTATGTGATGCATACCATTGAATCAGTGGGTGCTTTTTTCAACCACTCGAAAGAAGCTATTCACCAACACTTCCTTCCTGCTTTAACAGGTCGAATGCCCAGTTGTGAGGTGGAAAGAGAACTGCTTTCACTTCCTTGTTGCTTTGGTGGATTGAACATTTCCAACCCGTTGCAATGATTCCCAGTTTTCATCATCTAAGTTGCTGAGTGCCAGTTTAGTTGCTATGATACAACAGCAGACTGAGGACTTTCATATTCCTTCAGCAAGCTCGTTCTACAGGTATATACCATCTATCAGTCCAGACAACAAATATTGACTTCTAGCTTAGCCACTATCAAGTCCCATGTAGATCCTCAGCTTCATTGAGCCATTGAATTAATCAACGTTAATTGTTCTTCACTTTGGTTAACTGCCCTTCCACTTCAAGAGCAGGAATTTTATTTGAACAAAGAAGAATTTAGAGATGCACTGTATTTGAGGTATTGCTGGTAATTGGCAAATATTCCAAGTTACTCTGTGTGTTTGGAACTTCATTCAGTGTTGATCATGCCATGATTTGTCGACATGGTGGCTTGACCTTCATCTGCCATAATGAACTGCGAGATTTAACAGCAGAATGGTTACAAGAAATGTATCATGTTACTGTTGAGCCTCCATTACTGCCACTCAACGGGGAACTAATTACACCATCTTCAGCTAACTGTAGTAATACTGCAAGAGCTGACATCTATGCAAGGGGCTTCTGGGGCAGATGACAAGGTGCATTGTTCAATGTTAGGGTTTTCCATCCCACTGCACTAAGTTATTATCAGAACCAAATTGCTTGCCTTTTTCATCAACATGAGCTTGAGAAGAAGCATGCATATGGGGATCATATATGTAATGTTGATTTTGAATCTTTCACCCCACTTGTTTTTTCTTCAACTTTTGGTAATTTGGGCAAGGAAGTTAATATTTTCTACAACCGTCTGGCAGACCTTTTATCACAGAAGTACGATACCTCTTACAACCAGACACTTCCCTGGATGCACTGTGCTTTGTTGTTTTTACTGTTACTTCTGCTGTACTGGCCATTCAAGGGAGCAGAAAGTTGCAGTCAACAGAGCTCCCTGTTGTCTCCACTGAGCTGTGTTTATTGGAAAGCCATATTCTTGTTGGTTAGGTTTTGTTTGTTTTATTTCATTCTAATTTATGTTGTTATTGTAGGCAAATACACATAACTATCTAACAAGTAAAAAAAGTAAAATTACAAAAAAAGCTATAGCTGTTTGCACAATATTCTATCAGTATCATTGTTTAGCTTCACCCCAATTCAATTTGGTGATCAGACCAATCACCATTATTATTATTAGAACTTCATCATATTTTACCAATTCAACTTTCTTTCTGTGTAAAGGCACTCATTTGTGGAGATTCCTTGCCAGCTGACATTAAAATCTCCATTATACTTATCCTAATTTCATTGCTGTGCCAAATGCCATCTTTGTCATTAATGTAATGGTATTGTTGAATTGCATGTGTGTGGTGTGTATTATCTTTACATGTACTTGTATGTTTGGTTTTTGTATCACTCTAACAAGGAAGAATAGTATTGTTGTGCTAGAGTTTAAAATAATATCAATGAATCTGAAGTCAGTTGTAGCTAACTGCCTGGCTAAACTATAAACCTGTTTAATGTAGATGAAATTGTTCAATGTTTGGTTTGACGGTTCATAGCTAAAAATACTGATTTCAAGTCTGGCCCAACAAAGCTTGTGGATAGCTACTTGCTTACTGCATGTATGTACATATGTGCATACATGGTTACATGCAGCTGGTTATCCAAACTTAGATCATAATTATGTGTGAACTGGGAATGTGGGCACTAACTACACACTGTCATATAACGGGTCATATGTCAGCACTAAAAAGGAATAATTATTACTGTATAATCAATTAATAGTGCCTGAAAAAAGCATGATGGTATAGAAATGTTGAAAAGTAGCCAAATTTTATGCTCCCATATACCCTAGTTCTGATGGGAGCAAAGAGCAGGCATGTGTCTTTCCATGTACTTCAAAAGACAGTGAAACCCCTTCACATTATATTTTTATTTCATATCAGAAGAACATGTAATGCTATTCTTATTGTATATTAATAACCTGGACACAATTGACATCATCATAATTATTATGAATGCACTTCAAGAAAATAATTGTACGGGTAAATAATTTATTCATGTATGCAAATTAATTTCGATACTGGATGTTGTAACAATTTAAGACTGGCATAAAGAATGATTGAATATAGAGCATGATACAAAGATAAAGATGTAATGTAAAAACTTTGTTTGCTATATAATTAATTAACATTCATTCTTGGCTGCTCCATAATCAGTTGTTTTGCCGGTTTTCAGTTTCTTTTACTTTCGTGAATGTGCCTTAGCTATACCTTTGTGTGGGGGATTATGTTACGTACTACAGGAAACATTTGAGTACACCCTTTAATTTTGATGCTTGTTTGATTTTTATTTGATGTTTGTTGTTTCATTTCAATGTTTGTTGTTTCATTTCAATGTTTGTTGTTTCATTTCAATGTTTGTTGTTTCATTTTGATGTTTGTGTTTTCATTTTAATCTTTGTTTGCAACATGTATTGTGTTGCTTTTATTATGTAATTTCTACATAAATGCTTTTGCCAACATTGCATCATCCAAAATTCTGTCTCAAACAACCATCATAAGAATATCATATGCAATGAAAATCACCTTTACAGAGTATTCTAGTCCATCTATCATCAATTATAGCATTAAAAACACTTACAGGTGGCTGGATATTGAATTTTAAGCTGTAAGAACCTAAAAAGCCTGCATGCCTGAATACAGTACAATAGTTACAAGGCTATAGATGCCAAAACAAAACAGTGCATGCGCATGGCCATCATTTCACACCACAATAACAAACTCACAGGTGACATGTGCCTTTCTGGTTCTGATGAGTGTCTGGTTTGTGCACTTTGTCATTCCTTTCATTGTCATTTACATAGTAAAATAAGTTTTATCAAGGAACCAGGTATCATTAAGTGGTACAGAGTTGCTGTCATATAAAATCATTTCCTTGACTTTTGATGCTTTGTTTTTGTTTTATTTTGATGTTGTAGTTTTTCTTTTTTGTTTACTTTTGTGTTGTATGAAATTAGCTCTTGTTAATTTATATATATATATATATTTTTTTGTTTTGTTTTATGTGTATATTTGTGACTGGGGCTGTGAAACAGGACATGTGGCACAAGCTACATCCTGTCACACTACAGGTCATATCTCAGTACTGGAACAGAATATTTGCATTCTGTAACTTGCATCATACAGCAAATACCATGCTTACTAAGAACTGCAAATTTCATTGCCATAGTGTAATAATACAAAAAGCTATGGGTGATGAAATTTTGAAAAAGTAGGTAAAAATCATTAGCCCAAATGCCCTACTTTTGCAGGCCCAGTCACATTTGTAGCTATGTATGTACGTGTGTAGGGCTCCACTGAAAATCATTTATACTGAATGATTACATTTACATAATTTTTTTCTTCTCAAACCATACCAATGTATCAATTCTCCATAACACTTTCCTTCGAGGATGATAATTTATTTATTTATTAAAGCTTTACAGCACAAGTGCTGAAGGTCTGTAGGACACCTGGCCCTACAGCCTGCTCAAAGACATTAGACACTAAGACATTAGCTACTTAAGGTGTGTTTGAAAAGTTGCAGAAAGGAGAAAAAATCCATGACTGGACCTAGGTAGCCTCGAACCTGCAGCCATCCGATTTACGCTCGAACGCTTACAGGAGTCTACCAGGCGGTCAGGATGTTTTCTCCTTGTTATTTTCATGTATTTATATCCATAGGAATTCTAGAGAGTGACTCATTATCTCTAAGTACCCCAAGTAGAACCAAATGGACTGTAGTTAATTTATTAAAGCTTTACAGCACAAGTGCTGAAGGTCTGTAGGACACCTGGTCCTACAGCCTGCTCAAAGACATTAGGCACTAAGACATTAAATGCCCTACTTTTGCAGGCTCAGTCACATTTGTAGCTATGTATGTACGTGTGTAGGGCTCCACTGAAAATCATTTATACTGAATGATTACATTTACATAGTTGTTTTCTTCTCAAACCATACCAATGTATCAATTCTCCATAACACTTTCCTTCGAGGATGATAGTTAGATGCGACAAAACTATTTGAAGTACTTTAGAGGTAGTACATAGATGTATGCATGTAGCTGCAAAAATGACTGCATACAACACAGAACATGCCGATAACCATCTATAGTTGCAATCAGTAGTAAGCAAGACATGGCATTGAACCATGCCTCTTTAATCTATTTTGTATAGCTCAGAAACAAGATAAAGGTACTCTAATAAAGCAGTCACAGCCACACGTGCATATCATGGCTAAGTATGAAAAAGTTAACAATTAAAGATAATAAAAATCAAATAGGGTTCCAGCAATAAAATGTATTGAAACAAGTACTGTAGTTAGCCTATGTGGAAACATCCTTACTTTGGTACCGTATAACACAAAAGTTAACAAGGGAAAATTTTGATGAAGTTGATGATTTGCTAGCAATTCATCAAAATGTTTCTTGTCAAAATTTCCCTTGTTAAACTTTTGTGCTATGTGGTATTGAACAGACTGTGGTAATATGCCAATATACCAGCTACCATCATTTTATTGCTTCACGACTTTTTAATGCTAGTTTATATTTTTAAACTATAAGTTTGTTTGGTTGTGCAACAAAACTGTTTGTGACAATATTTAAAAATGTGTATCATTTAAAAATCTGCAAATAAACATTGAGATCAAGCTACATACAATTATTGCATGTATATGTATTGGATACAGCCAAACTTATCTATATTATTTGTACCATTACCCACTATACACATTAAAAGTTTTCTGGGATCAGCATGCAGAATTACTAAGCTCATATATTATAGTAATGATAGTTTCCTTATGTTATTTTAAACCTTTAATGTGTATGTAAACATAGACTGTAACACTGTGGTGTGCTTATTGCATGGATTTATGCTGCTAGCAAAGGCCAATGCAGTGAGAGCCCCAGTTCGTCTAACAAATGGTGATAACCAATTTGAAGGTCGTGTTGAAGTATACTACGGTGGACAATGGGGAACAGTTTGTGATGATAACTGGGATATAGTGGATGCCAAGTATGTAACTGCTAAATGTGACACTCAGCAAAACCCCACAGTTTTCAACAAAACATATTTCTGATAGAAAAACATTGAAAAATTAAATAATGGGTGAAATAAAATGTGCTACTGTATATAGAAAAGTTTCCACAACTTAAATTGCAATGTTACACAGTAAAGTAAAGTTAAACCTTTGCACAACATCTTGTTCACCTGTTTGGAGAAATAAAATAACTTTGTATGGTTTCTCTAGCCAAAATGGTATCAGTGGTATATACATTTGATTTATTTATGATGGACAGGAGTGCATGTAAACATTGTTGCCTTCCATTCTTTACATTTGCAATACCTTTAGAGTTCAGCCTTGTATGCATGCTTAGATAAATACACAGTTAAAACTATGCTTCAATGGATTTGGTAATTCATAGTGAACAGTTTGAGCCAAGTCCCAAATGTATAGAGCAATTATGCACACACAATTTATGACTACACATTTAAGCAACTTTTGCTTGTCATCAATATAGTTACTTTGCAAATGTTATTTCTTTGATTTTTAGCACTATAATTCTAAAACTACTCACCATAGTAGGCTATACTTTGGTAACCCATTTCTTTTACATTGTAGACTGTACTATAGTACCTATGAGGCAATAAAAATAATTTCAGAAATGGTGCAAACTAAGTAGGATGGTCACATATCAGATGGTGTTCTGTTTGCATAATTATACTATCTCCTAGCTGCTATACCATCTTCTCTATATATTTGCCAGTGTTGTATGCTATCAACTCGGATTTGGTAAGGCTCACAGGGTTTATACACGTGGCTACTTTGGAAGTGGAAGTTCAACAATGCCCATTTGGTTGGATGGCGTACAGTGTACTGCAGGAGATCGTTACTTGTCTGAGTGTAGACACAATGGCTGGAGAAACAATGACTGTTCACATTCTGAAGATGTAGGGCTGGTTTGTGATTGTAAGTAGTGATGTGATGTGATGTGATGTGATGTGATGATGTGATATAATAGCAATGTGATGTGATGTGATGTGAAGTAGTGATGTGATGTTTGGATTTGTTAGAGATGGGATGATACAGGATTCATAAGTTTCAATATATTGCCCTAATACAGTGATGTATTGCAGCGATGTACAGACTGCAGATCTTATCTTTTCTAATTCCACGGCAATGCTAACTCAGTAATTTGGTTGCAAACTAGTAACTGCATTTCAAATTTCATAGTTATACGTTATACGTACGTAATAATTATGTCAATGCACTCTACCGTGTGTACTTAGGTCATTGATGTACTACAGCCAGATCCGGAATCACATCAGTGCCTGTATCGCTGTTTTAAGTATTGCGATATGGCAGCCTATGGATATATCATCTCATCTCTACGATTTGTATTTTTGTCATATTAAATTTTACAACCAATGAAGTGGAAATCCATGCACTAAACAGTAATGAAATATGATAATAGTAAAATACGACTATGCAGAATAATACATCTTCAACATGTGAGGTCAATGATAAAGTAGGGATTTTTCTCACATAAAGATGTTGTACTAATACTCACTACATGTTCTACCAATAGATAGGGGAGGGATCATGTGGAAGCAGTTGTTATACAGTACTGTTCTTTATTTGCAATGCTGTGAAACTAAAAATGAAGTGTAGTGGCCATTTAACTTTTCAGTAATTGATATTTTAAGGAGTGCTTTCAAATGCATACTTATAATTTTATGATATGTCTGGTGAATGTGTATACAGGTTCATCAGTCATAATTAGCTGCAAAAAAAGTAAACAAACCCAGGCTAGGCTATATAGACTGAAGTAGGAATTAAATGTTCACTAGCATATCTATATCTGCAGGCATATAAGCGACCTTCCTTATTTCATTATTTTTATTTTTATGATCCCTAATTCCTAATAATATTTTGTCTTAGTGGTTTTCTACTGACTGATTTACTGATACCTTCAGACAAGCATAAATCTATAGTTAACAGCAAAGACTACAAGCTTGATTTGTTCACTGTTAGGTGTTGTTTCAGGTGCCCTATCATCATGGATTTATATAACTTTTGATAACACCATGAGGTGTTGATTCATAGTAGTACATGCACATCATGCAAGAAAAAAATGTAAGTCATTCGTAATTTTTGCAACACCATTCTAACAGTTGAGGTTTTGTAATTAGATTGGTTGTAGGCTTGCCATTTTCCACCGTGGACAACAGTCTGTTTACTAGAACATGACCCCTTAGCTCTATTTATAATAGTATGTACAGTGAAAATGGAATAGTGGTCACGGGAGGCTAACTTCATACTATTATACTTTAATACAGCAACCACCCTAATAGAACAGTCAACGTTGTATAACTGTATGCTATAACAAAAACTAAATAATATTATGTTAAAGCATTAATTTAAAAAATGAAGTAGGAATCCAAGTGATAAAAGGAATGAATGATGGTATTACAGCACAGCTCAGTGTGAAATCTCTTTTTTGGCATTGAACAAAGTGATTGCTATAACATGTCTAATAGTATGTAGGGATTTTCTCACAGAGCTATGCTGTGCTACCATCATTCATCTTGTTTCACTACTTTTTATTTATTGGATCCCGTCTGCATAACTTCCAAGTCCTTTGCATGTTTTATGTAAGGTATGTTTCAGCTCACTATATAGTTTCAGCCCTAGGAACTTTCAAAACTACACTATACTGACTGTACCCATGAAAAAGTAGTTGCAAGACTCACAAGGTCATTCCTGCTAGATTCTTGCATGGAAAATGTCACTTTGTAATATGAGGCAAGAATCTTAAGTACATGCATGCTATATGCACTGCAAGAGTGTTGCACAGAGATGTCCCTATAAGTCTTGCAAGAATGTTGCAAGTCATTTATTTTTGAGTATTCTGATAGACACAGCATAATGTAACATGCAGAATGGACTTACAGACTGGGTTGGAACAGCCTCTTAACAATAATCCTGGCTTAATCTAGCTTTTGTAATGCCAAAGACACCAGTATTCAGCTACAACAGCTGATACATTAAGGTTGTACATGCATGTACTAGT